>NC_133698.1:1814404-2196904 GCF_048934315.1 Petromyzon marinus
TTATGATGAATAAAATATAATATAGGGTGAAGCAGCCAGCGATAACACGTGAGATGCGTATGCAGGCCGAACAAAGACTGAGGTGCGTGGATAGCATCTAGAAGCATCCAGCAGCATCCCACCTTGTGCGATGCTACACCGAGGCAGCCGTACGACCGCTTATTCCTAATTACGCAACGTAATTCCCTTCACTCAATCGCGTTATATCCAATTCGCATCCGCGTCGTAAAAATGTGTGCTCCTTAAACATACATCGCGTTATATCCAATTCGCGGTATGAAAAGTACAACACGCGGCTGTACTAATAAAGCGACCACGAATATGTGAAACGACATAAATCGGGGTGTCGCTGTTCATGAACAACCCGAGTAGTGGGCCCACAGTGGCGCCGCTATCGGGAGCGCTGCTGGCACTGGTGCGGCTGCTCTTGGCGCCGGTGCTACTGCTGCTGCTGCTCACCTGCCTCCAGGAGTAGGAGGGGGGTGGGTCTCCAACCGCCGAGCAGGGGATGCGCAGCTCACGCCCCACCTCCTGCTTGTATTCCCGCGCCGGTACCAGCGTAAAGTATGGGGGAGGCTTGGCACGCACACACACAGACACACGTGGGCACGCGCGCGCAAATCAAGAGTCAGAGCAAACTCCAGCTTTAACGAGCGTCGTCGAGGCGGCGCTCATCTCCCACCGATGGCCCTAAAGTCGGCGGTGGAGATTTCCTCGTTCCTGTGGTGGCGGTGAGTCTATAAAATATTAAACTTTCAAATATTTTATTTTATTTTACCAGGTAAGGCCAACCGAGCTATGTCGCTCTTTTTCAGGAGTGACCTGGCTTTCACAAATGATAGCTGAACGAAATGGCTTATCACGTGGAAATTTATAGCAGCCAAATACTCTAAACGCACGTTGATTCTAAATGTGTAAGGAAAACCGGAAGACCCAGAGAAAAATCCATGCGACCACGGGGAGAACATGCAAACTCCAAATATACAGCAGGCGTCAGGGTCGAGACCGAACTCATGACCACCTGCATACCAGGCGAGGTAGTTGACATCTCGCAACCGAGACAACCACTACTGACCTCCCCACAAAGTGGTACTTATTCCATCGACCCCCAATCAGGGTTTGAACTTGCACACTTCTGCTTGTGAGCCCCCGGCTCTACCACCAATCCTGACCTGGCCACACACACAGAGGAAGCGTCCCGTAATGGTTGGCACTGCTTCGAGCGCTCCGGTTCAACCTCCCGGCGCAGCAGTTGTAATTAATGGGGCAAGTTTCTTAAATTCCCCCCTCCCCTACCACAGGCTCTGTCCACCCAGCGGTGAGAATGAGTTCACCACCACAGCCGGTCAATCGGCGCGCTCTCACACCAAAAAAATAAATGCCGGCCGGAGAGGACATCCAGAGCGACCTCGAGCGGACGTCCTATGCACCAGCACTGGCATGACGTCGCCAGGGCTGCACCTTTACCTTTTCTGCGGACAAGCGAAAGTCTCCCTGGCGATGCGCCCCACCTTGAGTATGAGCTGGGTGCTGGCTGACTCTCCCATGCTGCCGTAGGCGTTGTGCGGGGTGCAGCTGTAGGAGCCCAGCGCCGCCTTGCTCACCTCGGGGATCACAAGCGCCCCATCTGCTCGCTGGAACCACCCCAGCATCTGCCGGCGGTAGGGCAGGAGGAAAACACGGCATACTTGGCGTCGACACTCAACGCCCATCACTTACCCAGAGCCGTCACGCCACTCCTTCGGGACCTTGGACGCCCCATGACACCATGGAGCATCCAGGTCTGGAATCTCACCTCGGGATTCTCTCCCTCCACGCCCCGCGAATGCCACCGAACCCCGGGAGGTCCGTCACTTCACGAGCACCCTCGGCGCCTCTCCCACCTACATCACTAGTCAGCGCTGCTGTGCGACACCTTCACAAGCGCTTGTGTTCGACTCATGTCCTTCTCTGTCTACATACCAGTGCAATCATTGGCGTAACTTCATTTGACTTTAAACGGTTTGTCAAATGAATTTCGTCCAAGCGAACTTTTGTTACAGGAAATGTAATTTAATACTTTTTATTCTTTTTATTCCTTTCCTCTGTGGTTTTCAATCGCCATCACAGTGAGCCGACATTCACATGGCGGGACGCCTCTTCTAAAACTTGCATGGGGGAAGAGGAAACGGCAGCCATTGTGGAGAAGCACAGTGAGGTGAGAGGAGGGAGGGGATAGAGGTGGGGGGGGGTGTGTGGGGGGGCGCTCACCGCTTGCAGGTCAAGAGGTCGGCCGTCCCGTTTCCAGTCGATGCGCAACACGGGGGGCACTGCGTCCGCGGGGCAGCGCACGAAGCCGGCCAGGCCAATGGGCACGTACGTCACTGCCGGCATGCCCACCACCCGCGCCGGGTCTGTGAGACAAAGATCCCCCCCGGTGTAGCCTTAACAGACTTTTGGGGCAAGTGCTGTTAGCGAGCAGCACACTAGGCGGGTGGGTGCCTTTGTCTCCCCAGTGACGATGGTTTTACACACCGCGCAAGATACTCGTTTGAAGTTGAGTCAACCTAGCCAAGGTCCAGGACTGGTTCAGATAATCGTCACTGGTGTTGACCATGAACAGGAATCGAACTCGGGTAGCCAGATTCTAAAAATTGTTATGCTGACTTCCTGCACTTTGCTGAAGATGCTTGGTGCATAAGAATAGGCTTTACCCTTTCTGGCAATAAAACAGGTGTTAAGATGTTGAAACACCAATCTGAAACTGCATTGACCACATATACTCATGGTGAACATGCAGACAAAAAACATGCTCTGGTAGTATTTGGTTTTGAGAATTGTTCTTCTACTTAGCGGATCATTACGTGGCCCAACCACAACATTGATTCCCGAATCAAACTTGAGATGTGTTCCCATTTTGGGATTATCCAAAATAAAAAAATATATATATATCCTCTTTGGATACCAAATTTCGGATCTGAATTTATATTTTTTATTTTCAGATTGATCCAAAAACATGACTTCACAGGAAGCAATGCCACTTTCATGATGTCACTTCCGTGCTTTTCTCACCAAGTGGCATCGTCTGATGTCGCCATTGCTAGCACGAAGACACCTTCAACCAGCCCCGCAACGCCATTGATTCAACATCCCAAAGAGATCGAGAATTGTCCTTAAACATCCACGCTGGTTAAATCTGAGATGCATCCCTACAACAAAAATTGGTCTCTGTCTTGTAGGGCTCACCACCTGCCCTGGATTTCCCAGGATCATCCTCTTGGCGAGGAGGCAGCAGCTGCTGTCCTAGGAGATCTTTAACTCTTCAAAGAACGTTAACAAATACACCACTCACAACAAAGGGTTGTATAGAGTTTCCCCCCTCTCATTGCACCTCAGAAATGGCGACAACACCTGGCGTGGCAGCAATCCGCGCATGCACTGGGGACGCAAGTGCTGCGGCGTCGCACCGCGTGCCCCTCGGAGCTGCATGGCGTACACGCACGACTCCTGGAGGGCATAGCTAATGTAGAGCACGGCTCGTGGAGGGTACAGCCCATGGATGGCACAGTCTATGGAGGGCACGTCCATATGGGCGCAGTAGGGAGCGGCCCAGCCGTGAACAATGTTCTTTGCACCACAGCGGTAATTTTGTGTCAATTACATCCCCATATTTTCCGAGGCGAAATTTTCATGACGTGCCAAGTCAATGTTGTACCGCTTATTGAATGAGTTTACTTTTGGGTCTGGAAGAGGGGGCATCAAACACGAACACCCTCAGGCCAAAGGCGGCCCATGGGGAGGTTTTATGCAGCAGGCCAAGGCCACAACTTTTTAGCTGCCCACGGGAACCGGCCCACTAGATGGGCTCCGTAGCTGCAACACACTCGTGTGCAGCCCGCAAAGGTTGTGCTGTTGTCATCATCATTAGCCATGATGATTTGTCATCCTTCCCCCATACCTCTGATTAGCATGGTTGGCTACGCTACGTACGGTGTGAAATAAATTCCACATACATACACGCGTGATCAATCCACTGCTGGATTTATAAAGGCCTTCCAAGCCACCACCAACCTCTCAATATTCCACACAGCACCTCCTCTCAACAGGCGAGATCCATGCCTTGCCTGCGACTCCAGTATTATTCTCGACCGTGGTCCATCGCCCCTTTAACCATGACACGTCCTGGCCAAACCCCAACTCACTCTTCTGAACAGTTAGGATGACGCCAATAACAAGCGTACACTGTCTAATCCGCGTGCTCCTCTCTCCATCTCTCAATGCAATTCCAAGCATGCGTCTATCCACAATGTGGTGTGCCCTCGACAGTTGTTCCGTTTTCTTTATCTTGTTGTTGATAATGGCCATGTTGCTGAACCACATATAACCCGGTCTAGCATTTATTTGTTCTCTCCAACGTGTAAGCTTCAAACAGCGCCGATGCCTCTAATGCCTTCTGCTGCTGAAAGGACCCGCATTCTTTCTTAATCAAATCTTGAATCTGCATTATCAACGTGGACACCTTTGAATGGGAGACACAACTATTAGCAAAGAGCCTTCCCCGTGAACCGAAGAGGCTGTCTCTTGTTTCCAACCGAATTGCCATCACCGTGGGACGCATGCCGGATTGCCACCGTGATTCAGACACAGGCCGATTGCCGTGGACACGGGGTCAGAACCACACTCCCAGCAAGGGAGATGCAGGTGCCAGCGCGTCAGTACTGGTCAGTGTCGAGGAAGCACGTTTTTCATTACCCTTGGGCACCGATGCATCAATCCGTGGTTAATCCACTGCTGGATGAAGGCCTACCCAAATCGCCACCACCTCTCACTCACTGCTGTGCTGCAGTGCATTCATGCGCCGAATCCACCACAGGCATCAGTGTCTGTATGACAAATGCTGTCACGAGTATCACGCGATAGTCCGCGTGCTCTTCCGACAATGTTTATCCCCTGGGTGGGAGTTACTGGCTGGCTTCTCTCATCAGCGCTGTTCATCCATACCTGTGGCATTGAAGTTAAAATGTCAATTATACAGGTCAGAAGGGAAAAGTCAAAATGATATCCTGCTCACTTTAACATTGAGGTGGTGCTCATCGTCTGTTTGCAGCCCTGGGCCAGTGGAAGAATCTCCACATTCCTATGGCAGAGTCGCAGTTGTCCGTATGGCGACTATTATTGAATTTCCACAACATGATATGTATTTTATCGACCCGGAGGAATTATGGGCTGAGTCATCCCCCCTACCATTTTAGTGGGGTATCTATAAATGTATCACCTTATATTTCTCCCACCAACTTCAACACCATCAATTAAATTATCACTGTAATTCCTCACGCAGTGGCCCCGACGACCTGCTAAACGAGCAGCGTTTCCCTAACTGGGCCGCCGAAGTGGAAAGCTGTTTACTCGATCCCGATCCTGATGCCTGCATATTTCGAGATTGCATGCTCTCTCCGTGGTCTTGTGGATTCTTCTCCAGTCCACCAGTTTTTCCTTCCACATTTAGAATCAACATCACGCATTTAGAGTATTTGACTCCTATAAATGTACACATGATAAAAATAATGTAGTTTAGTTTAACTGGGTCGCCGTGGTTGTGAGATGTTAACTACCTTGCCTGGTACAGAGACGACTCTCTCCTTTCAGGAGGGAGAAGTTAATAGAATTTTCAAGAGGCAGAATTCCACGCAAAGCAGCCGGGCCGGACTCTGTCTCTCCAGCCACCCTCAGGCACTGCGCTGACCAGCTGTCTCCGGTGTTCACCAACATCTTTAACACCTCCCTGGAGACATGCCATGTACCAGCCTGTCTCAAGTCCTCCACCATCATCCCTGTGCCCAAAAAGCTAAGGCCAACAGGACTAAATGATTACAGACCGGTCGCCCTTACATCTGTGGTAATGAAGTCTTTTGAGCACCTGGTCCTGGCACACCTCAAAGCCATCACAGACCCTCTCCTGGACCCCCTTCAGTTTGCCTACAGAGCCAACAGGTCTGTGGACGACGCAGTTAACATGGCCCTCCACTTCACCCTACAGCATCTGGACGCCCCAGCATCCTACGCCAGGATCCGGTTTGCGGACTTCAGCTCTGCCTTCAACACCATCATCCCTGCCCTGCTTCAGGACAAGCTCTTCCAGCTGAACGTGCCCTACTCCACCTGCAGGTGGATCACAGACTTCCTGTCTGACAGGAAGCAGTGCGTTAAGCTGGGAACACAAGTCTCTGACTCCAGGTCCATCAGCACCGGAATTCCTCAGGGCTGCGTCCTTTCCCCACTGCTCTTCTCCCTGTATACCAACAGCTGCACCTCCAATCATCTGTCCGTCAAACTCTTGAAGTTTGCGGACGACACCACCCTCATTGGGCTGATCTCTGGTGGGGATGAGTCTGACTATAGGTGGGAAGCTGACAACCTGGTGACCTGGTGTAGCCAGAACAACTTAGAGCTAAATGCTCTAAAGACAGTTGAGATGGTTGTGGACTTCAGGAAGAATACAGCCCCACTCACCCCCATCACCCTGTTAGACTCCCCAGTCAAAATTGTAGAGTCCTTCCGCTTCCTGGGCACTATTCTCTCCCGGGACCTCAAGTGGGAACTGAACATCAGCTCCCTCACCAAGACAGCTCAACAGAGGATGTACTTTCTACGGCAGCTGAAGAAATTCAACCTGCCAAAGACAATGATGGTGCAATTCTATACAGCGATCATTGAATCCATCCTCACCTCCTCCATAACCGTCTGGTACGCTGCTGCCACTGCCAAGGACAAGAGCAGACTGCAGCGTATCATCCACACTGCTGAGAAGGTAATTGCCTGCAATCTACCAACCCTCGAGGACCTGCACATGACAAGGACCATGAGGCGAGCGAGGAAGATTGTGGCCGATTCCTCCCACCCTGGACACTCTCTGTTTCAGCTACTCCCCTCCGGCAGAAGGCTTCGGTCCATCAGGACCAAAACCTCACGCCATAAAAACAGTTTCCTCCCATCTGCTGCTGGCCTGTTAATCAAGGCCAAGGGCTTACACTGATTTTAACATTTTATATACATAATGACACCTTGCCGATATTAACTATGTTAACCTATTTGTATTTTTAAATTATATCTTAAAGCTATTTTATATACTTCAGCCCCTTGGTGTTAGTTAGACTTTTAACCCTTATTATTATAGTAAAACTTGTTTAAAACTTATTTAAGATTTTAGATTCCTATATGTTGAATGTATGTACCATCCTGCCAAAGTAAATTCCGTGTCGGTGTGAACTTTCATGGCGAATAAAACCCTTTCTGATTCTGGTAAACAGGAGGTCGTGGGTTCGATCCTGACCCTGATGCCTGTATATGTGAAATAATAGGGTTTTTCCCCTTTTTTCTGGCAACAAAACTGAAACCTTTTTTTACGAGGATTCATGTCTGCATTAACCACAATACTTGCAGTCAAAATGCAAACAAAAAACACACTGATAATATATGCATTGTCCTTGAAACTGATTGGTCCACACCAGAGACAGCTTTCTCAATTGGTGCTAGACCAGATGACGCAAAAGGCTATACGCCTTTTGGCGTATATATATTTTCAGTGTGTTTTTGTTTGCATTTTGACTGCAAGTATTGTGGTTATTGCAGACATGAATCCTTGTAAAAAAGGTTTAAGTTTTGTTGCCAGAAAAAAGGAGAAAAACCCTATTATATTTTGGTACTGGCAATTATGTATATGTGAAATTTGCATATCTCTTTCTCCGCGGTCGCGTGGATTTTTATCCGGGTCCTCCGGTTTTTTCCTCCACATTTAGAATCAACATCACACGTTCAGAATATTTGGCTGCTGCTCTAAATTTCCACATGATGATAAGCCACTTCATTGAGCTATCATTTGAGCTATACAGCTCAGTGGGCATTACCTGGTAAAATAAAAATCGTTTATAGTTTTAAGAGTATTTAGTTTCACTAAACAGGCATTGGGCAGCACTCATCTATGAGCCAGTGTGAAAGCCAGTCTCTCCACTGGACAACCGCAGTCAGCTTCCCACAAAACACTACCTATTTTTATATTCTTGGTTCTTTCGGTAAAGTCACGTATATTTTACCGAAAGAACCAAGAATATCAATCCCTGCAGTCACGAAAGCTTTAAATCAAAATTTAGTACCTATTTTATCGGCCCCCCAGAGAGAGGTGGTGATGATGGTGGTGGTGGTGGAGTTGACCAGCGACCAGGACTGAGCACGAATGGCGAGGGCTCTGTTGCGGCGGTGCTGCTCGCAAAGCAAACCCTCGGGGGCATCGCGTGGGGGGAGGGGGGGCAAGGGGAGAAATCGAGAATGTCGTGGCTTTACGAATCAAGCGGTGGTCATTCCTCTTGTCGCCATTCATCATCGTCATCAACAGCCACGTTCAATCCACTGCTGGATGAAGGCGTCCTGCAAGCTGCCGCTGCCGCCACCTCACACGCTCCTGTCACCATTAATAACAAGAAATGCAGTCTCATTTTGTGCAGAGACAAAATGTTTTTCGGGGTGCAGAACTGGACGGCGAGTGCAAACCAGAGAATCCGCTTCATGCAGCATGCTCTGTGGGGCACAGCCGTTGCTGCTGTGCGTGAACCGCGAGTTCGTTCGAGTACCATGGCAAGCAATGAGTACAATCTGCTCACCGCTCACTTGATGCGGACTCGGTTCCACGTGAAAAATCATTCCTAGCATTTGTATGCAGATGTAGTGACTGTGATTGCCACTGTGTGGTGACGGGCTTGCAAAGCCATGGCGGATAATGTGTTGGCATTATGTGTAGCCTGCTTACTGGGTGTAGTACCAGCCCTAGCGGGGCTTGGGTGAGCGCTGGTCAGCGCGGAGGCACCACGGACAATGCGCGGTGCGGGCTCCCGGTGAGGGAGCGAGAGGGAGTGTCAGTCAGCCAGGGTTACGTTGGGGCATGATACGCTGGTTGACCTGCCGACACGTGACCGGGCCACCGGTGGACGGGGGCAGCTGGGTGGTCACGTGGTATAAAAGAGCTCTCGGGGAGCCTTTGGGAAAGAGCTCTAGAGATCTAGAAGGTGGGCGGGGCGAGGGGCGGAGCCAGCCTCAGCCTGGGCCGATATAACGGGGGCCCCATGGGGGGTTCGGGGTTCTTCGTGTTGCTGGTGATGAAGATCCATGTCGGGTAAAAGAAGCCTCTAGCCACGTGGTCCGGGATCTAGCTTGTGGTCCGGGCCGGGATAGCGAACCGTGTCTAGTTCTGCTGTAGCGTGGCTAGATGAGCATTCAACACCCAAGTATAGGTTGTGTTATGTTACGTTGATTTATTGAATAAATAGTGTTGCTCCCAAGACAACGTCTGCAACTCAATTGGACTCACTACACATATACAATCATCATAATTGGATGGGGAGACGCCACAGTGGCGAACACTCTGTACCTGCCAACACCTGAGTTTGAGTCCTGGCGACAGCGAACATCAGTGGCGAGAGATATCTGAACGGATCTTGCCACCTCCTCCCCCATCACCCCCTTCACCAACCCGCACTGACCAGCGTGAAGTATGGTCAAACAAGCTCAATGACCGACATGGCGTGGGGAGGCGTTCATCCACCAGAGGGTAGACAGGAGCCTGTTTACCATGGAATTCTGTAACCCGATCGCTGAACGTTTGTGGCAGAATCTGCCGAGTGCTGCTACACCCTCGGGTGCCGCCGCAGCGGTGGGGCGGGCGGGGAGGGGGGGACGGGCAGGGCGGGGAGGGAAGGCTCAACTGTGTGGTGAGCTCAGGGGTGGAGGGGGTAGCTTGTTGTTGTCCGGGACGCCGACACGTCTGGCTATGGCTCGGTGTGCTTTGGTGGCATGGTGCAGTGGGGCGTGGTACGGTTTGGTGTGGTACGGTGTGGTACGGTGCGGTGTGGTACGGTGTGGTACGGTGCGGTGTGGTGCGGTACGGTGCAGTGCGGTGGCTCACAGTGGATGGTGAGGTGCGCCGAGGCGGTGGCGGCGTTTCCCAGGCCGTTGCTCGCCACGCAGGAGTAGGCCCCCGCATCGTTCGGGCTGGCGCGGTAGATGAGCAGGCTCCCGTCCAGCAGCACCCGCACACGCCCCTCCAGCCCACTGGCGGCGCACAAAGGCAAAGATCCCTCGTGTAGCCTATTCTGCCTGTTGGGGTCAAGTACTGTTAGCGACTACCAAGGGGCTAGTGTGGCCAGAACAACGCCCGGCCGATATTTTACACACCACCGCACCGGGTACTCGTTTAAGGCCAAGTCGACCTAGAGGGAGGCGCAGCAGGACCGGTTCGGATATCCATCACCGTTGTTAGCGGTTAGCGGAAATCGACCCCTTTCCACCGCCCCCCCCCGCACAGACACCCCGCATGGCCTCGCCAGCGGAGCGTCGAGTGTGCAGGGGTCCAGGGAGATGCGTGGGAGTCCATCGTGGCTATCGCTGTCCTGTCCCTACCACCACTCTCTCCACGAACTTAACTCTTTGATTCCTCCTCCCATGTTGAGGGTTCGTTTGACCGGACTGTTTTGTCTCTTCCACAGTGCGTTCAACCACCACGCTGCAGGTTACAACTCACTCACTCACTAAGGCACTCACGCACTCCCACACTCACTTACGCACTCCCACACTCACGCACTCACACACTCACTACGCACTCATTCACTCACCCACTCACCCACCCACTCACTCAACTACTCCCCGACACACTCACTCATCCACTGACTCACTTTCACACTCACTGATTCACACACACTCACCCAATAACTCACACACTCACTCATGCACTCACCGTGAACTTCGCTCGTCGATTCCTGCATCCGTGTCAAGGACTCGGTCTATGAGACTGACATGTAATCTGCACTGTGCTTGACCGCCACACTGGGGGTCACAACAACTTTCCCACTCACTCACTCATGCACTCACGCACAAAATCACTCACCCACTTACTCACTCATCAACCCACCCACTCACGACACTGACAGACACATTGCTTCTCTTTCTACTTCTTCCATGGCACCGCTCCACTTTGGAATTCTCTCCCACCATCTCCTTTCCCAGGACCTTGTAACTTTGCTCAATTCACATAGTGTATGAACTCTAATCTATTATACCTTCAAGAGTGCTGTTTATTGCTGGCCGCATGGTGTTTTTGGCATTTGTGCTTCGTTTCAATGGTCTCCATGCTTATAAGGTCTCACTCATTACACACAGTGCTTGCCACAAATTAACCACAATACCTCGCTGATCTCGTCAAGGAGCATAAACCATCATCACGTGCACTCCGATGATCCACGCAGCAGCGGCTTTTGGCGAAACCTTGAACAAAGACGGTGGTCACCACATTGTGCGCTTTCAGATGCGCTTCTGCAGCCGTCTGTAACGCTCTTCCTTCTGATATTAGGAAGCCACTGGAGATTTGCACTTTAAAATCATCTAGATTGGACACTCATTTCTTAAGAACTGCTTTTTGTGTTTAGTTTGTCGTCCTTCCTTCGCACCTCCGATTAGTGCAGTTGGCTACGTATAGTGCAAAAGAAGTTCAACATACATAATGTACATATGTAGTGACATAGCGATGACTGTTGTACAGCAGCTGTAACTGCGGGTGGGCACTTAGCGCACACGCCACTGAGCATATACGCGGGTGTGCCGGCAGGGCGGAGGAACTGGGGCAAGGGTCACGGTAGACCTTTTGGGGAAACCCCTGGAACCCTCTGGTGGGTTCGAGAAGGGAGGTGCAGCTAGGGTGGAGCTAAGCCGCGCCGAGGGGACTCTAAGCAGCGGAGAGCGAGCCCCAGGCTGCCGGTTCTGGGATTGGACCCGTCTCATCGTCGCTGTCGCCTTCGCCCGATCATTGCGCGGCCGGACATTAGTCGGCTGTCCCGGTCGACGCCCTCGGTGCAACACGGACAGGGTCGTGTCTGGGACGGGTCGTGCGGCAGCATGGTCATGAGAGAGAGGGGGCCCAAGTGGTGGCATGAACTCAACAACAATAAAAGTGGAGGACAGTGCCTCCTGCGACCACCTCGTCTCTGAGTGTGTGTGCGACGCACGCCACACACACACACAAGCCTCGAGCAAGAGAATAAAAAGGAGACGCACGACACTACTCAAGCAAGAGAATAAAAAGGAGACGCACGACACTACACATCCATAGCGATTCACGAATCTCCCACTCGAGGGAAATCCAGAGGTAATTCCAAGGGCAGCCACTGGATGGCAGCCTAAAGCAGATTCCCTTTGAAGCAATTTGATAATTTTTCTCGTGTGAACCTCCGATAGAATAATGGAGATTCCTGGCAGCGACTTCACCACCACTCAGCTCCCAACGCGACAGAGCCCTCTCCAGAGCTCCCTCCAGTAGAGGACCTTCCGCCAGCTGTGGCGTAAGAAAGTAATCGCAGGGCTGCGCCTTTACCCTTAAAACCTCCACCCCTCCCGGCCGCCCTGTGTTGTGACTGGACACTGGGTGTTTATGTACAGTATGTATGTTGAACTTTTTTCACACCGTACGTAGGCAACCACGCTAACCGGAGGTGCAGGGGAAGGACAATGAACTAAAAACAAAAAGCAGTTATAAAACAATGAGTTTTACATTTAGGAAATTCGTTTTCCGTCTCGTTTTAAATGGTCACAGAATCATTTAGCTGAACCTGGCCCTGCCCTTTTGGAAATTTGCATGCAGACCACATTCTTGTGGAATTGATACTAAAGTTCCTCTTTGTGGAGAGAAAATTTTTCACAATTGCATGAACATGTCAAAGTAATTTCCTGCTTAACTGAGCTTGGCTGTAATTTTAATCTCCCAATGATAGTCTCGAGACAGTGGTGAAAATTCCACACTTCTATGGCAGGGGCTAAGTTCTCACGTTAACTTCCCCCCAAAAGGTGGCACTCATTTTATCAACCAGGATTTCAACTCACAACCTTCCAAATGTGAGCTGCTCACTTTTTTCCATTGAGCCACCTGGCTGGTCCCATGTCACATGCCAAGTGAGGTGTACGCAGTGCATCCCACCACACCCTCTCACTACTCACGCTCTGCACCCTCCACCAGACCCCACAGCTGCTCCTGCTGCACGGTAGAGACGCAGCGCCCTCCACTATCTGCCCTCACCGTCTCCCCCCACCTGCTCTGAGACTCACACAGACCCAGGGTCTCACATGGAGGCCTACAGAATCATATAGGAATAAATCGTCACACAGACACACACAGAGACCCATAGTCTCACACAGAGAACCATAGAGCTGCCCTAAGTCTCCCCCCACCTGCTCTGAGACTCGCACATAAACCAAGGGTCTCATATGGAGACCTACAGAATCGTATAGTATCTTGTAGTCTCAGCCAGAGACGCACGGAGACCCATAGCATCGCTCTAACAGTCTCCCACCATCTGCCCTTGGAGGTCTTCTCTTCCCCTTGGTCGTCTGACTCGTGGAGATCGCTCTGATGCCCATCCCAGGAGGCAGCCCCTCTCTCACCGAGGCTGTGCCGATCTAAGCGACGCCTTTTCGTGACGGACACAACGCACACGGCATCGTCGTTGTTATTGTTGTCACCTGACAGCATGAACGTTCTTGTCGACCTTGAACCACGAGTATGTGACGTTGGACGGGTAGGCCTCGGCACGGCAGGAGAACAGTGCATGCTGGGTAATGTTGGCTGTCACGTTCCGGGGAGGCAGAACGATCACAGGAGAACCTTCACGGGGGGAGAGAGAGAACACAGAGATTACCACCCAACACAAACTCAACACAATTACCACCCTACACAAAGTAATACAATTGCCACCCAACACAAACACAATTACCACCAGACACAAAGGTAACACTACCACCAGACACAAACGCAACACAATTACCACCAGACACAAACGTAAAAGAAATACCACCAGACACAAACGCAACACAAGTATCTGCCAGACACAAACGCAACACAATTACCACCAGAAACAAACGCAACACAAGAGCGCATCGCTGCAGCCCTGTTTGGCCCGCTCGTTGTCGCCCGCTCAGCTCTTCTACTCGCGTTATTAAAATGGCAAAATGAGTCCCCATCCCTGTGGAACCCCAAACATGAATAACTGGAACATTGGGGGCCGGGGAGAAGGTATGGGACTCTGGACACTACACCAACTCTGTTAATGCACGACAATCGCTGCCCCAGGGAGAAAACAAGAATGACAAACTTGGACATCACATTTATGTTATTTTAGCTCCGGTTCTGTTTTGTTACACGATTCACCCCTCCTCTTTCTTCCCTTTCATATAAATGCCCCGGTCCCGATCGTTACCCCTACCGCGATGAGGGTAGCAAGCCTGGATGCCCCCAGTCTGTCCCTAATTTTGAGGGTGTATCGCTCCAGGTTTGTTATGCGTCATTTGCCGTTTTTCCCCCTCTTAGGAATCAACTTTTTTTTCTGGGTTACTGAATAACAATACAACTAAATAAAAAAAAGAAAATGGCTAAATGTGTTCAACTGCTGAGTGAACGTTAATCTTACGACCTCCACGCTCGCTTCTTTCACGCGGCCCAAAGTGCACTGCACAGCACCTCCAGTTAGCACAGTTGGCTACGTATGGTGCGAAAGAAGTGTCAACATATACTACATACATCATCAGCATCATACATGTTCCATCACAAACGCTCCCGTGTTTGAATCATGCCATGACACTACGGCATCACTCAGAGCACTGGCCCATGAGGAGATTGAAAGGAAACCTACAAACCAGGACCCAGACATAAAACTAAAGAAAAAAACTATTTTTTATTTTACCAGGTAAGGCCCACTGAGCTGCTATATGGCACTGTTTCAGAAGCGACCACGCCACAAATGATAGCTCAACAAAGTGGCTTATCATGCGGAAATGTGTAGCGGCCACATACTCTAAACGTGTGATGTTGATTCTAAATGTGGAGGGAAAAACCAGAGCAACCCGGGCAAAATCTACGCAACCACGGAGAGAGACACGCACACTCCAAACATACAGCAGGCGTCGGGGTCAGGATCGAACCCACGACCTCCTGCATACCAGGCGTGGTAGTTAACATCTCATCATGGTCGGGATCGAACTCACGACCTCCTGCATGCCAGGCGTGGTAGTTAACATCTCCAAGCCACCGCGGTGATACAAGTAGCCTATGAGCCAAGGGGATGGTCGGCACCAGTCGGGGTGACAAACGTGTTCAGTGTCCGATGTCCACTACGGGCAGCAGTGTCCACCATGAGCAGACAGCTTTGTGTACGCACTGTCCTCTATAGACATGCTCCCTATTGCTTTTTCACCATTGTGTACATATTTCAAACCACGTACTATTTTGCCACCATTTTAACAAACTATTCTCATAAACGGCTTCCACACCTCTTTTGCTATCATAGGCATGTGATCTAGCGATTAAATGCTTTCCAAAAAATCCTTTCGTAGCACGTGCAGCGCACTCTGGGTGGTACTAATGAGACATTTTTGAGGCAATGTCTCGCGGATCAAAGCAACTGCTACACAAACACGCACGTGTGTAGTATACTGCACCTTGCACCAGAAGGCGGGTAATGTGGATCGACTCTCCTTGGTTGCTGGAAGCCCAGCAGGCGTAGATTCCATTGTCGGAGCGATCGGCGTTAGGAATGGTCAATTTGCCGTTGAGCACCTGACCACGAAACACACACAATTCAAGTTTTGTTAATTTTTTTGCTTAACCGGGTGAGAAGTCAAGAGAACCGGGAGGAGTCGCCTACCGATTAAGTGGCTCCAATCGTAAGTTCAGTCCCGAAAATCGCGTTCTTCAGTGACAGACACTACCAATGCTTAACACTGTGTACAGCCCTCTTGGCAATCTAGTGATGGATGAGGACTGCCCCATGCCGTGCGGGTCAATTCATTAAGGTTATTTTGACTATTTTTTTAGGGCAACAACATTTATCGCATTTTAAATTAAGTTGCCTTTGCGCCAGGTCCAATGCACCTGATATAAAATGTGTCAAGGGCGATTATTTACCCATTTACAATTTTCTACAACAGTAGTGAAATAAATAAATACAAATGGTCGATGGTGTCATCCAACGGACGTCTCAACATTGGGCGGAGTAAGTAGCCTCACCCCTCACCACCGGGTGGGCCGCCTCAGATGATGACCATGCTTCACGCTGGCCAGTGCGGGTTCCTTGACGATAGGCAAGGAACGACCTGGGGCATGAGTGTGCCAGTAGGGGAGGGGGGGGGGGGGGCGATGATCGCTGTGCATAGAACTGCCCTAACATAGAGCTGCCCTTACAGTCTCCCCCCCCCATCTGGTCTGAGACTCCCATAGAGACCCAGGGTCCTCACATGGAGACCTACAGAATCATATCGGAACACATAGTCACACAGATACACACAGAGACCCATAGTCTCACACAAAGACCCACAGAGCTGCCCTCACAGTTTCCCCCCATCTGGTCTGAGACTCTCGTAACCCTGTAGTCTCATACAGAGACACGCCGAGACGACCCATAGCACCACTCTAAGAGTCTCTCACCATCTGCCCTTCGAGGTCTTCTCTTCCCCTTGGTCACCGGACTAGTCGCAATTCGATGCAATGTCAAAGTTTGGCAAGTTCAGATCGTCGCGACATCGGTTTCCCACAATTTTGCAATTATATTTATTGACTCTTGTTAGTGTTGTTGCTCTGCTTTGCTGTAAGCACACAGGTGTCTTTGTGTTAAGCTCATAATCAATATATTCCTGCCAGTCCGGCACTGATAAACAATCACAATAAGCCGGTACCGAGAGTGCTACAATGATGAATGGTGATGTCACCATTTTACTGTGTCATCATTTGCTAAAAATACGCTATATCATCATCCGTTAAAAATACACCTGCACGAGCTGCCCCCTAGGAGCTCCCCCACCTCTACTCCCCACGGACCTACCTGCGTTGTGTTTGGCACTGCAGCTTGTTCATAGGTAAGGGCCCTCTCTGTAAGATATGGGACCTCGTTCGACACAAACCTATAATACAAGCTTCTTCTTCCGTATGGCTGCTGATGTAGATGCAGAGCAACAACTACAATGTCACATTCAGGTGATGAAACCAGACAACGGTGTCAGGATCAGCGGAGTGTATCGCTGCGATGTCTCCTTCGTATTTGTGGATCGGGGCACTGCGTCGTTTTACGTTGTACGGTCTTGTTCTGGATGACCAAGGTCACACACTGGAGGGTTTTTAATTTTCCATTTGTGCATCAGGTAAAATACACAACATTTATTCTCAACTAGCAGGAAGTACCCGGCTTTGCCCAGGGGAAAATATATATTTCTAAACTTGTCTTCTCTCAAAAAACACACAATATGTACATACACAAATACTAAGCTATCATAAAAGCCCAACGTTCTGTTTGTCAATTTGTCTGTCAATAATAAGAGCTTTATAGAAGGTCTGAATCAAAAAGTTGTAGAAAGTAGGGGGGGGGGTGAATAGTTGGTCTAAAAGGTTTCAAAAAATTGCCGACCCCTCCAAATATGTTTTTACCCCTCCCCACCCAATTTTTATTTTGTCGGCATATATACCTACAGACCCTACATACAACAGTCAGTAGTATCTGGTGACCCTACAGTAGCATCTACTGACTATCCTAGTAACTGACTCTGTAGTAGTATCTACTGACTCTACATTAGTAACTGTACACTTTGGGGTAGTGGGGGTGAACAGGACATCACGCTGTTTAGGATTTACCTCAGGGCGTGCTTCTACAGAAGTAACTGTGTAGTGTCTGCCTTGTCACCCTGCACATAGTACCCGGGGGTTCCATAGTACCAGAGTACCCCGGGGTTCCATAGTACCATAGTACCCCCGGGGTTCCATAGTACCAGAGTACCCCCGGGGTTCCATAGTACCATAGTACCCCCGGGGTTCCATAGTACCAGAGTACCCCTGGGGTTCAATAGTACCATAGTACCCCCGGGGTTCCATAGTACCAGAGTACCCCTGGGGTTCAATAGTACCATAGTACCCCCGGGGTTCCATAGTACCATAGTACCCCGGGGTTCCATGGTACCATAGTACCCCGGGGTTCCATAGTACCAGAGTACCCCGGGGTTCCAAAGTACCATAGTACCCCCGGGGTTCCATAGTACCATAGTACCCCCGGGGTTCCATAGTACCAGAGTACCCCGGGGTTCCATAGTACCATAGTACCCCGGAGTTCCATAGTACCCCGGGGTTCCATAGTACCAGAGTACCCCCGGGGTTCCATAGTACCAGAGTACCCCGGGGTTCCATAGTACCAGAGTACCCCGGGGTTCCATAGCACCATAGTACCCCCGGGGTTCCATAGTACCAGAGTACCCCGGGGTTCCATAGTACCCCGGGGTTCCATAGCACCAGAGTACCCCCGGGGTTCCATAGTACCAGAGTACCCCGGGGTTCCATAGTACCAGAGTACCCCGGGGTTCCATAGTACCCCGGGGTTCCATAGCACCAGAGTACCCCCGGGGTTCCATAGTACCAGAGTACCCCGGGGTTCCATAGTACCAGAGTACCCCGGGGTTCCATAGTACCAGAGTACCCCCGGGGCGCCATAGTACCAGAGTACCCCCGGGGCACCATGGTACCCCGTGGTGCCATAGTACCCCGGGGTTCCATAGTACCAGAGTACCCCCGGGGCACCATGGTACCGTAGTACCCCCGGGGTTCCATAGTACCAGAGTACCCCCGGGGCACCATGGTACCCCGTGGTGCCATAGTACCCCGGCTCTCGCCTAATGTCCGTGATGCAGTAATTTTTAGTCTGTTGATGGTCGGCGATGCGGCAATCGACTCATCTCGACGAGCTCTGCACGATGCACTATTCAAAGTTGAATTTTTCGATAACGGATTTTTTAATGCTGTTTGGCGTTTCGACATCGCGTAGTAGCACTGATTTCGGATTGATTGGTACCCAAGTCACGGAGTTAAGTACGCCCCTGGTGTCCCAAAAATAAAATATGTAATTGCCTCGGCCATTTTGTATTATTTGGTACCCCGGGATACCGCCATAAGGATCATTTACTTGTGTGGTAATTCTCTAACGTTGATGCTAATGATTATTTAGTTTTTCAGTGTGATTGAGTTTTTGGTCAAGCTACGACCCCCATATCCACCAGAGATGGTCTATTGCCGATATCAAACATCTGGCAGTTCACCAGCATTGGTTCGATCGAGTCTGGCTCTGCTGATGAGACACTGAATGTCAAAACCAGTCCAGGGTCTGCTTGTGTTGAATCAATGCTGCTGAATTGATGCATTCCCAAAAGGCCGCACGGCTGATGGGATTTGTAATAACTTTTATTTTATCTTTTTTATGTGGAGGGACAGATCTTTGAAGGAGGCGAATTGTCCGTTTATTTATTTTGAAACTCATATTCTGCACAGTCATGCTATTTATTATTTTGCGTTGTGTTTAATATTAAGTAGTACTGACTTGCCCAGCTACCTGTGCATACCTGTTAGGCGTTATGTGGGAGTTCATTTGAAATGAGCTCAAATATATTTTAAATCCAATGAGCTACTCTTATCTACAACCCCATTATCAGTGTGTCTCCTGTTTCTCCGCGGCAAGAATCTGTCGCATAAATCTCATCTTGTCAGTGAGATAGCCAACGCATATCACCCGCGAGGGCATTCGGATCCGAACGATCCATGGACATTGGGCAAAGAATGTGGACTAGAAAAGGCTGAAAAGTGCGCAGAGAAGTGCAGAGAGAGGTGCATGCTCGCAGTTGCACTGAGAGGGGGACACGTGGATTGGGGAAACACACTCGCGAGGCAGCAGAGACTGTTACAAACATTTGATGGGCTTGGCCAGGATGCATGATGAGAAGCAGTGGCGATGCCCGTTGGTTAAGTCGAACGATGGAGCGGCAGCCAAAGGAGGGAACTCAACTGGGAGTGCGCCCAGCGTGGAGATGGAACGATGAAATCGGCTTACGTGCCGGTGCTAGGCGGATTGTTACCTCAGTGGACCATGAGATATGGCTTGGGGTGGATTTCATCCAGTAGTGGATAGATCGTGATTGATAACAATGGTGTGGTGTAGATGGCCGACGGTGGTGACGATGACGGCGGTGATGAGGAGAGCGGAGAGCTCATGACGACATCCATCACCTTGGTGATGATGATGATGATGGGGCGATGACGATGGTAAACGGTGTTCGTATGTATGTATGTTTAACTTCTTTTGCACTATATTCTTGGTTCTTTCGGTAACTCCAATTCTTTTGCACTGTACTCAGCCAACTGTATGAATAGGAGATGCGGGGGAAGGACAAGCTAAACACAAAAAGCTGTTATAAACATATTAGTTTTAAATTTACATTCCTAACAACCCACCGTCTCATCATCCGTCAAAAAAGCATAAACCCGCAAGGGGGTCTCCCCTCACGCGCTCTCCCCTGCCCGCGTCTGCCACAGCCTCCATCGGCTCCACGATGTATGGCCGTAGCGCGCGAGAGCAAGAGAAAGTGCGCACATTTAGAACGTTGCAGCATTATACCAGCTGCCCAGCTCGCTGTGCATCCCTCCGGAGGCTTTGGCTACGTGCGAGCCGCGTTGGAACGAGCCTCGCCGCATTTTTTTATTATCAGCAGAGCTCCTCATCTCCATGACCCCATCCACCGTGGGGTCTGCTGCCTCGCAGGCAGAATCTGCGAGGAGGAAACTCCAATTTTTGGTGGGAGGGGCACTCATCCAGCAGCGGACCGACAAGAAGCACCGTGCGTGTACGAACGGCATTTATCCCCAAAAAAAATGCTAACGCGGAGGACGCAAGTTCGCAAGGTGATCACATATTCTTGGTTCTTTCGGTAAAGTCACGTAGAAGGGAAATAACAAAATAATACAAATAAAACAATACAATTCTCACAACATTTCGATTGCAATACAAGCAATCATCATCAGGTGTGAAATCCACAGGAAGAAAATTTGAAAAAAAGTGGCGTTTTTTTTTCTTAACGTTAGCACCACGGACAGCAACTGGCGATTGTTTAGACGGACCAGAATATGAATCCCTGCAGTCACGAAAGCTTTAAATCGAAATTTAAGGTGATCACTGTTTTATTTAATTATTTAACCACATAAGTAACCCTAAGACAACACCGATGAATCAATAATTATCAAGGGGACTGGTCTACCGGATTGACAAAAAGTATTGTGCTTCCGTTGCAGCGGAGAATTTCGTGTGTTCAGAATTAATGGCACACATAGCGATGTTCAGTGTTGGAACTCAGACAAATTAGGCACAGAACAAGATTCCATACCGTGATTGGTTTCTTTGTGCAGTCATTGGTGACCATACTGAGACCATCAACTCAACGACAAATTGAGAGCCCGGTTTAACCACACGGGCGGCTGCCTGGATTCGAACCGAGGTTTCTAGGTGGCACCGGCTCCACGCCCAACCTCTGAGCCATCCGGCCGCCTCTCGAAAAGCACCTCCGAGGTTAACGGCGAATGTCTCGGTGACCGTGGAGACACAGCCTGTGGGAAGGGGGGTGGTGGTGCCAGGAGCTTCCCAGGTCTAGCTCCACGACCTCGACAAACGAAGACCTCCTCAGGTCACCCCTATGCGCCGGGTGTGACCACTGTTGTCTGCTCCCAGATCCATCAGCAGAAATGATTGAGACAACTGCACCCTCAGTTTCTAATGAAAATAACAACAAAAACAATCCCTTGCCGGAAAAGAACTGTGAAGCCGGCGGTGCGCAAATGGTGATGTTTGACGGCACCGGCGCAGCCTCCACCGCCGCTCGTGCTAATCCGCTGCATTTCGTGTGGAGCAGATCCAACGTGACAGCAGCCACTCAAGCCAAACGGGCTCAGTCGATATAGGTGAGGACCATCCGGAGGAGCTCATTAGTGGGGGGGGGCAGCGTCACGGTGACGGCCGCAACGCACTGGGACAGATGCCACCGGGCACCGCAGAGCAGCAGCAGCAGCAGGGAGCTAAACGTATCGCGACGCCCGTCACTCGCTGACAACTTCACCCCCGCCCCCCGTGCCCCATCGCATCAGTCGTTTGTTAATTTACACAACAGCAGCAGCTTCATAGCTCCATATAGCATCGGACAAACACCAAAGGAGGTGTTGTGCGGAATAAGATAGAGAGCGAGCGAGCCCGCTTGTAAATGAACGCGACAGTGAGCCGGACCACAGATTGCGTGCCCACCCGCGTGATGTCGCGCGCCGAGAGTCGCGCCACCCTTGAATTGGCGCACGCAATGTCACTCACCACGGCCCACGCGAGAGCCATGGTGCTACTACACACACACACAACAGTGGCTCGCAAAAAAAGCAAACGAATAACGCCCCAAATACCGTGCTGAAAAAACACTCCCATAAACAATAGCAGTCATCAAAGGAGTCATTGACAATGCCTAATCAATAACTGTGACGAGTGAACGTCATCACGGTGCCCTCCACTGAATGCTACGACTAAATAAATTGATGTTTAACGCTGCGCCCTGCAAGCCTACGAACGGACACGTGTTGGCAGAACAGTGACGCGCGGCGGATCTCCGTGGTGACGGCCTCTCTTCGTCCTACCCCAGATTCCCTCGAGATAGAGAGCGAGAGATCTTGCCCCCCATTAAACTAAAGTAAAAACTATTTTCATATTAGCAGGGAAGGCTCACTAAGCTACGTAGCTCAAAGTTGCTTATTCCATGTAAATGTATAGCAGCCAAATACTCGAATACGTATTTTGATTCAAAATGTGGAGGGGAAAACCGGAGGACCTGGAAAAAAATCCACGCGACCACGGGGAGAGAGACACGCAAACTCTAAATATACAACAGGCATCAGGGTTGGGATTGAACCCACGACCTCCTGTATACCAGGTGAGGTAGTTAGCATCTGGACGCTGAATGTCGCGCGATGCCGGGGATGGTGCAGCGGTAAATGTGGAACGCGTGCTCAGCGTCTGCTTGGAAGGCTTTGTTGGGACGACGGGAAGCTGCCATCGTGGGGTGCGCTGCTCAGTGCACAAAGTTGGCCCACTTCGATTTGATATCCCGGCACGGCGGTTGGAGCAATGCAAAGTTTCTGAAATCCCTGGCCCCGCCACCCCCCTCCCACACCATCTATGCCCATCCTGCAGCGCGAATGGGTGCAGCTCCGGTGTAGGTCAATAGACAGGTCGCGTGTGGTGAGGTCAAGTGTGAGCATCGCCTGCACTTTTACAGGACGTCGGGCCAGCGTGGAGAAGTAGGCCTAAATACCCTCCAGAAGGGCTCTCTAGTGCTCCACTGAGTGCAGACCGTTCCATCAGTGGTGGCGCCAGTGACCAATTGCAGGGCTGCGCTTTACCCTCCACCTTGCTTTCGCATTGACAAGTGACGCGTGAAATGAATGCGGGGAGTCTCATTTCGGCCAAGTAAGCGCAGAGTTTCAGCTTGGCGATGTAACGCATTCCTAGACACTGAAATGAATCGAGGCGAAGTTGCCTCTCTCTCTAAGCCGAGCGTAGCCGTGGATGATTCCCCCCCCCCCGCCCTAATCAACAACTTCCGTCAGCGCACATACACGCACGCAAGCAGCAGTCAGCATCGGCACTCAAGGGCTAAGTCTGGCTGAAAGCGGTGTTCAAATCTGACACTGATTTATACTCAACGTGAAGTGCATGGCTTGCACGTGGTTACATTCCCACGTCGCCACCCCATGAAGGTCGTGCGTCGTGCCAAATCTGAGCATCGCGCGAAGATTTCAGTGAAAACGTTTACATCGACCCGGACGATAAAATAAAATCTACTTTGGTACAAATTAACTAATTTTGACTTAAAACTCTCGTGACTGCAGGAATTCATATTATATGGTTCTTTCGGTAAAGTCACGTAGATAAAAAATAATAATAGCATAATCAAAATCAAAATGAAAATAAAGTGAATAAAAAATAATAAAAATATCACGACGTTTCGATCGCAACACAAGTAATCATTATCAGTAGAAAAAAAGGGGGGGGGGGGAATCTGCGGAGGCAGGCTATTTATAAAGGTTTAGAGATGGGCGGGGCAGCTAATGTTAATGTAGGAGAGGTCTCCGACATAGGCAGTAGGTCTACACCAATCAAAGAGCTGTTTATAAAGATTTAGAGATGGGCGGGGCAGCTAATGTTAATGTAGGAGAGGTCTCCGATACCGGCAGTAGGTCTACACCAATCAAAGCATTGCACCTCGCTCCACACACCCACACTGCAGGACCAATACTTCTGCCGTGGCTGATAAATTACTTTAATGCGGCTGGCTCACATGAAACTGATTTCTCTAAGACGATGGTACTTTGCAAGCCGACTGGCTATCAACAAAGATTAGCTCACGAAGCCATCCATATATATAGACACAGACACAATTTCAACCGAGACGACGGTTTTAAGCTCAGCAATCATTGGACAGATGTCATCAACCACTTTGGATCATGACTTGATTTGTGTTTTCTTGTCCACCTCCACTGTCAGCAGTGTGGGTGTGTGGAGCGAGGTGCAATGCTTTGATTGGTGTAGACCTACTGCCGGTGTCGGAGCCTTCTCCAACATTAACATTAGCTGCCCCGCCCATCTCTAAATCTTTATAAACAGCTCTCTGATTGGTGTAGACCTACTGCCGGTCTCGGAGACCTCTCCTACATTAACATTAGCTGCCCCGCCCATCTCTAAATCTTTATAAACAGCTCTTTGATTGGTGTAGACCTACTGCCGGTGTCGGAGACCTCTCCAACATTAACATTAGCTGCCCTGCCCATCTCTAAACCTTTATAAATAGCCTGCCTCAGCAGCTTTCCCCCTCTTTTTTCTTCTGATGACGATTGCTGGTGTCGCGATCGAAACGTCATGATATTTCTATTATTTTTTATTCACTCTATTTTTTTTTATCTACGTGACTTTACCGAAAGAACCATAAAATACAAATGAACAGTGAAATAACAGCAAGTCAGAGTGAGTTCCTGTTCTCATAAGCATCGAAGCATCGGCGCTCATCTCTTACTTATGGCCCTGAGCCAGTGGTGGAAATCCCACGTTCATAGACAGGGGGGGAAGCCTCTAAATAGAACAAGCACTGTTGACTTCTCCACAAAGCAGTACTCATTTGATCGATCCCCAGATGAATAATGGGCCAAACCAACCTCCCCAGCCAGGATTTCAACTATTCCACTTCCCATTTGATTTGCACCCAATACTCAGTGTACATTTGTATGTTGAACTTCTTTCACACCATACATAGTCAACCGTGCTAATCGGAGGTGCATTCTTCCAGCCTTGCTGTAATCTTCGTGCTGACTGGCCCCGTGCAGTTGTCTGTGGCTTGGTTTTGTCCGGGTGTTTTGCTGTA
Source organism: Petromyzon marinus (assembly GCF_048934315.1). NCBI lineage: Eukaryota > Metazoa > Chordata > Hyperoartia > Petromyzontiformes > Petromyzontidae > Petromyzon > Petromyzon marinus. The sequence goes on from NC_133698.1 coordinate 1,839,710, forward strand.
ACCAGGTTTCTATGGCGTAACCAGGTCCCCCATTGAAAACGAGCTATTATTACCACTCAGCCACCTGCCTGGAATCTCGCTCACCGCGCCCTCAACGCACTGGGCTCTAAGCGAGTACAAATTTTTCGTGCGTCTAATCGATTTGACACTTGAGCAAACTGCAGTTATTCAGGCAAAAAAGCAAATTGGAAACCCAGTGACAGTAATTATTATGTAAATGTCTGAGTGTAGAGAGAGATTTTTACAAATTATTTTCCCTTAACATGTGAGATGGTGGAGTGGACAGGCCAGTGGCCCACTGAGATGGTGCAGTGGACAGGCCAGTGGGCCACTAAGATGGTGCAGTGGACAGGCCAGTGGGCCACTAAGATGGTGCAGTGGACGGACGAGGGGCCCACTAAGATGGTGCAGTGGACGGACGAGTGGCCCACTAAGATGGTGCAGTGGACAGGCCAATGGCCCACTAAGATGATGCAGTGGACGGACGAGGGGCCCACTAAGATGGTGCAGTGGACGGACGAGTGGCCCACTAAGATGGTGCAGTGGACAGGCCAATGGCCCACTGAAATGGTGCAGTGGACAAGCCAGTGGCCCACTAAGATTGTGTAATGGACAGGCCAGTGGCCCACTGAGATGGTGCAGTGGACAAGCCAGTGGCCCACTGAGATTGTGTAATGGACAGGCCAGTGGCCCACTGAGATGGTGCAGTGGACAAGCCAGTGGCCCACCAAGATGGGGGCTGGCTGAAGGGCCTTCACTTGAAGCTCCAGAGACTTCCTCTAGCCTAGTCTTCAACACTGGCCAGACATCGTGGAGACAGTGGGAGTACCCACACTTTATCCCACTACACATGCAACCCGCCAATCGGCTCGCTGTAGCGCTTCCCATTTACACTACTGGGTGGACAGAGGTGAGAAGATTGCAGAATTTGCGCCGCTGGTTCAACTGTCGTGCCGGGAGACAGAACCGAAGCGGTAACCTCTAGCTCGCGAGTCTGGTGTGAGAAGTGAACCATGAAGTACACCACGTGGCAGCGTCCCGCGGTAAGCCGTGGTCCATGCTGCAGCTCACCGGCACTTGTGGCCAGGGTTTCATTCCTAACTCCTCACTCTCTGCAACGCTGCTCAGTCGGCTTGGTACAGGAATTTTTGGCAGAAGGTACTACTACCAGATTGCACGGCACGCCTATCCATAAAACTCACAAAACAATTCAGGCTTAGACGAATCACTGGCGAGTTGTGGTGGAGGGTAGCTGCTGCTGCTGATACAGGGCGGTGGTGGTGGCGGTTATGGTGGTCGGTACCCGCACCTGGTACTTGGCGCCATTGGGCAGACGGCGGCCGTCCTTGCGCCAGCCCACGATGGGCTCAGGGCGCCCGTAGGCGCTGCACGCCAGCGTCACCTCCGAGCCCTGGCGCACCTCCATGTAGGGTGGTGGAGTGTCCCGGAACCGGGGTGGAGCTGCCGGACCAAAAAACGCAAACGTCGGCGGTCGATCGCGTCTCCTCGTCATTCTTCTAATTCCTACTACAACGGTTGTTGTGAACCTCGCTCGTTAATCTCTCCCCCCCAAAATCAGGAGGGTGCCACAGTAGCGAGATGTTAATTCCTTTGCCTGGTATGCAGGATGTCATGGGTTCAACCCAGACTCTGATGACTGTATATTTGGGGTTTGCGTCTCTCTCTCTCTTCCCGTGGTCAAATAGATGTTTCTCTGGTTCCTCTTATTATCCCCTCCATATTTAAAATCTAAAAACGTTGACAGCATGCGGCTGCTATAAATTTCCATGGGATAACCCACTTCATTAAGCGATTATCTGTGGCTAGGTCGCTGCAGAAAAATATCTATGTAGCTCAGTGGGCCTGACCTGGTATAATAGAGTAAAATATATAAAAGTTCTCAGATTTCCATTAATGTATTAAGTAAAATGTTCTACCGCATTGCTACCCAACCGGATTCCTTGAATAAAAAAACAAGCAAACAAAAGACATTTCACCACATCAACTTGATGAATCTAGGTTTAAGTGATCGTGAAAATCAATGGACTCTGTCTGCCAGCCAAACGACTGAGGACTCCTGGCATAGCCGAGGGCTCTCTGGAGGATTCCTCTTCATCCCAAAAGGGAAGGACCGAGACACTGCGCTCCACACACTATGAAAGGTCGACGCAAATGTGTGAACTTTTTTCCTCACACAAAAAAAATCCAGCTCTCTCATTGAGAGATCTCACCATGCGCACTGTGGCCTGGAGCGAAGAGCATTTCTCATGGGCAAGTACGTCTTAAACATGTGGGGCCTCTACAATGTGTGTATAAGGCAAAGGGGTGGCCCCCGCATTGCCCTGCTCAACGCCACTGCTGATGGAAGGGCCCTCCACTAAATGGAGCTCTAGAGAGCCCCTACTATAGGGCGTTAGAGGGTATTTGGCCTACTCTTCCACACCGGCCAGACTTATTGGAAGAGGCGGGAGTAGCCACACGTTACCCGCACTACAATAACACAGCTGGGCGGGCAGAGGCGGAGGGATTTAGGAATGGCGTGTGGACGAGTTTGTCAAATACCCTCTAGGAGGGCTCCATTGAGCTCATCCTCCAACAGTGCTGTGAGCAAATGGTTGCACCTTTACCCGTGCGATATCTGCATCACTCGTATTTCTACAGAGTCCAGCAACTATTTTGAGGGCGGGGAATAAAAATGCCACTTGAATCAATCGGCCAAAACAAACCTACCATTACCTTTATCAAGTGGGCACACAAATTGCCAAATTCATACACCGTTCACAAATTACCTAGATGCGTAATTTCACAAATTACATAAATTACCTAGACGGGTAATTTTTTTTACCTTGATGGGTAATTTGTGACATTGTGTGCTTTTTATAGAAGGGGCCGTTTCCCGAAACGTTGCCAATTACGTGCGTTCCCCTTTTCAGGCAGTGTCACCGAACGAGCACGTTGAGTTGAGAGTGAATTGGGTCAAAGCCACTAAGCAACGTCACACGCTCTCCCATGTGAAAGCACTTGCGGACAGGTGTCTGCGAAACATCGCAGCAGCCTTTGCGATTGCCTTGTGCTAGAAAATTATATTTGCGCAAATACCAAAACGTACTAATGGTTTTATGATTCCCCAACGTGGCGTGATACCTGCATAACACCGCAGTCAACAGCGAATGTGATTCGTTGCTGAAATTATTCACTGAGCATGGAGGCCGTGCTGATCTCCCGTTTCACAGTTCTAAGCCGGTGTTGGCAATTCGACATTCCTATGACGGGACCTAACGTAGGGCGCCTCTTTGTTTCGGCGTGGTCTGGGACTGTTTTTGTTGCCTTGCCCAAGCTTGCATATAGTGCTAAAACATCGGTAGGAATGTAAGTAATTGTGAAAAATAATAATAGGTTTTACCCTTGCTGTAAATCAACACGATTTTCTCTCCAACATTCCGGTGTGCTGTACTAATAATGAATTGGCATGTTCTGTTTACGTGACAAACCTTACTAATTGGCTGTGTCGGATGGTGGCGGGTTTAACGACACATTTATATTTATGTGATCTAACCCAAAAAAAATATACTATAGATGTGTTAAGATGTTCAAACACCAAATAGAAACCATGTGCAAGGAATCAAGTCTGCATGACATGTGGCAAAACATGCAAACAAACATGCTCTGATAATATAATACAGATTGGCCTACACCAGTCCCATAGCTAATGTATGTACTTCTTCAATTTACACTTATATACTTTATTTATTTTTCGTGACTTACCTATTCTCTACTTTGCACTCCTATCGTTTTCTGTACCATTTGTTGTTTATTGTAACCACCGCCGCCCCTACTGGACATCTGCAACTGAGAGCTTCGTCGGCTCGTCGGCTTCCTCACATTCCCAAAGCGCGTGGCCTACCGAGCCATCACCCTGCGAGATGGCTGCATCCCCACCACACCCGTCAGACCTGGGCCAAGAGGAGGAGCGGGGGTGGGGGGATACCGGAGCGTACCACGCACGGCCAGGTAGGTGCGAGTTCCGTTGGCGAAGGGGTCGTACTGCTTGTCCAGGAAGAGCACGTTACACTCGTACCAGCCCGAATCCTCGGCTTGCACCGTCTCCATGCGCAGAGAGCCCATCTCGTAGAGGCTCACCCTCCCTGCACACGCGCAACACAGCCACTCGCTCCATTATCCACGGTCGGACGCCAGCTCCTCCTTATTGCTCCTCTATCGTTGCTACCACCGTGAACTTCGCCCATCGATTCCTGCACCCGTGTTGAGGACTCAGTCTACGAGATGACCGTTTCATGCAATCCGCACTGCCATACTGTTGGTCACAACAACTCACCCACCTACTCACCCGGCCACTCACTCGCTCAACAAACTGCCAGTCACAACACTTCTCTCTGTGCTTCTTCCCTTGTACTCGGAGGCTGGACAGCTCCATGCTGATAATAAATAGGGTGCTACGGTAGCAAGATGTTAACTACTTCGCCTGGTGTACAGGAGTTCATGGGTTCAATCCTAACCCTGATGCCTGTATATTTGGAGTTTGCTTGTTCTCCCCGTGGTCACGTGGATTTTTCTCCGGGTCTTCCAGTTTTTCCCTCAAAAATTGTAATCATGCGTTTAGAGTATTTGGCTGATATAAATGTCCAAATTATAAGCCACTTCGTTGAGCTATCGTTTGTGGCCAGGTCGCTTCTGATAAAGAGCTATTATATTTGTATTATTTTATTGTTTCCCTTCTACGTGACTTTACCGAAAGAACCAAGGACATAAAAAAGTTATTAAAACATAAAATAAGAGGTAAATGTGCAGCCCTGCAGTTATTCGGTAAAGTCACGTAGGTAAAAAATAAAACAACAAAAATCACGACGTTTCGGCCACAACACAAGCGGCCTTCATCAGGTGAAGGGATCAGGCTGTCTCGAGGACAGCGCTGGAGTGAAACACAGCCACGCTCAGACCACGACCTTTAAGCTGTGTGCGAGGAAACAAGGTGCCTTGACAAAGGAATTAGCATAAAAATTAGAATTTGATTGGCCGACTTAACATGATGAACGGTGTAGAGGTGGTGTACATGCGGGTGCACATGCCGGTTGGCGCGGGAGGGGGAGTTTACCCCACCAATCAAATGCTATTTTTTATGCTAATTCCTTTGTCAAGGCACCTTGTTTCCTCGCACACAGCTTATAGGTCGCGGTCTGAGCGTGGCTGTGTTTCACTCCAGCGCTGTCCTCGAGACAGCCTGGTCCCTTCACTTGACGAAGGCCGCTTGTGTTGTGGCCGAAACGTCGTGATTTTTGTTGTTTTATTTTTTACCTACATGACTTTACCGAATAGAACCAAAGAGTATGGATCCTTGCAGTCACGAAAGCTTTAAATCTAGAACAGCCCTGCAGTTCTTTGCTCACGCACGTGCAAGGGTCTCAACTAGAGGGCGCTTTAGAGGGCCCCACGTGGGGGTATTTGGCCTACTCTTCCACACGGGCCAAACCTTTTTTTGTGATATTTTACACAGGAATGTAACTCACACACCGTGCCGTTAGAGTCCTCTGTATGATTGGCAACTCTGGCCAATGTAGCAGCCGCAGAAAAAAACTATTTGTTATTTTACCACTGAGCTATGTCGCTCTTTTTCAGAAGTGACCTGACTATCATAAATGATAGCCCAACGAAGTAGCTTATCATGTAGATATTTATAGAAGCCAAATACTCTTAATGCATGATTTTAAATTGAGGGAAAACCAAAGGACTCGGAGAAAAATCCATGTGACCACGGGGTGAGAGACATGCAAACCCCAAATATAGAGCAGGCATCAGGGTCAGCATCGAACCGATGAGCTCCTGTATGCCCGGCGAGGTAGTTAACATCTCGCCACCATGGCGGCCCACTATAAAATGTTGCTGCCTGAGATTTTATTTTTAAATCAAACTCGCGCCACCCTTCCCACCTCACTTTAGAACCGGCTCCGTTTGTCAGCCAAAGTACCCTGCTGATAAATATCACTTTTAGAAGAGGCTCCCGCTTCATGAATAATAAATCCAAGTGTTGTGTTGTGTGAACGAGAGGATGAAAACTTTCCCGAGGAGGGGGCGGCCGTAATTCCAGAAGCTTCTGTGTCGAGAAGTCGTGATTCAATCCCCCCGCCCCCTTCGCCGAGGCATTTGCCGCATCATCACAAATCATCACGACTTCAGACCGTTCACGTTCACATCTCCGGCTCTCTCGCATTCCCACTCCCAAACGTTGTACTCGCATTTGAGATAACATCGTGAATTCGTTTGGGAAACACAAACGCTCACGACTATGAAAAATCTTTTTCTATTTTTCTTTCTTCGAATTTTCAGTTGGTTTGATGGGCCATGGTGTGCACGGGGGCCGAAACCACACAAGAAGAGTGAGATAAGTCGTCATAACGTTTTTACATTCCCGGTGTCCAAACCTGAACCGTTTGTGGGAAGTAAACCAGATGAATGTAGCTCGTACCGCTTGTCGTGCACTGAGGAGATGGAGCGACGAAATCAGTTGGCGCGCAAGGGCCAGGTAGATTAGTATGGGGAAGCCTTGGGGTTGCCAGTGGATTGGCCATGATGGATGACGTTCGTGGGTGTCGTGAAATCTAGGCCAATGAGTAAATCAGCTGGAATGTGCCCGATTCTATCAGACTTCAGAATCTGAAGGGTATTTGGCCTACTCTTCCACGCCGGTCAGACATCTCGGAAGAAGCGGGAGTTACTTACACTTTACCCCACCACCACGTGACTTCCCGATCGACAAATCTGCGGTGAACCGATTCACCGTCGACTCCTGGGGTGGACAAGAGGCGGAGGAGTGAGGTTTTAAGAAACTTGCCCCGTTGCTTGAACCGGAGACATCTGGCTTGCGTCCAACGTTGCTGGCCATTACAACCACGGCAGCTTCCCGACAGGAGCGGGGAGAGGCGTAGAGGGACGGAGTTCATCTATGATTCGCAGGTCGTGTGCAGTGGGGTAAAATGTGGGCACTTCAACCTCCTCTAAGACGTCTGCCCAGCTTGAGGAGGAATAGACCAAATATCCACTCGAGTGGCTGTCGAGAGTTGCCTCGAGTTGGAGGTCATTCCGCTTGGAGTGGCGTCAGCTGGCACTTGCAGGGCTGCACCTTTGCCAGACGTCAAAGTGTTCTATCTGAATGTGCGCTGCACGTGGGTCACACGGCATGCGGGCGGCGTGGGCGATCCACACGCCTGACGTGACGGGGGGACGGGCGAGGGGGAGAGGGCGACGGTGGGGGACGACCGCACCCTTCCCCCCTTGAGACCCAGAACATGGATTGTATGATTGGTATTGACCGGAGAAGAATACATTGGATGCTATTGCATAAAATGTAAGGCATCGTTTAAAAAGCTAGACATTTTGGGAACCGCATCTCTCCCCCCCCCCCCGCCCCCCCACTGTCCTTAGAAACTCTCCCCCCCCCCCCCCCGCGTGTGACAGTCAGTGGGCTCGGCACGCCACTGCACCGCCGCTTGGACGCGGAACGCAGTGCCGGCAACACCCGAGCGTAGATGCTGAGGGGGGCAGTCGGTGGGTGGAGGGAGAGGAGGTGATAGATGGAGGGTGGGAGGGATGGAGGGAGAGAGGGAGGGACGGAGGGAGGGATGCACGGAGGGAGGGATGGAGGGAGGGAGGGAGGGAGGGATGGAGGGATGGAGGGAGGTAGGGAGGGATGGAGGGATGGATGGATGCAGGGATGCAGGGAAGCAGGGAGGGAGGGAGGGATGGAGGGATGGAGGGAGGGAGGAATGGAGGGATGGATCGAGGGATGGAGGGAGGGATGGAGGGAGGGATGGAGGGAGGGAGGAATGGAGGGATGGATTGAGGGAGGGAGGGATGGTGGGAGGGAGGGATGGAGGGAGGGAGGGAAGGATGGAGGGAGGGATGGAGGGATGGAGGGAGGGATGGATGGAGGGATGGGGGGAGGGAGGGTGGGAGGGAGGGTGGGAGGGAACGTTTCTCCTGCCGAGCTTTCGCTACCCCCCCCCCCCGCGCGGTACTCCAGTGCCCCACGGCCAGGCATCTACAGACGTCAGTTCCTGTGAAGTGCCCCCAAAGCAGCAGCGGTGGCGTGGGTGGAGAGGAGCTCGAGACGGGGGGGGGGGGGGGGGGGGAGATGCTCGGACCCAATCCAGAAAAATTCGCGTGCGACCGCAAATGGGTCGGGCTCAATTGCTGCCTCGGTCATCTCCCACGGCTGCCCTGGTTGAGCCACATGGAAGAAGAAATATTTTAAGTGCCAAAATCTTCACCAATTTCAGTTGTTGCTATTGTTATTATTAAGATTTTCCGTTTTACGTAACGCCATAAGTCTTGCGAATTGCATCTCTTGATGTCGCCAAGGAACCACAGACGAGCCAGAGGGTGGCAGCCAGGCGGTGAGTCGGTGCTGCCAACGATTGCCCAAGTTCTGCGGTCATCTATATATTAAGATGTGTTAATTAATGAGTGCTTATTATTATACAAGTGGGTGGAAACCGGAGCACCTGGAGAAAACCCACGCGTACGTGGGGGCAACGCTCTATCCCTTACCTTAGAGAAGGGGCAGATGACATTCGTCTGCACTCTGCTAAACTGCATTCTCCTGGCAACCCGGGGTATGGATCCTTCTTGACGCCCACGTGAAGGGAGTTCTCACAACCATCCGTGTGTGATCCACCAACCGTCGCCTCCTCCACAGTGCTGGATCATAGGCCGGGTGCAGCATCGGCACCACCCCCACCACCACCACGCACCACAGCCGCGGGGCCCTGCAGTGCGACGTTAGCGGCGCTAAGCTTGACAACAGGTGCGAGAAGCTGTGAGATTTGATGTTTACAGGTTATATCTTTACACTGCGTGCACGAGTTAGTCTCTGTGCCCGAGTGAGTCTGGTCGTGCTTGAGAGTGCCGCTCTAAACGATTGCAGTGTTTCCTTTGGTTTCAAGCGAGTCCCATTGACCCCGGCCCTTGCCCATAGAGCGAAATCAACTTGTCGGTTTCATACGGCACCAGAGCGAGACAGCAGAGCCGAGCGTAGGGCGCACTGCGTGATGGGAGATTACTGAAGGTGCCGACTGTGTTACGAGAATTGTCTCGGACAGACTTGTGCGCTCTCCTCAGAGGAAGAGCCGCAGGACCGGCCACGTGTTTCATCACAAATGTCGAGCGTTCTTGTTCGGAAGGGATCGGCGTTGAAATCCGCTTATAAAGCTAAGCCCGAGAGATCAAAAGCGAGGTCCGATGGTAATCTATTTAAGCATCAGCCTCCACGTGCACCACATCCAGGAATCCTCTCCGACTCGGTGCTCCATGTAAAACGCCACAGCGGTCTTCGTGTCCCCTCCCACGGAGGCTTCACCTGACGCAACCTCCGCTCCTCATAGGTGTCCCCCCCCCACCCCCCACCAAGAAGGGGAAGCAGCGAGGGGTTCTCGCTGCTCAACACAGCTCCGAGCGGTCGGGCTGGGGGAGATGGCCATCACGCGGCACCGCGGGGCTTGCGTCGGCTGCAGCTCCAGTTGATCGGTGATGGCACGCGCCTCGGAAACAACACGCCAGGATGTTCAAACACGTGGCTTACAGTATAAGCCCCTTCCAGTCAACTCTGGCTAACGGACAGCCACACGCATTCATAAACTCACGATAATCTCGTGTGGGGTCAACCCGTATTAAATGTGGATCGATTTACTCGTGATAACCTCGATTATAAGAGTTGCGTGCACATTTATAAATATATTTACGAAGGTAGAATGTCATTATTTCAGCGTGAACGGAACTATTTACGATGCACGTACAATGCACGTTAGCAGAAGCAGGTGAAGGTGAAAGGGTAAAGGCGCAGCCCTGCAATTGCCTGCTTACGCCACTGCTGGCAGAAGGGCCTCCACGAGAGGGAGCTCTAGAGAGCCCCTCTCCGGAGGATATTTGGCCTACTCTTCCACGCTGGTCAGACATCTCGGAAGAAGCGGGAGTTACTTACACTTTACCCCACCACCACGTGACCTGCCGATCGACAAATCTGCGGTGAACCGATTCACTGTCGAATCCTGGGGTGGACAAGAGGCGGAGGAGTGAGGTTTTAAGAAACTTGCCCCGTTGCTTGAACCGGAGACATCTGGCTTGCGTCCAACGTTGCTGGCAATTACAACCACGGCAGCTTCCCGACAGGAGCGGGGAGAGGCGTAGAGGGACGCCTTTACAAGAACAGGAACCAAAATATTCCTCAAGAGTCAATGGAATTAGTGACAAGGGCAGATTGAGGAAATCGAGTTGAACCCATTAAGGCTTGGCAGCTGCGGTACAGAACGTCCATGGGATGGAGACAGTTTGGGCGGCTCCTTGGAGAAAATTTAGGCATGCTAATAGCTACGGAATAACTTAAGAATTCTACTGAACTGCTGAGACGTGGGAAAATAAATATCTCAGAGAACACTGACAACATTTTCGAGAAGACGAAGCTACAGAGGAGGTGGGAATGGAGATGCCACCCACCCACGATGGGTGGCTGCGTGGCATCGCTGCCAAAATGTTGAAGAAGACATCGACAGCTTTGTGAGTAAATCAGAGCCTGCGCACGTAGGAGGGAACAGCTGCCACGGGACTGGGGAGAGAGAGAGACGAGACGTTGGTTTAGCCGGGGTGGCTTTCACATGGGTCACGTAACACCGGCTGCTATGCCCACAGATATCGGGTAAGCATCGCGCGTTGGCACGGTGCCACCAAGCCCTCGCGAAAGCGGGCGAGCCTCCGGCAGTGCGCCCGTGAGGAGACGCGGGAGAAGAGCGCTCCTCCCTCCCTTTCTCACGAGTGGCGGCGTGCACGTCGCGGAGATAGCGGAGAGGGGCGCGGGGGTTTTGAGGCGGGAGAAACGTTGCCGTGTGACCGCACAGGTCGTGGAGTTGGACCCCACCGACAGAATGATGGAGGAGACTTCTGGCGTGCAGAGGAGCGGCAAACCCCGCCAAGTTCAGCATCGATTGCCATGGGGAAGGCACTCAGGATGTGATTTGGCCAAGAAGGTCGTGGTGGGTGTGATGCGTGGGTGGGAGGATGGAGGGGCCAGAAAAGCAATGTTGGAATTTTTCCCACAATGCAGCTCTCTTGAGCAGCGAATGACAAATGGCGCGTGCATCCCGATTTGCAGAGACGACACTCGGAGTACACCGAGGCAGAATTGCAGCGTCTAAGCCACGCTACATGAGGACAGCACGCACACGGTGTGTCATCGTCGTCAGCCATGATCAATCGACTGCTGGATTAAAGGCATCCCCCCCCCCCCCCCCCAGGTCGTCACCATCTCTCATGGTCATGCGGTGCGACAATCAATCTTTCTCCGGCACGTGGCCTGATTTCACCGCTCCATCTCCACCATGGAGCTGTTTGCTTTATCAGGTATATATACATCGAGTATTCCAGGTAGGTAGAGATTGGAGATTTTTTTAAATGTATATTATTATTATTTGACAAGAGCCCCGTAAAAGCCATGGACCGTAATAATGGAGGGGGGTGGGGGGGGGAAATTCCGCAGACGACCGAAGTCCAAACTCAGTGCTCGTGGGTTCTGGGAAGGGGAAGGAGATGGGCTCACTACCCCCACTCACACAGGGGCTGTGGGTTCTTACATGGGGAAGGGAATGCGAGGGAAGAGGAAAAAAGTAAAGGAACAGAAGGGGTCAGGGGGTGGTGGGGGAGAGAGAGTGTCGCTTCTTAAATGAGTTGCTGAAGAAGCTCCCAGCTCATCGAGTGAAACGTCGGACATCACGCTGAACGACACGCGGTACGATCAGGATGCACGCCAGAGAGATGTGCACCACGGCCGTGATGCCGAGCGCAGTGGCACAGAATCCACGCCCAGAGTGTCTCTGCCATCCACAAAGGGGGGCGGGGGGGGGGGGGTCACGTTTCAAGTTCATGCAGAGCAATAACTACAATCTCACATTCAGGTGGTCAAGCTAGACAACCGCGTCAGGAGTGCCGGAGTGTATCCCTGTGATGTCTCTTTTATATTTGTGGATCGGTCGTTGCATCATTAGACGCTGTAAGGTCTGTTCTTGATGACCACCACAGTCGCTCACTGCTACTGGAGAGTTTTACATTTTCCATTTGTGCATCAGGTATCTGCATCTACTGCCATGGTTTGTGCAATGGATGCGGTTTAGGGTGGACCATGAGCTTCTTGGAAGATCAAACCCAGGGATCTTCTGCGTTGGGTCGTTCACAACAAGGCGGTGTCTGTGAGTTATTTTGCACTTCATTCAGCTCTCCGAGCTTCATCGGGGGTTGAACTCGCATCGTTGAAGATTACGAGCATGTGTCCAAAATAGCTTGGATCGACTTCAAGCGATGGCGAGGAACATATCCGAGTACATTCTGTGTGACCAGGTGAGAGCTCCCTCAAGAGGCCACGATGAGAGGTCTTGCAAGAGTCTTCCTGGCCCATCAAAATGACGAAACCAAAACAAAAAAGTAGAAGAATTCAAGTACGTCAACGAATCGAAGAGAAATCAGGGCACAAACAACCGCGTCAGGTGAGACATCGGAAATATCGCGCAAACACAAATCGACGTTGAACAATAAATTCCACCGGTCGCGCGAGTCGGCTCAGGTAGATTAACTTTCGACTGATCGCGGCACAATTTCAAAAGTTTACAGAACCGTTTATCAGACGCCGGAGCGGGGCAGAGAGGGCGGGGGGGGCAAACGTTGTGTGCGTGAGTGTGCAAGTGGTCGAGGTGGCGGTACCTGCGTACGCGGGGTCGATGCGCGGGGGGTACGACCCGAACTGGATGAGCAGCGGGAAGGGGATCTCGTTCTTGTACCACTCGATGACGTATGGAGGAGGCCTCCCCAGTCCGCCGTGGCTCACGTCACAGCCCAGGATCACTGTGTCACCTGCGCGCGCCACCACCTGGCGTCCCCTCCCCACGTCGCCGCTCCTCCCTGCGCCACCCGACGACATGACGCCAGCCACACGTTCGCCATGAGCGGGGAGAGGGCGGCGGACGCTCTTTGCCCTCTCGCACCGAGAGGTGACCAGGTTCGACTCCCGACTCGGTGCCCCTTGCTGCGTGGAGTTCTCTACCCCCCTGCTCTGCACGGGCTCCCTGCGGGTTCTCGAATCTACTCCCTTAGTTCACAAAAAAATTTTGTATTAGCCAGACATCCAAATGCTGCCAAATTACCTGGAAAGTACTCAATTGGGATTAGACTGCAACATTGCATCCTAGTGCAAGAACCTGGCAGGACCCTCCTGAATAAGTGTCTTGAGACTCAGTGAGGCATCCTGGGTGTACAAGCGTAATGCTGCCGTGCACACAGTAGTGACTTACGTGTAGCAAGCGGTGACAAAGATCCCCTGTCTAGCCTGAACAGACTGTTGGGGCAAATGCTGTTAGCAAGAACCTATGAAGGCTGACATGGCACGCGACGCCAGCACCACTTCCAGCCGCCTCTGTCTTCCAAGTGGCGATGTTTACACACTGCACCAGGTCCTCATTTAAGGCCGAATCGGTGCTAGGGGAGGCCCAGCACCAGTTCAGATAATCGTCACTGACGTTGGCCGTGAGCGCGAATTGAACTCGTGTGACCGGGTCCGTCGCGCGACAGCGCTATGAACGTGGCGGTAGCACACGTGCTGAGCGACACTCTCGCATCACACCTGGAGTGATTTAACCAGAGCTAAGCAGAAGGCTGCATACTCGGAATTTCATCGAGAGACAGAAAGGGGAACACGCGCATTAGAGAACACACACTCGCAGGTTAATAGACGAGGCCCGAGGAAGAACGTTTTAAATCTGTGCATTAAAAAATATATATCAACATCTTGGGAAGCTGCTTTGGTGTCATGGTTAGTACCCTGAGCTATGCAGCTCTTTTTCAGAAGCCACCTGTCCACAAATGATAGTTCAACGAAGTGGCTTATCGTGTGGTAATATATAACAGCCAAATACTCTAAACGCGTGATGTTGATTTTAAATGTCGAGGGGAAAACCCGGAGGACCTGGAGACCACGGGGAGACGGGGAGAGAGACATAACAAACTCCACATATACAGGCGTCAGGCTCGGGATCGAACCCATAACCTCCTGTATACCTAGCGAGGTAGTTAACATCGAGCCACTGTGGCAAATAAAGCACTGCATGGGCACAAGTGTTGTTTGCACGGATAACAATGGTTACCTTTGCCCACTCTCTGCATTAAACTTATTTTTCAGGTGGGGTGCTACCAAATGTTTTTCCTGCTTGGGGGGGGGGGGGGGGGGCGAGTGGGCAAGATTGCAGCTATGCATCACCTCATAAAAGTAATTTAAGGAGTTATTTTTAAGTCTGGAAAAATGTGGAGCGTAACGCCGGCTCACAATCGCCAACCCCCTTCTTGGAATTACGCCGCGGGGTGGCTAACGTTCACAGAGACGCAGTCCGAGCGTCGTGTTGAGACACTTCGAACAGCCGGAAGCTCATTTCCCACTGAATAAAGCCCGTAGAGCCAAGAAGCTCTTTGTCAAGGGCGACTCAGCCGGCAGACGACATCAAAGCATTCCACAAGGCATAATAATACTGTTAATGATAATTGTTTTTTTACCCTTTTATCTGGCAACAAAACTAACACCTTTTTTTACAAGGAGTCATGTTTGCATTGACTACAATACCTGCGGTCGGAATGCAAATAAAAAACATAACGTATGCACTATCCTTGAAATTGATTGGTCCACACCCGAGACCGCTTTCCTTAGAGCCTAGTCTCACATGGTGTTGGACCAGATGACGCCAAAAAGCGCACAACTCAAAGACAATGCACCATCAGAGTATGAGAGCTCGGGGTAAGCATTTACACCATTGGAACCTCCTTTGCCAGTAGCAAAATATTATAATAGTTCTTTTTACCCTCGCCACCCCGACACGTTCACCACCCTGACGTTCTGCCCACCCCGACGCTCGCCACCCCAACACGGTCACCACCACGACATTCCCTACCCCGACGTTCGCCACCCCGCGTGCGTGCGACCCACTGCCTCCGCAGATCTCGCGCCGACGCCAAACCGCTCCGCACGGCACAGTCATGAGGATTCATCTTAAACATTTTATTTTGAGGCTGCCAACAAGAGTGCAGTTCATGGCATTTGCATGTGTTATGACATCGCTGGATGCCACCATGTTGTGGGTTTCGTACCAGCTCTAGAAGGGCACGGTGTGTGCTGGATAATAGCACTGGATGGCACCAGGCTGTAAGTTCAGTGCCGGCCCTACAGGACATGGTGTGTGGGTGCCGACCTAAGGATAAGGTTGTGTGAGACCATGGCACTCTGGTTGACCCTGGAGGACACCTGACCGGTTAAGTTGACAGAGGGGCTCCAAGAGGGGGCTAGGGGAGTCACGTGATTGGGACCCAGATCCTTCCCCAGGATTCTGGAAGATGGACGTGGCCAAGGGCGGAGCCGGCTACGCACACAGAGAATATAAGCTGGGTCCCGAGAGGGCCCAAGGTTGTTCATCCTGGAACAAACCCTTCGTCTATGATCTCCGTTCAACAAGTCTTCCAGCACGTGGACCCCGGCGGATGTTCTAGTCCTGGGTCTGTAGTAACAGTAAGTGGTAGCTAGTGTAGTTAGCCGGGTGGTCACCACCTTAGGTTGTTATTCTGTTAAGGGGAAGTTACCCCGAGTGTTGGAACTGAATAAATGTGTTGCCTCCAAAGTCTATGTCTGCGACTCAGTTTAACCCATTACACTCAGTAACTCATTGAGTGCAGGTTCACTGGGTCACTTTAAAGTGGTATGCTGCTGCTCTTGCTGCTGCCTTTAGACATTTGGACCAAGTAAAACAGCAGCAGATGGCACTGACGCTCACACCTCTACAGGGGCACCACCCTTTCGATTTTATTTTGCGTTTCGCTTCCCCCGCACCATTTCACACATATCCTACTGGGCATCTGTGAAAAAAAGAGCTCCACAGCCCTCGGATTCCTCCAGCCTGAATCAAGATTACGATGCTGAAAGCGTCATGTGAATTCTGTGACCTCGGTGAGCGTGGAGAGAGAGAGAGAGCGGGAGAGAGAGTGGGAGAGACAGAGTGGGAGAGAGAGAGAACACCGACACGTCCCCGGAGTGCCGGTTCTGCGGTAAAGTGGAGACGGTGGCGCACCAATACGTGGAGTGCAAGAGCCTGGACTCGCTGTTCAAGGTCCTGAGAAACATCCTCCTAAGCTTCAGCCTCCACTTCTCCCCGACGGTCCTCATCTTTGGATACCCGAAGGGCGACGGACCCCAACAAGCTCGCCGTATACAGGGCGAGGAAGGTGACCCTGGAGGGGAAACGTCCGGCCAGCAGCCTGGGCATCTTCCATGCTCTGGTCAGAGTCAGGGTGTGGCTGGAGTTCCGCCATGCGCGGCTGACCCACGCCGTGCCGGCCTTCAAGGAGCAGTGGGCACTGGAGGAGGCCGTGTGCTCGGTGGCAGATGATGGAGAGCTCTGCATGCAGATCTGAGCTACCCGTCGGAGGCCGTTTAACTGTGAGAAGGGCTGTGTACAGATGCAGCACTTGTCGTACTTAAAAAAAGTGAGACAGTGAGCGAGAGAGAGCGAGAGCGACATGGAGTAGGAAGAGAGGGGGTAGAGAGAGAGGGGGGGGGGGGTAGAGAGGGGGGTAGAGAGAGGGAAGGGTTAAGGAGAGCAGAGCGAGAAATCTTTTGTTAAATCTTTTATTTAAAAAGGGGGGGGGGTTACATAAAGCAAAGCATTCAAAAACTAAATGATGAACGAAGCAAAGTGCCGACTACACCGAGCATCTTCTTGTTTCCTCTGATCGTAAAAAAAGGAGAGAGAACAGGTGAGAGAGAGCAGGAGAGAGAGCGGGAGAGAGAGCGTGAGAGAGCGCCAGATAGAGAGAGTGGGAAAGAGAGAGAGAACGGGAGAGGAGAGAGAGCGGGACAGCATGCCCCGTCACCAGCTGTCACTCACCGCGGCTCAGCCGAGACCGCTCTTGTTAGCGACGCGACGCTCCACGTTAACGAGGATTTTGCCGGACAGCTGGACTGACCAAGGCCTTCCAAGCCACCCTCTCAATATTCCACACAGCACCTCCTCTAAACACGCGACATTTCATTCCTTGCCTGCCACTCCATCGCCCCTTCTAGCCTCCGACTAGCATGGTTGGCTACGTACGGTGCGAAAGAAGCTCAACATACATATGTACGTGCATGCAAAGATAAAGGTGCAGCCCTGAATGTGTTTGCTCGCACCGCTGGTGGCAGAAGGGCAAGGAGCGTATATTGGCTGACACACACTTCCACCCTGGCAAAACATCTTGTAAGAGGTGGGAGTACCCACATTCTACCCCACCACACGGGTTCTGCCAATTGACTGACTGCGGTGAACCCAATTACGCTGCTCGGCGGAGCGGAGATTCAAGTAAACTCACCCCGTTGCTTCAACCGCCGCGCCGGAAGAATCAATCGAACCAGCCACCTTTGAGCGTCGCAAGCCCCGGTGTGCCAAGCGCATCTACACCACCACCGTGCCAGCGTCCGCAGTGGTAAATTGTCGCCGAGCGACGGACGGAGGAGGAATATTTGTACGGCTGGCCAGGCACCGCGTTCCCGGCGTCGCGACGACTGCGCCGTGTGTATGCCATAGCCTCTAGCGGGGCACCGCGCGCGTCGTGCCGGGGCGAGGATCCAACAAGGGGGCGGGGGGGCGAGCGCCGATATGTCGTCCTTCCCCCCCGCACCGCCAATTAACAATCTTGGCTACGTACGGTGCGAAATAAGTTCAACGTACACACACACACGCGTGCGTGCGTACAGCGCCAGCAGTCTCCCCCGTGCTTGCCGAGCCCCTCTTGGATAGACCCCGCCGTCGTCGGCATCGCTCTCTGCTGTGCTGTGCTCATCCGACAATAAAGAGTTGTCGTTTTTGCTGGGGAATCTGGCTGGAGTGCAGCTGCGGATATCGCAAATGGCGCGTTTAAAACTGCCCGTTATGTGGAGCGCGCGGGGCGCCACTGTCTCTACCATAAGAGGCGGTGCGACGATCAGACCGCGGAGCACGTGGTCATGCCCCGACAAAGGAGACACTGGCACAGCGGTCTAATGGTCAGCTCGCTGGACCTGCAATCCGCAACTGCCCGGTTCTATTCCACCTCCCGGCGCGTCGTTCGAAACAATGGGGGCCAGCTTCTTAAATTCCCTCTCCGCTGCCTCTCTCCACCCACCGGTGTGAATGAACGCGCGTGTGTGTTGAACTTCTTTCGCACCGTACATCACCAACCGTGCTAATCGGAGGTTTCGGGGAAGGACAACAAACAAAAACACAAAAGCAGATCGAAAGAGTTTTCAATTAAGATTTAAAAGTGCACAGCGCCAGTGGCTTCCTAAAATCGGAAGGAAGGGCGTTCCAGACGACCACAGAAGAGCATCTGTGGTTAAACCACAGTCGACTGGCAGGTTGCGAGTAGTGGCATCAAGTGTGAGTACTCCCACCGTTTCCAAGAGGCCTTGGTGGTGCGGAAGAGTAGGCCAAATACCCTCTCAAAGGCTTCTTTAGAGCTCCCTCTCGCAGAGGCCCCTTCCGCTGGGAGGGGTCACAAGCGAGCAATTCTAGGGCTGCGCCTTTGCCCGGTTTTTTTGTTAACGAAGGGATTGGTGGAGAGTCTATGGTCACGACGGGGAATGATTCACAGCAGACTCTCTGCTGATCAATTAATGTTGCTCAGCATGCACCACGCTGCGCTTGTGGAAGCACGCGTCAAGTTCCTGGCCAAGAGAACAGTGGCTTCGTTTCAGCGGGAACAGCCCCGTAACACTGTCCCGGGAATCATCGTGGCAGCCTCGTCATCCATCTCGCCGTATTCTGTCCTCATGATAATGTGACGGTGTGCGGTCACGTTTGGTGGGGTGTGGCGGTGCTGTCTGGTCGTGTGCGGTGGCTGGGAATGTGGTTGTGGGGATCGGTAGTGTAGCAGTCAGTATTCTGAGCGAAAAATCCACCGACCCGAGTTCGATTCCCGCTGATGGCCAACACTGGTGGCGATCATCTGAGCCAGTCCTGGGCCTCCCCTATGTCGACTCAGCCTCAAATGAGTACCTGGTGTGATGTGTAATGATTGTCACTAGGGAGACAAAGGCGGCCGGGCGTGGTGTTGGCCACCAACCCCCTTGTGTACTGTCCTGGCCTTCATAGGTACTCGCTAACAGCACTTGCCCCAACATTTTTTTAAGGCTATATGGGGGATATTTGTCTTTTGACTTTTGTGGTGTGGTGGTGGTATGTATGGCGATATGCGACACCTGTAAACAGCGCTTATTAGTGTTACCAGGTGTTATTAAGGGCGGTAATTGAATGTAACGTCTCCTCTTTCATAGAAACTGTCTTCAATAAGCACACGCAAACGTCCGTGACGTCAAATCGCGAGTGACACACGGAGGCCTGACAGACGAGCCCAGATCAGGCCAAGTGCTCTGCGGGCGAACTGCTTCACGCCAAGCTCCATTGGGCACATTCTGTCATCCGTAAAGTCTGTTATCAATATTTATCCTCAATAACCATTCACTCCTCTTCGGGACAGCTTTGCTCGAGATGTTAGGCCAATGCCGCACGTCACACATCCAACCATCACGCATCGCGCCCTGGCCGTTTAACCAGTGCAGTATTTGTACACGATGATGTGACTGATTTTTAAACGCATGTTCACATGTTTGACGTTTTCACATGTTTGATGTTTTCACATATCCGCCCATAGCTCAGTCTCCGGCGAGTCGGATGTGCTGCGTTCCACTGTCTGGTAAATTGCAGCAGGAAATTATCATGCCAAGAAAATGAACCACACGCACAGGAATACTCAAATTGTATACAGATGATCAGCAATCTACGTTATGTCCTTGCCTCTTACAGACAACTTGGTTGCTCAACGCACAGAATGCCTCAAGCACAACATGCTTGCATCAGCGCATGATCCAGCAACCCAACTCTTAACATCCTCGCAACGCACGCTCGGGTTCATGTCCTCTCGGCAAAGACGTTTCTGATGTTAAAGATCGGCGATGGTTGAAATACATAAGCGTGATCCCTTCCATGCCTGGACAAGAGAAGACAACCTCCATGCAGTCGCACTGATGACAAAACGAAGACCAAAGAAAGCAGCGCTCTCCCGTGTGTATTCGGGTTGCACCGCGTGTTGTTCGGCACGATATCCGACGTTTCGCTTCGCGCACTGAGGAGGCCTTCTGCGGGACTTGAATGTATGCCAAACACGCGGTTCATAACCAAAGATGCATTGGAGAGCTATATAAACTTTTGAACTTTGAAAGAGAGATGCTGCGTGATTTCTCCCATGTGTAAAAGTGAATATGCTACTACGGACGATTTTCAATAATATCAGCAGTAGTTGGACGTCCATGGAAGGGTTACGTAAATCACCTCGGTCAGCATATTAAGAGATAATCTGAGCACATTGCAAATTCCAGCCAACAAAAGGCGGAGTGGATTGGAAAGGCAGTCTAAAACTGTATTCTAGGTAAATTTCACAATGATCCATCAAGTTCTTAATTTTCCAGATCATAAAAAAAATCTCTCCATATTTATCAATTGGGTTTACGCCTGTATTGCAAACCAATGCAGGCTGTGTCTGTGGAACATAGCAGCTGCTATGAGAATGGCACGAATACCCAATCACACCAAATTACTGGAAGAATTGTTGCTTACACAAAAGTACCATGGTTATGATTCTCACCATTGCGGTCTCTCAGGGTGACCAGCTGTGAATCGTTTTTCATTGGCACTTTGTCAACTTCAGCAACGGTCGTGCTACAGAGGGACTGCTCGCTGCCATGCAACTGTGGAATTCCTACTATTGGCTCAAGGCAGTGATGAAAATGAGTGCTGGCCCGTGCTGTCTGAGCACGGAGACACGTTTCAAATGAAGGCGAGCTGCTGGTGTCAACCATGTAAATTAAGCACGTGTAATTGTACTAAGCTCATGGTTTACCCCAAACCGCATCCACTGCACAAACCATAGAAGGAGATGCGGATACCTGATGCACGAATAGAACATTTTAAACTCTCCGGTAGCAGTGTGCGACTGTAGTGATCATCCATAACAGGCTGTACAACGTATAACGACGCAATGGCCCGATCCACAAACTCGAAAGAGACATCACAGCGATGATTCTACACTACTCCGCTTCTCCTGACGCGTTTATCTGGGCTTGACCACCTGGATGTGAGATTGTAGTTGTTGCGCTGCATCTCCATCAGCAGCCATACGGTAAGAAGACGAAGGGAAGAAGTGTCGATTGGGGTCACCACCTTTGGCACTGCAGACAAAACCGGGACTTGTTTCTCACTCAGCCTCGGTCTGTTCTCAAAACCTTGCAGTATCATGTAAAAAACGAGATGGTGGGTGCTTAATAAATGACGCCACGAAGCGGTCCTTAACGAGCCGCCGCATGCGGCTCCGGAGCCCCAGGTTTGCCGACCCCCTGGACCAGAATATCACCACGGCAATACCGCTCCCAGATCTCGGTGCAAATCAATTCCTGCCGCACGAACACGGGCGCCATTTTCACGACTGTCTGAGTCAAACTTAAACTTGCAAACCATTTTCTCTATTTTGCACTCCTATCGTTTTTTGCTGTAACTTGCTGACCCGCTCATACTGGATATCGGTGAAAAAGAGCTTCACAGCTCATCGGATGCCTCCTGCAGTCTAAATTAAGATTGCGATTCTGGTCACGCAATTGGGACGCTGCCCTCGTGTTAGCGGTCAGCACACTGGACTCGCAACCCAGACGTCGCCGGTTCCATCTCCCCAGTTGACAGTTGGAAACGCTCGGCAACTTTCTAAATTTCCCCTCGCCTCCGTCGACACGGAAAATTAGAAATGGGTCAACCACAATTGTTTGGCCAATAGCTCGCTTAGGGCGGGATAAAGTGTGGGGACTCCCGCCTGTTACAAAAACTTCTAGGCACAAATACCCTCCATGGGGCCTCTCGAGAGCTCAATCCAATGGAGGCCCTTCTGCCAGCAGTGTCGCGAACGTCTTGCCACCGTGGTGAAATGTTACCTCCCTCACCTGGTTTGCAGGAAGTCGTGGGCTCAATCCAGACCCTGACGCCTGTATATTTGGAGTTTGTATGTTCTCCCCGTGGTCGCATGGATTTTTCTCCGGGTCCTCCGGTTTTCCCCTCCACATTGAGAATCAACGTGCGCTTAGAGCATTTGGCTGCAATAAATTTACACGTGATAAGCCACTTTGTTCAGCTTTCATTTGTGACCAGGTGGCTTCTGAAAAAGAGATAAATAGCTCAGTAGGCCTTGCCTGGTAAAATAAATAGTAGTTAGAAGTAGTTCAATTTCAGGGCTGCACCTTTGCCTTCATTGGGAGCCCCTTCGGAATACAACTCAAGGTTAGGCAGCCCCTAGCGACGCTGGGTTAGTTCTCACGCTCGTTTCACACGTCGGAAATATTGCAGGCAGGCAACCATGGACAGCGTCATCCGCGTGCAGTGGCTCGCGCTTTGCAGCGGTTTCGCTCCCCTGTCCGTCGACGTGCGTTTGCATGGCGAACTTCTTTCGCATTTCAACTCGTGTGCAGGAAGGTCAGAATGAACCGGCGACCTCTGAATTGCAAGTCCAGTGTGCTGGCCGTGTACGTTGAACTTCTTTTGCACAGTACGCAGCCAACCGCACTAATCGGAGGTGCATGGGGAAGGACAACAAAACTAAACACGTAAAGCAGTTCTAAAGGAATGAGTTTTAAATCTGGATGATTTAGCTCCAGTGGCTTCCTAATCTCAGTCTAGTCCAGGGGGTCGGCAAACCTGCCGCTCCGGAGCCACATGCGGCGGCTCGTTAAGGACTGCTTCGTGGCGTCATTTATTAAGCACCCACCATCTCGTGTTCACCCACCATCTCGTGTTCACCGCGTGCATTGCGGCTCTTAAAACACTGACGGTTTTTTTTGGGTTATCGAATTCGACCAAAAAATGGCTCCTGTTGTTATTTTGGTTGCCGACCCCTGGTGCAGGCAACGATACGAGCGCGCGATTGTGAATGTGTTTCCATCGCCGGAGACGTGCGTGTGGGTGACAGGGCAGCTACCGCTCGCTGCCGTATGCACAAATATTTGTCCCGAGTAGAGATAAAGTATGAAATGGGTAAAAGTGCAGCCCTGCAATTTCCTCCTCACATCACCACTTGTGGAAGGGTATTCTTTGGGTCTTTCGGTAAAGTCACGTATATATGTTCAAGGAAAATAACAAAAAATCACTTGTGGAAGGGTCTTCACTCGACGCTCGATGGACCTCTCCGGAGCCTCCTCTATAGGGTAATTGGCCTACTCTTCATAGCTAGGCCAGAATTCATGGAAGAGGAGGGAGTACCCACACTTTATCCCACCACACCCGACCGGCCGATTGACTGTGGTGGACTCATCCATTCTACTGAGTGGACTAAAGTGTGGAGATTTAAGGAGCTTGCATCGTCGTTGTAACAGTCGTGCCGGGAGATAGAATTAAACTGTGCAGTGTGCTGAGCATCACAGCATCCCGATATGAGACTATGAAAAAGATAAATTGATTAAACTATTAGGTAATTAATACAGTCTGCAAAAAGAAATAGCGTTTATGTTAAAGATGGAACTGGATTACACTATTCACGTCGAAATCCTAATTACTTAATACAAATTATATTCACGTCAAAATATTAATTTAACTCTTTTAGTCACATGTTTTTTTTACCCCCACTGCATTACAATCAACACAAGGAGAGATTTCCGTTGAGATATTTTCGCACTATAATAAGCTCTCAGCGAGGGCGATGGCGCTGAACCAGCCGTGGGTAGCGCCAGCGATCGGGCCGCTCCCTCCCGTCGAGGCCCCTCCCGCCGACAGTGGCCTGAGAGTTGGCAATTGCAGGGCTGCACCTTCGCCTCTGCAAGCTTTACAACTTGCGTGTTTCAGGCCACTCGTGCTGGGTGCCAAGTCCCTTCCTGCGCCGTGTCGAATGCCACGACCGGGAGCCGCTCGCTGCAGCAGCCGAGACGCCTGTCTCAGACCCTCCGATTCGACGCTACATGGCTACGTATCGCGTGAAAGATGTTCAACAAAACAGTCTGTTATCCTATAACGCGGTAGTAGTTGCTGCGTTTCTGAAGAACACTGCGTGATGGAAAAATCGCGTTATAATAAATAATATACACTATAGGGTAAAGCACAGTCCGCAATGACACGTGAGATGCGTGCAGAGGCACGTGGGTAGCATCTAGAAGCATCCAGCAGCATCCCGACTCGTGCGACGCCACGCCGAGGCAGCCGCATGACCGCTTGTGCCTCCTCGCGCTGCGACGTAGTTCCGTTCGCTCAATCGTGTTATATCCAAATCACGTCCGCATTACAAAATATGCGTTCCTCCAATGCATTCATCGCGTTGTATCCAATTCGCGTGATAAAAGTTACAACACGCAGCGCGAAAGAGAGAACAGGCCTTGCGTATATCCTGGTCCGTACGGACGGGAATGGACGTGCAAAGCGGACGAGTAGAGCCCGACGCTCGCCCCGGCTGCGGAGGGCACACGCACGCGGCGCTCCACGCACGCGGCGCTCCACGCACGCGGCGCTCCACGCACGCGGCGCTCCACGCACGCGGCGCTCCACACACGCGGCGCCCTACGCACGCGGCGCTCCACGCACGCGGCGCCCTACGCACGCGGCGCCCTACGCACGCGGCGCTCCACGCACGCGGCGCTCCACGCACGCGGCGCCCTACGCACGCGGCGCCCTACGCACGCGGCGCCCTACGCACGCGGCGCTCCACGCACGCGGCGCCCTACGCACGCGGCGCCCTACGCACGCGGCGCCCTACGCACGCGGCGCTCCACGCACGCGGCGCCCTACGCACGCGGCGCCCTACGCACGCGGCGCTCCACGCACGCGGCGCTCCACGCACGCGGCGCTCCACGCACGCGGCGCTCCACGCACGCGGCGCTCCACGCACGCGGCGCTCCACGCACGCGGCGCTCTACGCACGCGCACGTGTCGTGCAAAGCACTCATTTACCGAGAT
Organism: Petromyzon marinus; assembly: GCF_048934315.1. Classification (NCBI taxonomy): domain Eukaryota; kingdom Metazoa; phylum Chordata; class Hyperoartia; order Petromyzontiformes; family Petromyzontidae; genus Petromyzon; species Petromyzon marinus. The sequence continues at coordinate 1,864,777 of NC_133698.1, forward strand.
GGCTAAATATCAGATTGAGTTTCACCAATGTAGGACCATAGAGCTTGGGCAATTGTTGGCCGCCCGTTCTGGCTGTTTCCTTCCCCCCTTTGTCTGTGGCTTCCTGTGTTCGTGCAGCATGAATTCTCTCTTCGAGAGTTCACAGAAAAACCGTGCACGTTACAAACCTCTAAATTATTACTACTATTATTAGCAAATGTAAAAAATTATTATGATTGTGCCAGCGAATGTGAAAACTGGGATTTTTTTTTTATCGTGCAAAAAGAGCGCGTAGCTTGTGTCACCGTGTGATGTGTAAATTGTGTCCTGCGGGACAGCGGAAGCTGTCTCCAAGAATAATTTAGAGCGTCCATCTTCCCACGCGCGCGTGTGCACGTGTGTGTGTGTGTGTCGCACCGTTCCTGTGCCATTCCCTTCGCCACTGACCCCGTTTCTGATCCATAAATCACAGCCCACTGTATGCAGCGGTTAAACACTTTCATGAACGCAATCTGGCACGTTCTTAATCATCATCATCACCACGACCACCGTCAACAGCCATGATCAACCCACTGCTGGATGAAAGCCTCCCCAAACCATTGCCATCTATCAGTTTTGGGATGCAACAAATTCACCGAGCATCTGCTCGAGCTAATTGCATCGCTCCATCTCCCCATTGTGTATCGTCCCGTCTAGCCGAGTGAAACATCCACATTCTCTACAGTTTTAATTGTATCGTTATACTGCTGAGCGAGTGGATAGAGGTTTAGTTTGTGTCCTACCCCCGTAGCTCCGATTAGCACGGTTTGCTACGTCTGGTGCAAAATAAGTTCAACATACGTACATACAGAGGTGGGGAGATTTAAGAAACTTCCAGATTATTTCAACCGTCACGCTGGGAGACCAAACCGAAAGGCGACCTCTGGATTTCAAGTTCAGTGTGCGAGTCGTGAGACCACGGCAGCTTACCAACACGTTGATGTTTTTTTACGCAGCCGACAGTCAATCAATCAACCTTTATTTTACGTGCCAATATCGCAATCAATAAAGTAGGTGTCAGCGCACATTTACAGCGGAACGGGAACGGCACAGGGGACGAAAAGCAACGGGAATTAGAGAAGAAACTCTTCACGACCTCAGTGGCTGGACGCCGACTGAGCAAAGTGCGATCGCGCGTCTTTGTTCGCCATCGAAAAAAGACGGTCACCGCATCGGGCGCATTCAGATGCACTTCTGCGGCCGTCTGGAACGCTCTTCCTTCCATACTAGGAAGCCACTGGAGCTAAAGCGCTTTTAAATCTAGATGAAAAGCTAATTTCTTTAAAACTGATTTTTGTGTTGAGTTTTTGTCCTTCCCCTGCACCTCCTATTATCACGGTTGGCTACGTAATGTGCGAAAGAAGTTCAAGATACACATGCTAAATAAAGTGACGCGGCACTCCGTCTGAACGATGTCATGAGCCTGCGTGTGTTCTCGAGTCCACGTGTTCCTCTTTTTTTTTTCTCGATGTAGTTCCAAGCGCCCGTCTCCGCATGCTTCACTCTTCAGTTTTTGCTCCGTTTGTTTTCTGTCAACGAGGCCACGTTTTGATTTAAAGCTTTCGTGACTGCAGGGATTCATATTCTTGGTTCTTTCGGTAAAGTCACGTAGAAAGGAAACAATCAAATAATAATAATAAAAATATAAAACAATACAATTCTCACGACGTTTCGACTGCAACACAAGCAATCATCATCAGGTGTGGTTTTCACCTGATGATAATTGATTGTGTTGCAGTCGAAACGTCGTGAGAATTTTATTGTTTTATATTTTTATATTTTTTTATTATGTTATTGTTTCCCTTCATCGTGACTTTACCGAAAGAACCAAGAATACGAGGCCACGTTTCTTAAGGGCGTGCCGGAGCCGTCACCTTGGATCTTTACGTTGCACTTTCTCGAAGATTGGGCGTCACGGTGGCGATGAGATGATAACGACCTCGCCTGGTATGCAGGAGGTCATGTGGGTTTGATCCCGACCGTGCCAATGTATGTTAGGAGTTTGCATGTCTCTCTCTCTCTCATCATCGTCACGGCGGCGATGAGATGTTAACGACCTCGCCTGGTATGCAGGAGGTCACGTGGGTTCAATCCCGACCCTGACGCCTGTATATTCGGAGTTGGCGTGTCCTCCCCGTGGTCGTGTGGATTTTTCTCTGGGTCCTCTGGGTTTTCCCTACAATTCAGAATCAACCATGCATTTAGAGTATGTGGCTGCTATAAATGTCCACGTGATAAGCAACTTCTTTGAGCCATCATTTATTTAAAAATAGCAAAACTAAATACTGCAGTGATCGTAACCCGCACCTCTGATTAGCACGGTTGGCTATGTCCGGTGCGAAATAAGTTCAACATGCATACGTAATCTGTCTCGAAGCCTAGTTCCTGAAAGAGCTCCTAGCTCCTGCAGTGAAACGTCAGACATCGTGCGTAACACTCGGGTGACATCCCGAAATCACGCTCGCGCTCTCGTCGTCCAGAGAACCGCGGTTCACTCTGCGTGCCCACGGTTGGATTTGCAATGCAGAGTTCACGCGGAAGGCGCTCCCTCCCTCCGTGCCCTGGACAGACTCGTCGCCACCCTAGCGTGCAACCCACGGCTTAGGCCCGTGCACAGTTGCCCTGATGTCGATTGGAGCTTTTCGTGGCGAGACAGGGTAAGCATTTACTCCGCATTTCGTAGACCGAGTCACAGAAAGGCTCTGTCGGAACAACCGCCATCAGGAATGCGGGACGGTTTTTTTTTTATATCTGAGAGTTTATTGTGCGAACGCATTTCAAATGTCACGGCATTTCAATGAATTCATGCCTCATTTCTGCGAGGGAATGGAACACAAAGCAGCAAGAAACTATAAATTCACTAAACGTGTGGGAAATATTGTCACCAATTTGAGGAGGCGGCGTCGGAGGAGGAGGAGAATCCCACAGGCGATTCGCAAGGCATCTTTTAGTAATTCAAGAGTTCACGTCAGCTCCTGAAGTTGCCCTGCTGGAGCGCGTGTGGAGTGAGAAAGAGGGAACGCTCGGCAGCGCGGCCCGAGCCAGAGACACCGCAGGGAGGGATTACAATGCCGCGGATTCTCACGCTCGCACGGGGCTCAATCCCACGCAACAATGTACAGCCTACGTAACAATGTACAGCCACGTAGTTGTAGCTACGTAACAACGTACATCCACGTAGTTGTAGCTACGTAACAACGTACAGCTACGTAGTTGTAGCTACGTAACAATGTACAGCCACGTAGTTGTAGCTATGTAACAATGTACAGCCACGTAGTTGTAGCTACGTAACAACGTACAGCCACGCGCGTGGAGAGAGACAGAGAGAGAGAGCGCCAGGGAATGTGGTGAGCGAGCGAGGGGTCCGGGGGAGGGAGACGAGGCGGGGGGGGGGAGGCGGGGGGGAGGAGGGAGACGAGGCGGGGGGGGGGAGACGAGGCGGGGGGGGAGACGAGGCGGGGGTGAGTCCCGTCCATTGGGACCTGCTGCCAGTACGACTCCCCCCCAGGCCCCCCCCCAGCCCCCCCCCAGCCCCCCCCCAGGCCCCCACCCCCGCCGTTGTGCCAAGCATCAGATTACCTCGCAGAGCCCTCGCGATTGTTTACCGCGGCGCGCACAGACACGAGGAGGGCAATGCGGGAAGTTGTTGTTGTTATGAAATGTCTCTCAGCAGAAGGGCCAAAGGGAGTCGCCCCTCGGTGCTGGTGGGACGAAATAAAAAGTTGGCTTCTGAGTCTCTATGGGTCTCTCTGTATCTCTATGAGTCTCTATGGGTCTCTCTGTATCTCTATGAGTCTCTATGGGTCTCTCTGTGTCTCTATGAGTCTCTATGAGTCTCTATGGGTCTTTCTGTATCTCTATGAGTCTCTATGGGTCTCTCTGTATCTCTATGAGTCTCTATGGGTCTCTATGAGTCTCTATGGGTCTCTATGGGTCTCTCTGTATCTCTATGAGTCTCTATGAGTCTCTATGGGTCTCTCTGTGTCTCTATGAGTCTCTATGGGTCTCTCTATGAGTCTCTATGAGTCTCTATGGGTCTCTCTGTATCTCTATGAGTCTCTATGAGTCTCTATGGGTCTCTATGAGTCTCTATGGGTCTCTCTGTATCTCTATGAGTCTCTCTGTATCTCTATGAGTCTCTATGGGTCTCTATGAGTCTCTATGGGTCCATATGGGTCCCTATGGGTCTCTCTGTATCTCTATGAGTCTCTATGAGTCTCTATGGGTCTCTCTGTATCTCTATGAGTCTCTATGGGTCCATATGGGTCCCTATGGGTCTCTCTGTGTCTCTATATGTCTCTGTATGTCTATATGGGTCTCTGTATGTCTATATGAGTCTCTCTGTATCTCTATGAGTCTCTATGGGTCTCTCTGTATCTCTATGAGTCTCTATGAGTCTCTATGGGTCTCTATATGTATCTGTATGTCTATATGGGTCTCTGCATGTCTCTATGAGTCTCTATGGATCTCTACGTGAGAATCAGAATGTGTACTTATACTGGAGAAATCCGATAAGCTATAAAGCTCTTTTTCCCATGTCCAGTAGGGGCAAGGTCAGAGTGTTACAAAAACAAACACTACTAAACCACGATAGGAGTACAAAGTATAGGAAAGATAACCAAATTAATTTAAAATATATGTACAAGTAAAACTCAACTATTTTTATATTATGTTTTTTTGGGTTGCATCACGTAAATATAAATGTCTCGTTAAACTTGCCACCAACCAACATAGCCAATGAGTAAGGTTTGTCGCTAAACAGAACATGCAAATTCGTTACTAGTACAGCCCCACCGGTGTGTTGTATTTTTATCTTACCGGATAAGGCTAATTAAAAAAAAAACAACCTGGCCACAAATGATAGCTCAACGAAATGGCTCATCATGTTGGAAAGTTATCGCAGCAAAATAATCTAAATGCATGGTGTTAAATATGGAGGGGGAAGCCGGAGGAACCAGAGAAAAATAAATCCACGCGACCACCACGGGGAAAGAGAGAGCGAGTACATGCGCCATGGTGGCGAGATGATTCACTACCTCGCCCGGTATTTAGAAGGCAGTGAGCTCCATCCCGACCTTGACGCCTGCTCTATATCTGCAGTTTGCGCGTCTCTCTCCCCACGGTTTATTTTTCTCCGGGTCCTCCGGTTTTCCCTCCACATGTATAATCAACATCACGTGTTTAAGAGTATTCGGCTGCTGTACCTTTCCACCTGATCATAATCCCATAAGTTGGGCTATCATTGGCGATTGCCAGGTCGCTTCTGAAAAAGAGCGAATAGCTCAGCAGTCCGTCACCTGGTACTACAACAACAACAACAAATGTTTGAGAGTTGTAGTGTTTGACGCCACCTCCAAACACGCCGAGGTAAGCGTGGGCGGCGCAGGGCCTCCATCAGCCGGCTCGCGACAGCCCCGTGGATGGCGTGAGCCACATGCTGCCGTTATTTGGATAAATGCCCTTTAATTAACCAGTTGGAAGCAATTGAATTAACTATTTTTCTCTCCCCCCCCCCCCCGAGGTAACTAGTTATGAGTGTAATTAATGTTTATAATAGTGTGTTGCATTGCAAGTTGTTAACTACCTCGCCTGGTATACAGGAGGTCGTCGGTTCGATCCCGACCCTGACGCTTGCTGTATATTTGGAGCTTGCATGTTCTCCCCGTGGTCGCGTGGATTAGAAACACGCGATAAGCCACTTTGTTGCGCTATCATTTGTGATAGCCAGGTCGCTTCTGAAAAAGAGCTATATAGCTCAATGGGCCTGAACCGGTGAAAGAGTGTTTGTAAAGAAAACTTTGAGAGGGACTTTGGGGCCACAACACTGGGTGCACCACCCAAGCCTTCCCCGCTGGTAGAGGCCGCACGATTGTTCCTGCATCCAAACTGCGGAGCGGCCTCGGATCGCCCCCCGCAGGGCGCCCGAGGCAGCCGCCGTCCACCCGGCTCTGCTGGTGGAAGAGCCTCCCCACGAGAGAGGCCCTACGGGAGGGTATTTGGCCTATTCTGCCACGCCGGCTCGACATCCCGTGCGAGTACCCACACTGTAGCCAACCACAAGAGACCTGACAATCGACTGTGATGCTCCCAATAATGCCGCCACTGACGACGCCTGCGGCTGTAGATTTGGAGTTTGTGCGCCTCTCCATCTCTCACCACGTGGTGGCGACCGTGCTTCCAGTGGCGTGCACGCCAGCACAACCCAAACCCGATATTCGCCAATATCGCTTCCCATAAAATGCCAAAGAGTCTCTGCTGCGAAGAAGGACCATTGCCTCAAACGTTGCCTGTTATGTAGAGACTGTCGGTATGCCTAAGCATATAAGTGGTTGTGTACCGATGATGTATCAATCCACGCCCTCTCCCCTTCCCCTCCCCTCCTCCCGAGTTGCTGGGCAGCCGGTCCGAGGTGGGAAACGCGTGACAACGCAAACACATTTTACTCTTTGGGTCTTTCGGTAAGGTCACGTAGATAGGTTCAAAGTAAAATAATAAAAAAAAAACTACGACGGTTTTTTTTCTTATGATGACCGCTTGGGTTGTGATCGAAACGTCGTAGTTTTTTTGTTTGTTTATTTCATATATTTATTATTTGTATTAATTTGAACCTATCAACGTGACTTGACCGAAAGACTCAAAGAATATGACTTCCTGCAGTCACGACAGCTTTAAGTCGAGATTTAATGCAAATACAGCTCGGGGGCCTTGGTGCAGCTCCTCCCTCCTCCTTGCTGCTGCTCCTCCAGAGGGCGCGAGGCTCACGAAGGCGAGCGGGGCGAGATGCGGGGACGCGGTGGGGAACGAGGAGAGAGAGAATCTTGCCGACGGCACACCACGCGCGCTGTGTACACACGCCGCGCTGTGAGAGAGAGGGTTTCGGAGGTGTTTTTTTGGTTGCGTTTGCACTGCGTAAATATATTACATCTCCCGTATTTAAAAGGGCCGTATGAGCAGAAGCCAAAAAAAGCGCAAAAAACGAAGATAATTGCCGATAACTGAGCAATTTTATGTTTCTTCTGATCGGGAAGGGGAAAAAAGAGAGACCTTAATGACACTGAATCACATCCTGTGTAGAGCAGGGGGGGGGGTGTTCCATGAATCAGGGATACGGCGGGCGGGGTCCATCTAAAGAGGGAGGGCGGATCGATAGAAGAGAATAAATGAGCTCCCAATCGAGAGTCGATGCACGGTAATGGCAAGAGGCTGTGACGTCAGGCGTCGGGCTCCTGCCCGCAGACAATCGCATCTCTCGTGCGTGCCCCAATCGCATCTCTCGTGCGTGCGTGCCCCAATCGCATCTCTCGTGCGTGCGTGCCCCAATCGCATCTCTCGTGCGTGCGTGCGTGCCCCAATCGCATCTCTCGTGCGTGCGTGCCCCAATCGCATCTCTCGTGCGTGCGTGCCCCAATCGCATCTCTCGTGCGTGCGTGCCCCAATCGCATCTCTCGTGCGTGCGTGCCCCAATCGCATCTCTCGTGCGTGCGTGCCCCAATCGCATCTCTCGTGCGTGCGTGCCCCAATCGCATCTCTCGTGCGTGCCCCAATCGCATCTCTCGTGCGTGCCCCAATCGCATCTCTCGTGCGTGCGTGCCCCAATCGCATCTCTCGTGCGTGCGTGCCCCAATCGCATCTCTCGTGCGTGCCCCAATCGCAACTCTCGTGCGTGCGCGCCCCAATCGCATCTCTCGTGCGTGCGTGCGTGCCCCAATCGCATCGGCGGAGGCGTTCGTGCGCTGCGTTTTTTACGCGCATTTGAGAAACACGGGCCCGGTGGGTAGGAGATACGTGCGCTCGAGGAGGACGCGTCACGGCTGGAAGGGACGGCAGATGGACGGTGGTCATTAATAATTATCATGGTAAAAATAATTGTAACATCGGAGTGAAAGCCGAGGAATGGAATGCGCGTCCGAGAGGGCGTCCACAGGGGAGACACGCAGGGGCTGGATCAGGGGTCGACAACAAAAACAATAAGGAGAGCCATTTGCTTCTAATACGGTACAAAGCTGAATATTTAAAGATCCGCAACGCACGTGAATACATACATAGACACATTATTTCACAACGCACGTGAATACATACATAGACACATTATTTCACAACGTACGTGAATACATACATAGACACATTATTTCGCAACGCACGTGAATACATACATAGACACATTATTTCACAACGCACATGAATACATACATAGACAGATTATTTCGCAACGCACGTGAATACATACATAGACACATTATTTCACAACGCACATGAATACATACATAGACACATTATTTCACAACGCACGTGAATACATACATAGACACATTATTTCACAACGCACGTGAATACATACATAGACACATTATTTCACAACGCACGTGAATACATACATAGACACATTATTTCACAACGCACGTGAATACATACATAGACACATTATTTCACAACGCACGTGAATACATACACAGACACATTATTTCGCAACGCACGTGAATACATACATAGACACATTATTTCACAACGCACGTGCATATACACATACACACATTATTTCACAACGCACGCGGCTCCGAAGCTGCAGGATCCCAGCCCCCGACTGGATCATCGCAAGATCATGGTGGTGGTTGTGGCGGCGGCTTGGGGACGCCATCATCGAGCAGTGGATTGATCATGATCGACGACGGATGAATCATGGTGGCGACGATTATGATTTCGATTGCGTATGATTGCAGGGGGCAAGGTTCTGTGCGGCGTGGCACTGGGCTCACGCGGCGTCCCTTCTCCCCGGGCGTGGGAAGCACCTCCAGTGCCCCCCCCACCCACCCCCGCAGTCCCTATCGATTCTGCACAATCGAGCGGGCTCACGTGCTCGCGCCGCGGACAGCAGCACAAGTAGCCGCAGCCGCAGCAGCAGCAGCCCATTTACAAACCACCCGCTTCCCACGCCGTGCGGGCAGTGCTGGGATCTCACATCCACCCACCTCGCACCCTTACGTAATGCGTACAAATAAATAAATAACAGCTCGTCCCATTTGGAGAACTCGGCCTATTGGACTGTGTTCAATCACCACGCTGCAGGTCACAACAACAAAGACAAAGATCCCCCGTGGAGCCTTAACAGAGTGTTGGGGCAAGTGCTGTTCGCGAGCACCTATGAAGGCCGGCACGGCACACGAGGGAGTGGGTGGCCAGTACCACGCCCGACTGCCTTTGTCTCCCCAGTGGCGATATTTACACACCGCGCCAGGTACTCATTTGAGGCTGAGTCGACCTAGGGGAGGCCCAGAACCGCTTCAGGTCACAACACTCACTCACCACACCACAGGTCACAACACTCACTCACCACACTGCAGGTCACAACACTCACTCACCACACTGCAGGTCACAACACTCACCACACTGCAGGTCACAACACTCACTCACCATACTGCAGGTCACAACACTCACTCACCACAGCACAGGTCACAACACTCACTCACCACACTGCAGGTCACAACACTCACTCACCATACTGCAGGTCACAACACTCACTCACCACAGCACAGGTCACAACACTCACTCACCATACTGCAGGTCACAACACTCACTCACCATACTGCAGGTCACAACACTCACTCACCACAGCACAGGTCACAACACTCACTCACCAGACTGCAGGTCACAACACTCACTCACCACACCGCAGGTCACAACACTCACCACACCGCAGGTCACAACACTCACTCACCACACCACAGGTCACAACACTCACTCACCACACTGCAGGTCACAACACTCACACACCACACCGCAGGTCACAACACTCACTCACCACACCACAGGTCACAACACTCACTCACCACAGGTCACAACACTCACTCACCACACCGCAGGTCACAACACTCACCACACCACAGGTCACAACACTCACCACAGGTCACAACACTCACTCACCAGACTGCAGGTCACAACACTCACTCACCACACCGCAGGTCACAACACTCACCACATCGCAGGTCACAACACTCACTCACCACACTGCAGGTCACAACACTCACTCACCATACTGCAGGTCACAACACTCACTCACCACAGGTCACAACACTCACTCACCACACCGCAGGTCACAACACTCACCACACCACAGGTCACAACACTCACTCACCACACCACAGGTCACAACACTCACTCACCACACTGTAGGTCACAACACTCACTCACCACACTGCAGGTCACAACACTCACTCACCACAGCACAGGTCACAACACTCACTCACCACACTGCAGGTCACAACACTCACCACACTGCAAGTCACAACACTCACTCAACACACCGCAGGTCACAACACTCACTCACCACAGCACAGGTCACAACACTCACTCACCACACTGCAGGTCACAACACTCACCACACCACAGGTCACAACACTCACTCACCACACTGCAGATCACAACACTCACCACACTGCAGGTCACAACACTCACTCACCACACCGCAGGTCACAACACTCACTCACCATACTGCAGGTCACAACACTCACTCACCACACCGCAGATCACAACACTCACCATACTGCAGGTCACAACACTCACTCACCACACTGTAGGTCACAACACTCACTCACCATACTGCAGGTCACAACACTCACTCACCATACTGCAGGTCACAACACTCACTCACCATACTGCAGGTCACAACACTCACTCACCACACCGCAGGTCACAACACTCACTCACCATACTGCAGGTCACAACACTCACTCACCATACTGCAGGTCACACTATTTCACTTTGTGTTTCTTCCCTCGCACCACTCTACCTTGGAATGTGTCTCTCCCATCGTCTCTCTTCCCAATTTCATACAACAAACCTTGCTCCCTTCAATACATGCATCAACTCTCATCTATTCCACCTTTAAGAGGGCTGTTTGTTGATGACCACTCGGCATTATGGGACTTTCGGGCCTGTTCTCAGCAACTGTGATAAAAAAATATAACGCTCTGGCTGGGGTGGCTCAGCGTTGGAGCCAGTGGCTCGCAATATTATGGTTGTGAGGTCACACCCTGGTTTGGGGTTTGGCTCAGCCCATCTTCCCTCTGTGGTTGTTATCATGATTGAGTTCCCCTTGGTGGTTATCCTTGTGGATAGACTCGCCCCCCCCCCCCCCCGCCTTAGAATTGTGGAATTTCCACCACTGGCTCTGCAGGGCTGTAGACAAGATATTTGAGCTATGTATCTATTTTTCAGAAGCGACCTGGCCACAGATTAAAGCGCAACGACGTGCCTTATCGCGTGGACATGTATATTCATCCCCTATGGGACATAAAGCCACAATGAGTTCCCTCCACTTGTTCCTGTACTTGGCAACGTGTTGAGCCTCGCCCCAAGGGAGGTCAATCGCCGCTCGTCCTTCACGGACTCGCGCCAGGTGGGGTCTTGGCTCTCCCAGGTTTCCTTTTGCCCGGCGGTGTCCATGTTAGGGCAATTTTTAGTATACGGTCCCTGGTCCAATCTGAGAACGTGTCCGAGCCATCTCGATGTCTTTCGTGCGATATATTCGGACAACCGGTCTTCTTGTACAGGTCGGTGTTGTGGATTTTGTTTGGTCAGAAAATGCAGCGGATTCCCCGGAGGCATCTGTTATGGAAGGACCCCATCCTCTTCGTGTCAGTTTTGACAACATGCCAACTCTCCGAGTCATACAACATCACCGATGTAATGTTGATGTTATACAGCGGGATCTTGGTCTTGAGGCTGTACTGTTTCGACCTCGAGATGGGACGGAGTTGGGTAAATGCACCCTGCGCTTTTCCCAGCTTTCCCTTGATGTCTTTGGAGACCCCGTTGTCTTTGCTAATGATGCCCAGATACGATGTGAAATCATCCACAAACTTAAGTGAGTCACCATTTACAATGATAGGTGTGGGGGGGGGGACGTATTGATGTACATCACTTGGGGTTTTGGAGGTGTTGATGTTGAGGTATGTCTGTTTGGCAGAGTTAACCAATCTGTCAGTTTTCTCCTGCAGCAGGTGGGAGTGATTGAATGAGAGAACTGCGAGGTCGTCAAAGAAGTCTATAGATCTTCCAACTGAGAGAACAGGGTCCACTGGATGCCTCTGGGTTTGTTTAGCTTATCGTGTGGAAATATATAGTAGCCAAATACTCTGAACGCGTGATGTTGATTCTAAACGTGGAGGGAAAAAACCCAGAAGATCCGGAAAAAACTCCATGCAACCATGCGGAGAGAGACGCGCAAACATACTAGGCGAGGGATTCAACATATCGCTATAAATTTCCACACGATAAGCCACTTCGTTGAGTTTTCATTTGTGATAGCGAGGCTACTTCTGAAAAACAGCTACATAGCTCAGTGGGCCTTACCTGGTAAAACTAAAATTAAATTAAATGTCAAATGCTTGGCCCTTAATGGGACAATGGCAAGGACCGCTCTCCCTGCTCTCACTTAGCGACCGTAAATATCTCGCAGCAGCGTTCCCCTCAAGAGGCTGGCCCCACAGTGATGCCTATTGGCTAAAGAGGCCATCAATATTACATCCACAATTACTTAGTGGAGGGCCCTTAAATTAGTGCCGCGGGAGCACGGCTCGGCACTCTTTTATCAGAGGGCAGCCAATTCAAACGGTCCACAGCATTGCCAGAGTGGACGTTCGAATGGAACGTCTGTCACGTCGCCATTGGACGCGACTATGATTTTTCGACGAAAAATACTCGAAGGGTAAAAACGAGCGAAGGTAGCCGTGGCACAGAGATTCGCGCAAAGCGTCGCAGGCGGTTTGGTTTAAAACAGAGTATGACTGCGTTGAGGCTCACACTGGTGCGTGGCCACCTGAATGATAAAAAGACTCCACTGTTGAGCTTTAAACCCTTTCTGGTACCGATAACGTTACGCGATGTACGTCATCGGTTTCGGTTTTTTCCCCGATTCCGTTCCGATGACGTACGTGTATATCATCAAAACAAAACCGGAATGAAAACTTAAATAAAATAACTTCATCGATACCGAGGCTCCAACAGGGCCACGCGGGAGCACGTGTGGCACAGTTTGGCACCAGCTATCATAGAGTGCGGTCGTGTCACCACGGTTCTCTGCCGTGAGTAACAATGTCGTTAAAAACAGTGGCACTATGCCTCTCTAAATAAAATTAGCGCTAACAGCTTGAGCATTCCGAGATTCATCAGTGAACGAGGACCCACCCTGCAACTTGCAGACGTCTCAGAATGGGAAAGCGTGAGTAATAATACCTCGTGGGATGCTGCCACTTTGGTGTAACGGGTCAGCGGCACGCCCGAGACAATTCAATCATCCTGGCGAGGATGGCCGAAACGGAGACGCGAAGCAGTGGTGCGAAGCGGTGACGTGAGACGGTGACATGAAACGGTGATGCGAAGTGGTGACACGAAACGGTGATGAAAAACGGTAACGAGAAGCAGTGACAAGAAATGGTGTCGCGAATCGGTGACGTGAAACAGTGGTGTGAAACGATGACACAAAACGGTAACGAGAGTTGTTTCACCACCCACCGCCTCCTTTCCCCCCCCTGCCACGCCTGCAGTGCAAATGCGTGTGTAGTGACATCGGGGATGTCACTGTATGGTGCCGGCCCAGAAGGCTCGTGCCATTCAATGTTCCTACATCGTGGACAGCACCGTGTGGGTGGCTGTGTGTAGTACCAGCCCTAGCGGGGCTTGGCGAGCACTGGGATAGTGCGGGCACCACGCACAGCGTGTGGTGGGGGCTCCCCCGAGGGCGAGGGGGTGGGCGTCAGCCCAGGGGCAGGCATGCCCCAGGCCGTGGCATTCTGATTGACCCCGTAGACACGTGATCCAGAATGTCCACACAGGGGGCCCCGGGTGGGGGGGCTAGTGGGTGATCACGTGTCCGGAGAGAACTCTTGAGAAGGTTCGAGAGGGAACGAGAATGTTCAGGAAAGTGGGTGGGGCCGAGGGCGGAGCGGCCCCGACCGGAGAGGGATATAAGGCGGGTCCCTGAGAGGGACCGGGGTCGCTGCATTCTACAAGCTGGAAGCTCAACACCTACAAGCTGGAAGCTCAACATCTACAAGCTGGAAGCTCAACATCTATAAGCGGGAAGCTCAACACCTACAAGCTGGAAGCTCAACACCTACAAGCTGGAAGCTCAACACCTACAAGCTGGAAGCTCAACATCTACAAGCTGGAAGCTCAACGTCTACAAGCTGGAAGCTCAACATCTACCAGCTGGAAGCTCAACACCTACAAGTTGGAAGCTCAACATCTACAAGCTGGAAGCTCAACATCTACAAGCTGGAAGCTCAACATCTACAAGCTGGAAGCTCAACATCTACAAGCTGGAAGCTCAACACCTACAAGCTAGAAGCTCAACACCTACAAGCTGGAAGCTCAACATCTACAAGCTTGAAGCTCAACACCTACAAGCTGGAAGCTCAACATCTACAAGCTGGAAGCTCAACATCTACAAGCTGGAAGCTCAACATCTACAAGCTGAAGCTCTCCATCTTACGAGGCAACCACGTGGTCGGAAACCCGTGTGAGGGATCGACTCTTCGTAGCAGTAACTCGCTGTAGTCTGGTAAAGGGGCAGTTACCCCTTCGTGTTACGGTGTTACAAATAAAAGTGTTCCCTATAAAAGCAACAACGTCTGTGACTCAGTTGGACCCGCTACACGTGCACCACGGTCAACTGGCAGGTCCGCATGCGGTGGGATAAAGTAGAGTGGGTACGTTTTCCAAGACATCAAGCCAGCTTGGAAGAGAGGGCCAAAGAACCTCTAAAGCTCTTTCGAGGGGTTGGACCTGACACCAGCAGTGGCATGAGCAAGAAATTGCGGGGCTGCACATTTACCTTCTTTTTGCCATTCCCAGCCTATAACATTGATGTGGCTTAAGTGCTTGAGCAGTGGAGCACAAACACAAATAACAAACCTCGGCAGGGACATTGCCTCAAATGCCACCTGTTATATATTTGATTATTGTTCTCTTTAGTGCAGGGTTATTGATGAATGTGTTGAGATTGTGCTCGAACATTTTCTCTATTTAACTATTTTTATTTTACCAGCTAAGGCCCACTGAGCAATGTAGCTCTTTTTCAGAAGCGACAAATGATAGCTCAACAAGGTGGCTTATCATTACGTAGAAATATACAGCAGCCGAAATACATGAAACACGTGTTGATTCTAAATGTGGAGGGAAAGACCGGAGGACCCGGAGAAATACCTACACGATCCATGAAGAGGACATGCACACTCCAAATATACAGGCCGGGATCGAATCTATGACCTGCATACCAGGCGAGGCAGTTAACATCTCGCCACCGCTAGGATTACAGTCCTGAAAGTTCTTTGACGAGGAGGAAGAATTATAATTTTTCCCGAACCGGGGAGATGAAAACCGCGAGATAAAGAGCGATCATTTTCGATAAAGCAGGCTTCTCAACGCTGGATGTATTACTGTTTGTTGCCAAGCAACCATCCTCTTCGAAGTCACAGATTGAATAAAATGTGACAAGACAGCAGTGCCAACCTTCCTATGGTTCCGTGTCCCGAGAATGAAGGGCAATTATCGCGTGCCGAGTTACGTTCACGATAAAAGTCTTCAGTGCTGCTCCATTTTGGATTCCACTTAAAAGTTTCTGTTTCATCATGAAAAGAAAAAGGATGAAAAAAACACCAAAGTCAAGTGAAGTATTTAACGACGCACTTGACGCCGTTGCATTGCGCAAGCGGCTGAACAACGTCAAGTGTTAAACACTGCACGTTCAGTTGCTTCAATTTAGCATCGTGGATGCAAATTAGAACGAGCAGGCGTTCATTGTAGGTTCTCGGTCGACACGAGATTACAATCCTAGCCCAAGACACTGCAATCCTAGCCCTAGACACTGCAATCCTAGCCCAAGACACTGCAATCCTAGCCCAAGACACTACAATCCTAGCCCGAGACACTGCAATCCTCACCCAAGACACTGCAATCCTAGCCCATGACACTGCAATCCTCACCAAAGACACTGCAATCCTCACCCAAGACACTACAATCCTCACCCAAGACACTGCAATCCTAGCCCATGACACTGCAATCCTCACCCAAGACACTGCAATCCTAGCCCAAGACACTGCAATCCTCACCCATGACACTGCAATCCTCACCCATGACACTGCACTCCTAGCCCAAGACACTGCAATCCTAGCCCATGACACTGCACTCCTAGCCCAAGACACTGCAATCCTAGCCCATGACACTACAATCCTAGCCCATGACACTGCAATCCTCACCCAAGACACTACAATCCTAGCCCATGACACTACAATCCTAGCCCAAGACACTGCAATCCTAGCCCAAGACACTGCAATCCTAGCCCAAGACACTACAATCCTAGCCAATGACACTGCACTCCTAGCCCAAGACACTGCAATCCTAGCCCAAGACACTGCAATCCTAGCCCAAGACACTACAATCCTAGCCAATGACACTGCACTGCTAGCCCAAGACACTGCACTCCTCACCCAAGACACTACAATCCTAGCCCATGACACTGCAATCCTAGCCCATGACACTGCAATCCTAGCCAATGACACTGCACTCCTCACCCAAGACACTGCACTCCTCACCCAAGACACTGCAATCCTAGCCCATGACACTACAATCCTAGCCCAAGACACTGCAATCCTAGCCCATGACACTGCAATCCTAGCCCATGACACTGCAATCCTAGCCCATGACACTGCAATCCTAGCCCATGACACTGCAATCCTAGCCCATGACACTGCAATCCTAGCCCAAGACACTGCAATCCTAGCCCATGACACTGCAATCCTAGCTCAAGACACTGCAATCCTCACCCAAGACACTGCAATCCTCACCCAAGACACTACAATCCTAGCCCAAGACACTGCACTCCTAGCCCATGACACTGCAATCCTAGCCCATGACACTGCAATCCTAGCTCAAGACACTGCAATCCTAGCCCAAGACACTGCAATCCTAGCCCAAGACACTGCAATCCTAGCCCATGACACTGCAATCCTAGCCCATGACACTGCAATCCTAGCCCAAGACACTACAATCCTAGCCCGAGACACTGCAATCCTAGCCCAAGACACTGCACTCCTAGCCCATGACACTACAATCCTAGCCCAAGACACTGCAATCCTAGCCCAAGACACTGCAATCCTAGCCCATGACACTACAATCCTAGCCCAAGACACTGCAATCCTAGCCCATGACACTGCAATCCTCACCCAAGACACCAATCCTCACCCAAGACACCAATCCTCACCCAAGACACTGCAATCCTAGCCCATGACACTGCAATCCTAGCCCATGATACTGCAATCCTCACCCAAGACACTGCAATCCTAGCCCAAGACACTGCAATCCTAGCCCAAGACACTACAATCCTAGCCCATGACACTGCAATCCTCACCCATGACACTGCAATCCTAGCCCAAGACACTGCAATCCTCACCCATGACACTAAAATCCTAGCCCAAGACACTGCAATCCTAGCCCAAGACACTGCACTCCTAGCCCAACACACTGCAATCCTCACCCAAGACACTGCAATCCTAGCCCAAGACACTGCAATCCTAGCCCAAGACACTGCAATCCTAGCCCAAGACACTGCAATCCTCACCCATGACACTGCAATCCTAGCCCAAGACACTGCAATCCTAGCCCAAGACACTGCAATCCTAGCCCAAGACACTGCAATCCTCACCCAAGACACTGCAATCCTAGCCCAAGACACTGCAATCCTAGCCCAAGACACTGCAATCCTCACCCAAGACACTGCAATCCTCACCCAAGACACTGCAATCCTCACCCAAGACACTGCAATCCTCACACAAGACACTGCAATCCTCACCCAAGACACTGCAATCCTCACCCAAGACACTGCAATCCTAGCCCATGACACTGCAATCCTCACCCAAGACACTGCAATCCTCACCCAAGACACTGCAATCCTCACCCAAGACACTGCAATCCTCACCCAAGACACTGCAATCCTAGCCCATGACACTGCAATCCTAGCCCGAGACACTACAATCCTAGCCCAAGACACTGCAATCCTAGCCCAAGACACTGCAATCCTAGCCCATGACACTGCAATCCTAGCCCATGACACTGCAATCCTAGCCCAAGACACTGCAATCATCGCCCAAGACACTGCAATCCTAGCCCAAGACACTGCACTCCTAGCCCAAGACACTACAATCCTAGCCCAAAACACTGCACTCCTAGCCCAAGACACTGCAATCCTAGCCCATGACACTGCAATCCTAGCCCATGACACTGCAATCCTAGCCCATGACACTGCAATCCTAGCCCATGACACTGCAATCCTAGCCCAAGACACTGCAATCCTAGCCCAAGACACTGCAATCCTCACCCAAGACACTGCACTCCTAGCCCAAGACACTGCAATCCTCACCCAAGACACTGCAATCCTAGCCCAAGACACTGCAATCCTAGCCCAAGACACTGCAATCCTCACCCAAGACACTGCACTCCTAGCACAAGACACTGCAATCCTAGCCCAAGACACTGCAATCCTATCCCATGAACAGATAGACATCAACGCAGCCTCAAGGAGAAGCAGTGAAGCGGCAAAGCGAGACGAGTGGGGGTTGCATGAGAACAAGTAAACAGGTTCGTTAGCGAGCTCAGATGTAATTACATCGCGATTGTGAGATAAGCGAGAGACAAGGCAATCAATGACATGTATCTAGTGCCTGTCACGAGGCGCCGCACTCGGTGGCCGGCCGGCCTGCCTGCCTGCCTCGCGATCGCCAAGTCGCCGACTCAATCTCGCCACACGGCCGTCTACGGCAAGCCGTGCAAAAATTGCGGTGAGCAGGGAAGAGCTCAATGAAAGAACCGAGCGGTCCAGCGTTTGCACAAATTCACGGGTATATATGTCCACGAACGCCGTGGCTAGGAGATGTGAACTACCTAGCCAGGTATACAGGAGGTCGTGGGTTCGATCCCAACCCTGACACCTGCTTATTTAGGGCTTGCGCGTTCTCCCCGTGGTCGCGTGGATTTTTCTCCGGGTCCTCCGGTTTTTCCCCTTCACATTTAGAATCACCGTCACGCGTTTGGAGTATTTGGCTGCTGTACATTTACGCGTGATGAGCCACTTCGTTGACCTGTCATTTGTGGCCAGTTCGCTTCTGAAAAAGAGCTGTATAGCTCAGTGGGCCTTACCTGGTGACATCAAAATAGTCTAGAGCTCGTGTCCATGGTGCTGCGTATTCCACAGACCGCGTACGAATACAACGTGCTGCGGTCGGCATAATGCGCTATCGATCGATACAGGCAGAGCGCCGATAGTAAAGTACTTCAAATAAACACATTTAATTGGAAAAAGCAGCCAACAGCAAAGATTGAGAAATAAAAATCGTCGAGGAATAATTACATAACACCACGTCGTAGCTAAGCACGCGCACACAGCTGCTAACAAACCTTCAGGCTTTGTCGTGGAACATTCCGCTTTGGTTGAACGTTTAAAACTCGCGCCGGAGATTCGGGGGTTCTCCTCCGCACGGGAGGTGGCGGCACCGCGCGCCACGAAGGCGACTCTGCGAAAAGGAGCTTCGCGGCTCATCGGATTTCTCCGGGATAAATCAGGGTTTCCGATTCTGATGGAGATTTCTGACCGCCGGGCGGGTCCGGCGCTCGTGCGCTCCGTTGCACGAGCGGACGTTTGCAGTGCGGAGGCGGCTTTCCTCCGGCTGAACGCAAGGCAACACTTGCTTAGACCATCGTGACGGGAGGCGCTGCCGCGGGGCCACGCTCGGCACACCGGAATTGCGATCCAGAACGCCGCTGCTTCGATCTCCCGGCGCGGCAGATTTGTAGCAAATGTTGATATTCAGCTTACTTAGCGCTTGTACAGGGCACCGCGTTGGCAAGATGTTAACTACCTCGCCTGGTATACAGGAACACTGACGGAGCCAGTGGGGAGGGTGGGGTGGCACGTGCCCCCCCCCCCCAATGATCCAATCAAAATCCCTAATTTCGATCAGATCATTGGGGTTTATTAGTAATAAATCGGCATTTTGCGACCCCCACTGCCACTGTGTAGCATGTTATTACGTGCCAGGGACTCTATGAGATGATAGGACAATAGTCTGAGTCCATAATTGGCAATAAGTAACGGCAAAGCAGTTATGAATGACTCAGAATTGTGCGCAGCTGCGTATACAGAGTCCACGACTTCCCTGCAGGCATTCACCTACAGCAAGCACGATGCCGATCACACAACGCGGTTCGAATTCGACCCTCGATCGATGGCTGCGCCATCGCCGCAGACGCGTCGAATAAAAAGCAAAGGACAAATCCTTACTTTCTAACAACTCCTTACTTACTAACTACTCCTCTATCATTTTTCATTGCTGGAGGGGTTGCCCCCCCTACCTGAAAATCCTGGCTCCGCCACTGTACAGGAGGTCGTGGGTTTGATCCCCGTAGTTGCATCGATTTTTCTCCGGGTCTTCCAGTTCTTCCCTCCACACTTAGAATCAACATGACGCACTCGGAGTATTTGGCCGCTATAAATGTTCCACACGCTAGGCCGCTTTGTCGAGCTGCCATCTGTGGCCAGAGCTACGTAGCTCAGTGGGCCTTACATGGTAAAATAATAATAAAGTGTTTTAGTTAAGTTTAGAATAACCGACGGAACGTAAGTACCGTGGTGTTGGAGAGTGCTTTCAGCTCCAATTGGCAGTTTACCTCCAGTGTAATAAAATCTCAACCCGGCGGCCTCTGTCCACCCAGCAGCGTAGATGGGCTCACTGCAGTCACGAGTGGTGGGGTAAAGTGTGGGTAGCTCCCACCTCTTCAAAGACGGTCCGGCCAGCGTGGAGGAAATGGCCGAACACTCTCTGGGGCTCTCGAGAATTATCTCGAGCGGAGGACCTTTGCGTCAGCAGTGGCGTGAGCAGGCAATTGCACCGTAACCTACATTTACTATGATCGCAATGCGGTGCATCGTCTGGTGACGATAATAAAAACCGACATGTGCTTGGTAATAATGCAATGGAGACGTGATGTTAGCGGGAGGAGATAACGCGCGTGACTACCTGGGGAGCGCTGGTGCAGCGGTTAGCGCGCTGCGCTACGAACCCAGCAGAGAACCGAGTTCTACTCCCGCTCACGGCCAACACCAGTGACAATTATCTGAACCGACCCTGGGTCTCCCCTAGGTCGACTCAGCCTCGAATGAGTACCTGTTGCGGTGTGTAATATCATCGCCACTGGGGAGACGGATGCGGCCGGGCGTGTTCCTGGCCACCCACCCCCTCCGTGTGCCGTGCCGGCCTTCATAGGTGCTCGCTGACAGCACTTGCCCCAACAGTCTGCTCAGGCTATACGGGGGACTTCCACGACAATCGCAGGGCATCTCCCCGTCCTTATTCGGTCTTCTCCGCAGGGCACCGGGGGAGGGAGGATCCTAGTCGTCGCAGAAGGCCGTCGGCCAAGACGTCGCCGACTCACCGCAGGGTGGACTCGTCGCCACGCTGCTATCCCTTTCCTTGTCTGTGCACAAGCTCAGATAATGAAGTGAATTGGCGTGCGGGCGACGGGAGTTTTCCGGGCCATCGCCAAGGGATACGGGTAACGGCACGAACAGGATGTTTCACTGCAGCACAATTATCAGCTGAACGCGCGCTCTGCTGGCTTCGCAATTCCGTAAACGTCAACAATGTCAGATTTGTAGCAAACGTTGATATTCAGCTTACTTTGTGCTCGTAATTACCGACGGAACGTAAGTGCTGTGTTGGAGAGTGTTAATTAGTGTTTTCAGCTGTAATTGGCGGTTTGCCTCTGGTGTAGTCGACCAATTGCAGTGACCTTGGCATCGTCGCGATCATCGGCGCTGCGCACAATCGGATACCGGCGGGTGGGAGGTTCAGGTCTCTTTCTGGTTCATATTTTGACTGAACTTCCACAAACATCAGTTTGAGCAAACAGTGGAATCACGCGTCTCGTTTTCTGTTCAATGAGGCATGTCCTGGCAAGTCGCGTCGTTAGCTACGGTCGAGAAGAGAGAAGAGCTATAACTTGGAGTGCAGCTGGGATTAATGAGGCCAGTCGCAATTCATCGCGATGCCACTGGCGGTGCCCGAGTTGACCCGTCACAGATGCACACAGACTCATTTGCCCCTTGTTGTGGAGCATTATGGGTAAAAGGATTTCAAAGCAGTAACCCCGTTTCATATTTACGCACGTTCATAAACGGGCATGTGTGTTACTCCATTCTCTCGGTGTGGTGGTGCGGTGGTCAGCGCGCTGGGCTACGAACCCAGCAACCTGGGTTCGATTCCCGCTCACGGTCAAAACCTGTGACGATTATCAGAACTGGTCCTGCACCTCCCCTATGTTGACTCAGCCTCAAATGAGTACCTGGTGCGCTGTGCAAACATCGTCACTGGGGAGACAAATGCGGCCTGGCGTGGTGCTGGCCACCCACCCCCTCATGTGACGTGTCGGCCTTCATAGGTGCTACTCGCTAACAGCACTTGCCTCTACAGTCTGTTTAGGGCTATACGGGAGGATCTTTGCCTTTGCAGGCCAATATTACCTCACAGATATTTGTTTACGGTGAGCAGGATACGCGTGCCTGACCGTCGCAATGTAATTACACCTTGAAAATAGCGACCGTCACACAAGAGTATTTTATTTTATTTTATCCGACCAGGTGGCATTGTGATTGGAGTGCTAGTCACACGACGGAAAGGTCACGAGTTAATATTCTGGTCAGGAGTCATCTCAGCCCATAATCCCCGCACGATCAATACAGGCAAGGAGCACTTTGAGGGCAGTCAGCGGTGGCGGTGCAGTGGACCGACTGGGCTCCATCGTGGGAATGTGGATGTTATATCGCTGGCTCGGTGCCACTCACGGCGGAGGGTACTGCCCCTTTTCTCAGTTAGAGCAACGTGTCAGAAATGATTAATTCACACCGTTATGAAACGCGAGTGTGATTGGGCATCGCTAGAAGGAGACGGCGGCCGCTCGTCCAGATGAGTTTTGTGGCAGCCAAGGGATGAAACGCGTCCAGGGGTACGTCGGCCGAGGAGACGGAGCGACATGTTAACTACCTCACCTGCTATACAAGAGGTCGTGGGTTCGATCCCAACTCTCCCCGTCGTCGTGCGGATTTCTCTCCGGGTCGTCCGGTTTTTCCTTCCACATTTATAATCAACATCACGCGTTTAAAGTATTTGGCTGCTAGAAATGTCCACGCGATAAGCCACTTCGTTGAGCTGTCATTTGTGATAGCCAGGTCACTTTTGAAAAAGAGCTACATAGCTCAGTGGGGCCTTGCCTGGTTAAAAATAAATAGTATTCAGCAGTGGATTGATCATGGCCGAAGAAGATGATGATTTCTGAGGCGACCTATCACGAGTCTACCCAACCCAGGTTCTCTCCGTGAAATCCAAACGCAACGGCGTGGCACGGAAAACACAGCACCACGGCGTGCGTCGCACTTGACACCCAGGTCACGGCGGTGAGATGGAGGTCACGGCGGTGAGAGAGGGGAGTGTGATGGCCTCATTACCACGTATCGCGCGGGGATGCGAGATGCGGATAATCACAGCGGCCGTGCACACAACAAAAGTGCGGGGCGCTTTCTCAATGAAGGTGCTGCGGAACGGAGATAATTGCCGTTCTGACACCATTACTAATTAAGCAATCCAACGCTGCGCACGCTGCACCCACGCACACACACCGTATGCAGAGTATGAATGATTGTGTGCATCTGTTGTCTAGAACAAGCGCCGACCTATTCGCAAGGTACAATGTACGTTTCCACACAACAGGACAAAACCGCTGGCTGCCCACCAGGCCCGAAAGGAAATGCCGGACAAATGCGGTAGAAAAGGAAGGTGGAAGAATTTTCATCACCATCATCACCGCCCATGATCAATCCACTGCTGGATGAAGGCCTCCTCAAGTTGAAGGCCTCCTCAAGCTGTCGCCAATTCTCACGATCCTGCGACGCAATACTCCAACTCGCACCTGCACACGAACCGATTTTGATCGTTCGATGTCTCCCTCTGATGCCCTCTTAGGGGCGTGTGTTCCACTCCTCGACTGCCGCACCGTCATTACCCTCTAGCCACGGTCAAATGTTACAGCGACCACAAGCGCTTGGCAAGTCGCTCGCGAGCTGCGAGTCATGAATGTTTCGAGTACAAGGGACCACCACCACAGGCCGGACACTTTTCCTGGGTAGGGCAATTTTAAACCTTTCCCATTCCAAGACGTGTGCAAGTTGCAGGCTTGATGCCCCATTCACCTCGGAAAGCGCGAGCGGCTCCGCATTAATTATATTTATAGGCCTAGTAGCGCCGCTGTTTTTAAAGACGTTGTACTCACCGGAGAGAACCGTAACGACACGACCGCACTCTATGATAGCCGTCGCCAAACTGTGCCACATGCCCTCCCGCGTGGCCTTGTGGGGAGCCTCGGTACCGATAAAAGTGATTTTTTTTTATTCTTGTTCCGGTCCGACAATGAACGGAATCGGAAGAAAAACTGATTACGCACACGTACGTCATCGGAACGGGAAAAGGGTTAAGGAGGAGGACATGCATCCCCCTGCCAATCATCCTTAAGCACAGCAAACCTGCCCTGCACAGTAGCGGCGGTAGCGGCAGCGGCGATGCGATTCGCCAACAAACGTTCTCTCAACTCGACCGCATCCTCTGGATTATTAAGATGCTCCGCAGAGGGAGGCGCGCCGGGTTCTGTGTCCCCGCTGTCAATTTAACATGTACACGACTTTCGCATTAACGCACGGGGCAAAGAGCCGTGTCTTACAAGCGGGAGAACACGGTGTTATGTATCTGTACCCGGCGCTGTGCGAAATCAGGACGACAAGCGGGGAACAACATCACACTGAGGGGTACTTTTAAGCGAATATATACATATGTACGTAATAGATACAGGAAGACACGCTGGTCTTGACTCTTCAATGGTCCACTTCAACGTGCGAGACAATTAAATACACGCCCGCCTGGCCAGAGCCCAAAAGCACCACACTACGAAGCCGGAGATGAAATGCTAATGTTTACATCGGACATCGCTCAACAACAGGCATGGACGCAAGAAAGGGGGAGCGCGCGTCAAGGATGACATTTCGGGTGCCCAATTCATGCCTTGGCCGCACGGTCCTCTTACTTGACTCTGTGTGCCCTTCTCCAACAATGGGGGGGGGGGGGGGGGGATGGGGGGGGGACATAACCAAGGTGATTTGCTTCGGCAGTTTTTTGGCAAGATGAGAATCTGGCCGTTATTTCCGTCGCCCCGACGCCGCCGCGTTGGATATCACTCTGGCATCCTGGCGGCGTTTGTTTAAACGTTGCAAATCCGCGGGATCTCCGCAATTCTCTCACCCTGCACTCCCCACCCCGTGTAACCCGGCGTCATCGACAACGGCAATCGACGAGCACTGAATTTATTTCGCACCGTGCGTAGCCAACTGTGGTGCTGATCGGAGGTGCTGGGGGGTGGGGAAGGACAACAACACTAAACATAAAAAGCAGTTCTCAAGAAATTCGTTTTCAATCTCGCGTTTTCAGTGAGGTACACAATAGCAGAAGGCACTAAAATACTCCGCGCGGTGCTCGAGTCATTTCCCTGGCAGGTTTAAACAAGCTATTGGCATAAAATGATCTAAGGTCCATTTGGTCGACAGGTTCAATACAATTTTATTTCTGTGATGAAGCGCGTCTGGGGAGGACGTTGCGGAGGAAGATGGAGCGATAGAATCTGCTCACGTGCAGGTGCAGGGTGGATTTTTATTTCGCAACATCGTAAAAGGTGTAAGCAGCTTGGCCGAGGCCTTCATCCAGCAGTGGATTGATGACAGTTGATGATGATGATGATGCTGTGTATCAAGGGATCAGACATTGCCTAGAATTCACCGGGGAGTAGACAATTTCACACACCGCATTTGCAAACAACAGTTCTGAATTAAAATGTGTGACGACCAAGGTTCTTTTCGATTTAAAGCTTTCGTGACTGCAAGGATTCATCTTCTTTGGTTCTTTCGGTAAAGTCACGTAGAATGCGAATAAAATAATAAATTAATAAAATAACACAATAAAATTCTCACGACGTTTCGGCCACAACACAAATCACTTTGAGGCACCCATTGACACGTACACATTAGAGTGCAGCCCACGGTCTCAATCAACCAGAAATATACAAACAAAAAACTCAGAAATATACGAATGCTCCCGCAAGGCACCAGCACATACCATTAGGCGCCTCCGTCAATTCAGGTTTTAAAAAAAATTAATGGAGGCGTCCCTTTCGGCCCAATTATAATTCAAGGATATATACGACACGATCGGGAAGCATTGTGAAAGCACAATGGAACAATAAGATCTTCCAGGAGGTGGGAGTACCCACGTTTTACCCCACCACATGCGACCTGCTTCTCACCTGTGGTAATACCCATTTATGCTGCTGGGTGGATAGAAGTTGTCGGGGACCAGGGGATTTAAGAAACTTGCTCCATTGTTTCGGCTGCCGCACCTCCTCGCTACCCACGCTCTGCACCCTCCACCAGACCCCACAGCTGCTGCTGCTGCTGCCCGGTAGAGACGCAGCGACCTCCACTATCTGCCCTCACCGTCTCCCCCCACCTGCTCTGAGACTCACACAGAGACCGAGGGCCTCACATGGTGACCGATTGAATTATATATCCTGTAGTCTTATATAGTAATATCCTGTAGTCTTATATAGAGACACGCGGGGACCCATATTCTCACAGAGACCCATAAAGCTGCCCTAATAGTCTCCCCCCCCATCTGGTCTGAGACTCACACAGAGACCCTGGGTCTCACATGAAGACCTACAGAATCATATAGGAACACAGAGAGTCACACAGCTACACACAGAGACCCATAGTCTCACACAAAGACCCATAGCGCTGCCCTCACAGTCTCGCACCATCTGCCCATAGGTCTTCTCTTCCCTTTGGTTGCCAGACTTTTGGAGCCTGCTCCAATGCCCATCTGTCGAATATAACCTATTAATTTTGCTGAAGTATTTTAAACCAGCGAGGTTACTTATGAGAAGTAATTTTCACAGGACAGAAAGCGGTTATTAAGGATGCTTAAAAAGTATATATTTCGCCAATAAATTCGGTGCCATTTTAAACCGGTAGCATTGGAGGATCAGTGGCTGACCCGAGCCTCCAGGGCCCTGTGAAGATGCCGGGGTAATATCTCTGATTTATAAAGTAATTTTCTCTTGTAGTTTGAATTTCAGGCATGCATTAAAGGCCCCCAAACTTCAAACATATTTCCTCTTTAACGTCCCGCACAGACGCGTTCCTCTAAACTCTTTTCTCGTTAAGATGGCATGCTTACTAATCTTCTCACCTACGGCACAAATTGCTCTCCAGGGGAATGATTCAAAGCACTTCGCTGTGCCAAGGACCAAAAATATTGCTCAGCTGAAAAAAGTTTTTGTTTGGGGGATACGCGCGAATGTGAAGTCGCGTTATTCTTTCTATCGCCGCATTAATAATAATTTGTGTCATAAATATTGTTTCTATTAAAGTAGAACACCTCTTAATGACCACCCATTTTAATGACTAATCGCTTAACCACAGGCCTCCATAGAGCCCAATGTGTCGTGTATAGTGTAGCGTATAATAGTGTATAGTGTAGTATATACTGTAGTAGTGTATAATAGTGTTGTGTATAGTAGTGAAGTGTATAGTAGTGTATAGTGTAATGTATATTAGTGTGTAGTGTATAGTCGTGTATAGTGTAGTGTATAGTAGTGTATAATGTATTGTATAGTAGTGTATAGTGTATCGTATAGCAGTGTAGTGTATAATAGTATATAGTAGAACCCCTCTTAACGACCATCCCTGTTAACGACTAATCGCTTAACTACGGGCCTCCAGAGAGCCCAATGTGTTCACTTATCGATCATTCCCCTGCCAATGATGGGCTGTTGTAGGTACAGTTAATATTAATGAATGCATTTATTCACCATGTTTCTTTTAATATTACACGTTTATGTAAGTATCTTTATGTATGAATATCCATTGCTTAAATATTATAAAGTACGTTTTTCGGCTGAAAAGGGGTAACTTTTCGATGCCATCGGAACGAATTAAGCCTTTAAGGTGTATTTCCTATACTCGCTTAACGACCAAATCACTTAACGATCGGGTACACGGAATACATTACCATCATATTCTTGGTTTTTTCGGTAAAGTCACGTTGAAGGGAAACAATAAAATATATATATAAAACAATAAAATTCTCACGACGTTTCGACTGCAACACAAGCAGTCATCATCAGGCGTGAAACCCAACGGCAAGAACATTTGAAAGAAGTGGCGGTTTGTATTTATTTATTTTTAAACGTTAGCACCACGGATAGCGATTTGACAGTTTGTTTAGATGGACGAGTCCATCTATGTTCGGAAAAGAGGAGGGGGGAGACGAAAAATTAATGTATGCTGTCTGAAAGCCACCGTAAGCGTGAACAATCAATTAAGACCTGAAATGGTTTATCAAATCCTTCCAATGATTGCTAAGCCAGATTCTTATCAATTATTGGAAGGATTTGATCAACCATTTTGGGTCTTAATTGATTGTTCACGCTTACAGTGGCTTTCAGACAGCATACATTAATTTTTCGTCTCCCCCTCCTCTTTTCCGAACATAGATGGACTCGTCCATCTAAACCAGGGGTCACCAAACTTTTTTCACAGCGGGCCGGATAACTGATAGAATGACGAGTGCGGGCCGCATAATCATTCTGTTCAATACTTGGGGGCGGGAAAGATGCGTATTTGTGTGTGTTGCCATGGAAACCATGGTAACGTCAGAGCGTAGGCTCTGACGGCGGGCCTGATGGACTGACGTCGCAGGCCGGATCCGGCCCGCGGGCCGTAGTTTGGTGACCCCTGATCTAAACAAACTGTCAAATCGCTATCCGTGGTGCTAACGTTTAAAAATAAATAAATACAAACCGCCACTTCTTTCAAATGTCCTTGCCGTTGGTTTTCACACCTGATGATGACTGCTTTTGTTGCAGTCGAAACGTCGTGAGAATTTTATTGTTTTATAAATATTTTATTGTTTCCCTTCAACGTGACTTTACCGAAAGAACCAAGAATATGAATCACTGCAGTCACGAAAGCTTTAAATCAAAATTTACATTACCATCGTTAAGAAGAGGGTTCTACCATCTTATAAATGATGGAGCATCCCACACGCCAGGAGCATCTCAGACCGCTCTGCACCTCGTCGAAGGGGTACAATGTGGTGGAAATACGGAACTCTCACTATCCATCATATTGTGTGCAACTTTACTTTGCACCACCCCACCCCACCCCCACCACCATTAACATTAGGCGGGGATAGGGAAGCTACCTCCGTTAAAGACGCAGCGACAGACAGGAGCGGGGAGCGCGCTGTCCCGACAGCCTAGAAGGCCCTGGTACTCGAGCAGCTGACGAGAGAACTTTCATCTACCTCTGATGCACAGCTGTTCAATGAAATGGGGGGGGGGGTGTGGAGGGGGTAGAGAGGCGAAGCACCCTGCAGGTGTGATATTTCACGAAATTCACTTCGAAAAGAAAAGGGCCAACTCAGAAGGTGCCCTCTCTAGAAAACGGGTCAACGCCGTCGCTCATCGCCCGCGACCCAACCCACTGCAGGAGGAAGGCCTGCCCGGGCCGCCGCTGCCCACGGCCCCGTGACGCCGCTCGCCGTGCGGGCGGCCGCTGCGCGTGGGGGGCTCGTTTCACGCGATACAACAATTGTGGCAGCAACGGGGTTCCTGCAATTCACACCGAAAGCACGCGCCTTAGACTACGGTATTAACAAGGCTCGATTATTGCAACTCACTACTCTACGGAAAGCCTGGCAAAAAAAAAACATTACCAAGCTGCAGAGTGGACAAAATTCTCTGGTACGTGTCGCGACGACGCACTGCGAAGATCCCGCCGTGTCCGTCCGGTGCTCACCAAGCTGCGTTGGCTTCCGGTTGCCGAACGAAGGCATTGTAAGGTCGCGCTCGTTACACACAAAGTGCTTGCCACAGATGAACCACAATACCTTGCGGATCTCGTCAAGGAGCGTGAACCACCATCACGCGAACTGCGGTGGCCACCCTCGTATCAGCGGCTTTTCGCGAACAATCAAACAAGGACGGTCACCGCATCGTGCTCTTTCAGATGCGTTTCTGCGGCCATCTGGAACGCTCTTCCGTCCGATATTAGGCCACTGGAGCGAAGCACTTTTAAATGACCTGGATTGAAAACCCATTTCTTTAGAACTGCTTATTGTGTTTAGTTTGTTGTCCTTTCCTCACAACACCGGTGACTAGGGTTGTCTACGTACGGTGCGAAATTAGTTCAGCATACATACCACATAGACAAAAACATTAACATTTCAACCTGTGGCCTTTAAACACATATTCCATTAAAGTTACGGGCTCCCGAGGATGGCAGGGAAACGTAATACGATTATAAGAAACCTCTCACTTTGACAGAGGACAGCGCAGTAAACGCTGGGCTCACTCTCGCTCGGAGCCTGCGGTTTGCCAGCGCTGCGTACAATGGTACATTAATCGGGACAGCTGATTTGATTTTTTTGTGTTTCAGCGAAGAGGGTTCTGGAAACCCTCGTTGTGCCACAGAGCGAGCGGAGAGACGCAGCTGTCGCCTAGCAACAAGGAAGTGTTTCCACGTGGACTAAACAATAACATTGTATTTTGATTTAAAGCTTTCGTGACTGCAGTAATTCATATTCTTAGTTTTTTCGGTAAAGTCACGTTGAAGAGAAACAACAAAATAATAAAATATATATAAAACAATAAAAAATAAAAACAATTTTTTATTGCTTTATATATTTTATTATTTTGTTGTTTCTCTTCAACGTGACTTTACCGAACAAACTAAGAATATGAATAACATTGTACTTTTATTTTTCGATTTAAATGTCGATTTAACATTGTACTTCTAAGCACGTCCATGCTCGCTTGCTTCATAGCCACGACATTTCATGGGATAGTTTTTTCTTTGTATCCAATACTTCACTGGACTTAATTACATTGAATATTTTAAAAAAAACTCCACGCGTTTCGTCAACAATGCGATCTTAAGAGAATGCGTAACAGTATTCTGCAGCGGGCAACGTTTCGTGCCATGGCCTCTCTCTCTCTCTCTCGCGGGTGTTGCGTTCCAACGCATGCCACGAGGCAGGGCCAGCCCCGTTGGTGACCTGGCGGCGTTGCTCACGAGCGCGTTGCCAAGCCGTCGGTGTTTTTGTGATTTCGCACCGCTGCCAATGCACGATCACCAGCTAAACATTTCAAGTCGATTACTTTTAGGACGCTGATGATGTTTTTCGCTTGCACTGAGACTTTTTTTTGTGCCGTTTATTTGATGATGTTGGCGAGCTATCAGACTTTATATTGTTTGTGTACAAACTCGGAGCGTTCCACTGCGGTGGAACGTTTCATTTTTCTGGCGGCTTATAAGTCCTCATATAATACTGTACGAGCCTTTAAGCCAGATGAGAGAGAGCTACTGTACCGCTTTTTTTCCTTCAAATGTCACGAATGTTTGATTTCGTCTCTCCCATGTATTCTGTTAACCTCTCTAAGAGCCAGGGGGAATGTCAGTCCACTCAACGCATGTTTCACAACATAAGGAACGGGTACGATTTACGTATTTACACCAATCATTTTAACACCGCGTATTTTCTTTCAAAGCGTTTGACTATAAGATTCAAGAGTTTAAATTTACTTTTAAATATACGTATGTAACGCGACTTAAAATGTTGAATCCAATTATGTTTTTTTTTTGTCAATCTAACCGGATATTTTGCACTTTTAATACTGCACCTGACTACGTCAAGAACAAATGAACCACAATACCTCGCTGATCTCAAGGAGCATAAACCATCATTACGCGAACCCCGCTCATCCACTGCATCGCGCACTTTCAGATGCACTTCTGCGGCCGTCTGGAACGCTCTTCCTTCCGATACCAGGAAGCCACTGGAGCTACGCACTTTTAAATCATCTAGATTAAAAATTAATTTCTTTAAAACTGCTTTTTGTGTTTAGTTTGTTTGTCTTTCCCTGCACCTCCGATTAACACAGATGGATACGTACGGTGCGAAGGAAATTCAGCATACATACGTACAAGTGGGTGTCGTGTGCAAGCAGGAATCCTCGCGAGATGTTAGCGCTGCGAGGTTTGTACGTACGTACGTTGAACTTCCTTCTCACCGTACGTAGTCCATCGGAGGTGCGGTAAAATTGGCGTGGGATTGCACGCTCTCGTCTGTGAGAACGATGTCAGGAAGTGGGCCAAGCAAGTCAAATAGCGTAGCGCGTATGGCGAAGCAGACACCACCGGTTCGTCGGGGGGCAACACGCCAGGATTGGGAGTAAGCACAACAAAGTCACGCAGGGCGGAGGGAATTGTCCAGGCAACTTGGAGAGCCAGGGACACCGTGGGTGCGTTAAGGGATCTGCCATCGTGCTCCGGAGGAAATTCTGTCCGAGTTAAGATGCCATGAACGTGTATCCATGGCAGGCACCAGAGACAGACATCAACACAGCGCTGTGAATCGAGCAGTTCATGGACCGAGCAGCTTCCCTTCTCAGAACGAGGGAGGAAAAAACTGAGCAAGGTTTCATTTGAATTTGTCTCTCCTCGCTTCGCAAAGCCCGGGTTTGTCTAGGTCGTGTGCAAGAGATTAAAAAGTTGTCTAATGAGCTTGAATACACAGTTGAGAGTAGAGCTTCAAGAAGCTAATCTTGTTGGTTCTTCTCCTCTTGATTGTTTGAAAATAGTTTTCAATTATCGAATAATAATTAGAATATATATTCTCTAAAAGTGTATACATTTTATAGGATTAATGTGTCTGGGGTTCAGTGTGCGTACACGGTCCGCTGAAACGCCGGGGCGCAGTGTGGCACGTCTTCTGAGGCACCATTAGAAGGTTAATTGTGGAATTCGCTGTTGTATCAATCATCAATTATTGAAGCGTCTATCGCTACAAAAATAAACGAATGGCCGTGTTCGAATCATCATCATGGCACTGCGGGATGTGGAAGTCGTGCCATAAGCGATATCATGAACTCGTTCCAACGTGGCCTTCGCTCTTGAAAACGAACAACGGAGGAGGAGGGTGCGAATCTGTCCGTGCTCCTCGCACTGCCCCGTTCTCAACACTGCTTGAGCATCCCCATTGCATGAGGTCGCACTCATTAAACACACAAAAGTGCTCGCCACAAATGAACCGCGATTACCTCACTGATGTAGTCAAGGAGCGTGAACCACTATCACGTGAACTCCGCTGGTCATAGCAGCGGCAGCGGCGGCGGCTTCTGGCTGGGCCACAGACGGCGGCGGCGCTTTCAGAGGCGCTTCTGCGGCCGTCTGGAACGCTCTCTTCCTTCCGATACCAGGAAGCCACTGGAGCTGTGCACTTTTAAATCATCATCCAGATTAAAAATTAATTTCTTTGGAACTGATTTTTGTTTTTAGTTTGTCGTCCTTGCCCCGCACCTCCGATCAGCGCGGTTGGCTACGTAGGATGCAAAATAAGTTCAAAGTGTACAGTAACACACATACAGTAACACATGCAGTAACACATACATACAGTAACACACATACAGTAACACACATACAGTAACACACATACAGTAACACATACAGTAACACACATACAGTAACACACATACAGTAACACATACAGTAACACACATACAGTAACACACATACAGTAACACACATACAGTAACACACATACATCCCGTTTGTTGTTCGAGAGGAACGGGGCAGTGGAGAGCATAATTGAAAATGAAGATGTTCGCAGGAGGGAAGGGGAATTAGAGAGGTCAGTGGATTCTCTAACGAGTTGTTCACAAGATATTAGCATATTAGTAAAGGTCACTGTTACATTCCAAGTGAGGATTAGGGACTAGGCAAGTTAGAGCATACGCACACACACCTCTAGCACACACACACACCTCTAGCACACACACACACCTCTAGCACACACACACACCTCTAGCACACACACACACCTCTAGCACACACACACACCTCTAGCACACACACACACACCTCTAGCACACACACACACCTCTAGCACACACACACACCTCTAGCACACACACACACCTCTAGCACACACACACACCTCTAGCACACACACACACACCTCTAGCACACACACACACCTCTAGCACACACACACCTCTAGCACACACACACCTCTAGCACACACACACACCTCTAGCACACACACCTCTAGCACACACACCTCTAGCACACACACACACACACACCTCTAGCACACACACACCTCTAGCACACACACACCTCTAGCACACACACACACACCTCTAGCACACACACACCTCTAGCACACACACACCTCTAACACACACACACACACCTCTAACACACACACACACACCTCTAACACACACACACACACCTCTAGCACACACACCTCTAGCACACACACCTCTAGCACACACACACACACACACCTCTAGCACACACACACCTCTAGCACACACACCTCTAGCACACACACACCTCTAGCACACACACACACCTCTAGCACACACACACACACCTCTAGCACACACACACACCTCTAGCACACACACACACCTCTAGCACACACACACACACCTCTAGCACACACACACACCTCTAGCACACACACACACCTCTAGCACACACACACACACCTCTAGCACACACACACCTCTGGCACACACACACCTCTAACACACACACCTCTAGCACACACACACCTCTAGCACACACACACACACATCTAGCACACACACACCTCTAGCACACACACACACACACACCTCTAGCACACACACACACCTCTAGCACACACACACACACCTCTAGCACACACACACACCTCTAGCACACACACACACACCTCTAGCACACACACACACACCTCTAGCACACACAAACACACCTCTAGCACACACACACACCTCTAGCACACACACACACCTCTAGCACACACACACACCTCTAGCACACACACACACACCTCTAGCACACACACCTCTAGCACACACACACACACCTCTAGCACACACACACACACCTCTAGCACACACACACACACCTATAGCACACACACACACACACCTCTAGCACACACACACACCTCTAGCACACACACACCTCTAGCACACAACAACCGCCATTCGCAACTAAGTGGCGGTGACGTCACCACGACGCTTGTGCCAGGCTATGTGCACCTTGAGGCCACGTGGAGTGTCGAACGCCCGCTGGCAGGTGGTCACGGGGCAGACCCAGGTGCCACGGGTCGACTGACTGAGATGACTGGCTGATGCACCACCTGTGCCCCCTACTGTGCCAACCTGCTGTGCTTTAGCCACCCGGCGCTCCGCTCGTTGTTGTGAGCGTCGCTCCTCCGCCCTCCGTTGCGTGCACACCTCTAGCCTCATCTGCTCACCACGACAAGTCGTGAATCATCGCCTTCCGGCGGCTACTACTGTCCTGTACAAGCCCCGGCCGTCCTTGCAATTTGTGCAACAAACTTTTCTTGTTGACACTGCACACGCAGCGGTGGGAACTTTTCCCTTCCAGATCACGCCATCGTTATTGTCACTCGACTGGCATTTGGAAGAGCGATGCGCTCGCGGTTCGTAGAGTCCTTCAGGAGCAATAAAAAAACATTTAAACGGAGGGAATTTTTTTTTATTAAAAGCCTCGGGGACCGTGGCAGGCGACCGCTGAGCACGACGGAAAAGCGGCGTTCCCACGGCCCTGGAGACGCGCGCACCGCGGCATGCACCACTCGGCGTGGTGCATGCCGCCTCTCAAGAGCGGGTGCCACGGTGGCGAGATGTCAAATCCCTCGGCTTGCTTGCATACAGGAGGTCGCGGCTTCGATCGCAACCCTGACGCCCTGTGTATGTGGAGTCTGCATGTCTCCCTCTCACCGTGGTCGCGTGGATTTTTTCCTCTTGATCCTCCGGTTTTGTTTCCCTCCACGTTTAAAAAAGTGCGTTTAGCGCAGTGCTTCTTAAACTTCATTGCAGCCTTGCACCCCTTTGTTTCTCAATCTTTAAAACAATGTACACTGTTAAAAGATACACAGGATTGATGAAACAAAGTAGTCGTACTTGCATGCCCGTGCTTAATTTGTGTTTCGGTGATTTATCTTCTGAAAATAACTGGCCATGTCTCGCAAGCCCAGAAAAGGCATCTCGCACCCCCAGGGGGTGCACGCACCCCAGGTTAAGAACCACTGGTTTATAGTATTTGGCTGCTATGAATTTCCACGTGACGATAAGCTACTTCGTTGCGCTACCATTTGTGGCCAGGTCCCTTCTGAAAAGGAGCCATATAGCTCAGTGGGCCTTACCTGGTAAAACTTTTTTTTATTATAGTTTAGATGTTAGAAGGTCAAGGTGCAGCCCAGCAATTGCTTGCTCACAACCACTGCTAGGTGGAGGAAGGGCCTTTCACTATGAGAGGGCCGAAAGAGCTCCTCATCGACAGGGTTATTTTGGGCAACTCTTACACGCTGGCCAGACGAGCTTGGAGGTGGACGTACCCACGCTTTACCCCACCATGCGGGACCTGCTGATCAACTGGAGTGCATATTAAACTTTTTTTTTAATTTTAGCAGGTAAAGCCCACTGAGCTATATGGCTCTTTTTAATTCAGGGACCTGGCCACAAATGAAAGCTCAACGAAGTGGCTTATCACGTGGACATTGCTAGCAGCCAAATACTCTAAACACATGTTTCCAAATGTGGATGAAAAAACACGAAGACACGGATAAAAATCCACACGACCACGGGGAGAACATGCAGACTCCAAAAATACAGGCGGCAGGGTTGGGATTTAACTCACGACCTCCTGTATGCTAGGCGAGGTAGTTAACAATTTCTACGCAGGTTGCCACCTGTTCAGGTTTGAACCAGACAGTCGTGAAAATGGCACCCGTGTTCGTGCGCCAGGAATTGATTTGCACCGAGATCTGGGAGCGGTATTGCCGTGGTGAACTTTGTTACAGGATACTGCACGGTTTTGAGAATAGACCGGTTTTGTCTGCAGTGCCAAAGGTGGTGACCCCAATCGACACTTCTTCTCTTCGTCTTCTTGCCGTACGGCTGCTGATGGAGATGCAGCGCAACAACTACAATCTCACATCCAGGTGGTCAAGCCCAGATAAACGCGTCAGGAGCAGCGGAGTAGTGTAGCATCATCGCTGTGATGTCTCTTTCGAGTTTGTGGATCGGGCCATTGCGTTGTCGGTCAGTTCTGGATGACCACCACAGTCGCACACTGCTACTGGAGAATTTAAAATTTTCCATTTGTGCATCAGGTTTCTTGCAGTGGACGTGGTTTCCGGTGGACCATGAGCTTCGTGGAAGATCAAACCCAGGGATCTTTTGCCGCATTGAGTTTTTCACTGCTGAGTGGCCGGTGGAAAGGCGGGGAGAGTCAAGAAACTCGCCCTGTTGCTTCAACTTGCGCACTGGCAGATTGAATCGAATTGGCGACCTTTATAGTCGCAAGCCCCGGTGTGCTGAACGCATTTATACTGCCACATCGTATAACTAAAACTAAACTATTTTTATTTTTCTTGGTTCTTTCGGTAAAGTCACGTAGAAGGGAAATAATACAATAATAAAAATAAAACAATATCATATAATGTTATTTTTATTGTTTTATTATTTCCCTTCTACGTGACTTTACCGAAATAACCAAGAATATGAATCTCTGCAGTCACGAAAGCTTTAAATCGAATTTTTTTTTAATTTTACCAGGTAAGGCCCACTGAGCTATGCAGTTCTTATTCAGGAACGATCTGAACACAAACGATAGCTCAACGAAGTGGCTTATCATGTGGACATTTATTCCAGCCAAAATACTCTGAACGCACGTTGAGTCTAAATGTGGAGGGGAAAACCGGAGGACCCGGAGAAAAATCCACGCGACCACGGGGAGAGAGACGCGCAAACTCAAAATATACAGCAGCAGGCGTCAGGACCGTGATCGAACCCACAACCTCCTGTATACCGGGCAAGGTAGTTAACATTTCGCCACCGCCCCGCATGATGAATGGAGGAGAAAGGCCGCTCCATCTGCCGTGCGAGACGGAGAGAGAGAGGAGGGGGGGGGTGTGTGTGATAGGCAGGGCCCCTCTCACTTGGCACATGTGGAGCAAGACAGAATATTCAGTGTGTACGTGTAGAATATTTGGAGCGTAAGTTATTGTTTTTGACCCATAAATCACAGCCAATGAATACCTAATTGCTCCTGTCAAATGTGATTAACCGAAGAAAGCGCAATTTGAGCGTAGACTTGACAACTTGTTTCCGTGCAACTTTGTGAGGTCGCAGATCGGCAGTCCCTGAACTGTACAAAATTCAAATGAAAAAGCACTTTCATTCTTATTAGCGGGGTGAGGGGGGGGTACAATCTCAGGGACGCGCCTTCAGCCTCCTACCTCCATGTGAGAACAGGGAGAGTGCGCGTCGCCGCTGCACGGACCGTTCCGTGCGCCCACACACCGCATGAATCCCCGCAGTCACATTTTTGCATCCACTCTCCCCGTCTTGTTGCCTGAAATGGGTCTGCCAGAGGCCTGCGATGGCAGCGTGCCCCGTGGATAGG
The DNA here is from genome assembly GCF_048934315.1 of Petromyzon marinus. Taxonomy (NCBI): domain Eukaryota; kingdom Metazoa; phylum Chordata; class Hyperoartia; order Petromyzontiformes; family Petromyzontidae; genus Petromyzon; species Petromyzon marinus. The sequence goes on from NC_133698.1 coordinate 1,903,493, forward strand.
CCCCCACCGGTACCCATCGTCCCCAACGGGCTACGTCGCACCGCGTACACATTTACAATGGCGGGATAAATAAAACGGCGATCGCTCACGATCCACAGAGGCGAGGCCACAATGTCTGTTGAACTTCTTTTGCACCGTACGTAGCCGGTAACCGTGCTGATCGAAAGTGCGAGGAAAAGACAACAAATTAAAGACAACAAAACAGTTATAAAGAAATTAGTTTTCGATCAAGATTTAAAAGTACAATGCTCCAGTGACTTCTTAATATCGGAAGGAAGACCATTCCAGACGGCCGCAGAAAGCGCATCTGAGAGCGTGCAATGCGGTGACCATCTTCGTTCGATGGTTAGCTAAAAGCTGTCGCTGCTGCTGTGAGGATGGCCGGAGTTCACGAGATCAGCAAGGTATTGCGGTTCATTCGTGGCAAACACCGTGTGCGTGATGTGCGCGACATCACACATTTTAGTAAGGCTGCTGCGCACACAGCGTGGGTCATCAGTGCCCCCCCCCCCCCGATCTGTCGTCCCTTCCCCTGCAAGGGAACCACCCCGAGCCTGAGCGCAAAGCGAGCCGGCATTCGGAAAACCGTCCCGCGAGAATTATCGGCGCAATCTCTCTTATATTCTTAGCTCTTTCGGTAAAGTCACGTTGAAGGGAAACAATTTCAACCGAGAAGATGGATTCTGGCTTAGCAATCATTGGAAAGATTTGATTAACCATTTCAGGTCTTAATTGATTGTTCACGCTTACGGTGGCCTTCAGACAACATACATTAATGTTTCGTCTCCCCCCTCTTTTCAGAACATAGATGGACTCGTCCTTCTAAATAAACTGCCAAATCGCTGCGCGTGGCGCTGACGGTTTTTTATAAATAAATAAATACACCGTTTAAAAATAAATACATTAATGCAAACCGACGCACCTGATGACGACCGTTTGTGTTATGGTCGAAACGTCGTGAGAATTTTTATTGTTTTATATATATTTTATTATTTTATTGTTTCCCTTCAACGTGACTTTACCGAAAGAGCTAAGAATATGAATTACTGCAGTCACGAAAGCTTTAAAGCAATCTCTCTTCTCCGTTGTAATTTTATTTTTAGTCCAGAGCCAGACCGGCTCAGCCTCGTAACCAGGCCGGCCTTTTTGCCCGTGCCTGTCAGCCGCGTGTGTCACATTACGTACGTACGTATATACGTACGTATGTATGTTGAATTTCTTTCGCACAGTACGTAGCCAACTGTGCAAATTTCACCGCCGCGTTGAGGGCTGCTCGCGCTTACCGCCTCATCGCGGCAGCGGGACCTCCGACGCAGGAATTTTAAAATGCCATCGGATTTTCCGGGAGTGTATCCAGCGCGAGGAATATTTCAAAAGTGTGCAAAGTGGGGCAAATGTAGCTTAGCGGATTGCGATTGCTGTGCACAAATAAAACACTCAAAAACTATTAATGATCTTTTTATTATACCAGAGTAAGGCCCCACTGAGCGATGTAACTCTTTTTCATAAGCGACCTGACCATCACAAATGATAGCTCAACACAGTGGCTCATCATCACGGGGAAATTTAAAGCGGCTAAAGACTCTAAACGCGTGACGTTGATTTTAAACGTGGAGGGCCATTCCCTGAACCGTTGCCTATTAAATATATATTGTTTTTTAGGGCAGCGTTATTGACACATTGCATGTGTGATGGAAAGCAGGATATCAAAGTTTTGAATCGGTGTGTACGTTGAACTTTCTTTTGCGCAGTATGCAGCCAAGTGCGCGAACCGGAGGTGCCACCTGCTGTGGCATGCTGATGAGAGAGGTACGGACGCGTTGCACCTATCCGCCAGTGCCGATGCACCCATGACGATCAAACGTCGACAAGTGCCCACCGGCACGTCGTCACGTGTGCCCACCGGCACGTCGTCACGTGTGCCCACCGGCACGTCGTCACGTGTGCCCACCGGCACGTCGTCACGCCGAGTTTCCCGTGTGCCGCACGGTCACTCGCGACGCCGCTGCGCACCTCGCCCGTTTGCGTGGGGGGTGCGTGGGTTGATGGTGGGTGGGTGGTGCGTGGGTGGTGCGTGGGGGGTGCGTGGGTGGGTGGTGCGTGGGGGGTGCGTGGGTGGGTGGTGCGTGGGTGGTGCGTGGGGGGTGCGCGGGTGGGTGGTGCGTGGGTGGTGCGTGGGGGCTGCGTGGGTGGGTGGTGCGTGGGTGGTGCGTGGGGGCTGCGTGGGTGGGTGGTGCGTGGGTGGTGCGTGGGTGGGTGGTGCGTGGGGGGTGCGTGGGTGGGTGGTGCATGGGTGGTGCGTGGGGGCTGCGTGGGTGGTGCGTGGGTGGTGCGTGGGGGGTGCGTGGGTGGGTGGTGCGTGGGTGGTGCGTGGGGGCTGCGTGGGTGGGTGGTGCGTGGGTGGTGCGTGGGGGCTGCGTGGGTGGGTGGTGCGTGGGGGGTGCGTGGGTGGTGCGTGGGTGGTGCGTGGGTGGTGTGTGGGCGGTGCGTGGGGGGTGCGGCGCACACCGCGGCATGATAATGAGAGCGTGCGCGCACTCGAATTTTCGCAGCTGTCCAAATCTGCAATTCTTGCTTCGACCCCCCCCACCTCGCCTTCTCTATGCACATCGCCAAAACTTTTAACACTTTTGTTTTTCCAAACGACGTAGCCTAAAAAAAGAATTCTTCTCAGAGCCACGATTATTCTGCTGGCATTGTAAACCAAGCCACGGGGCTTCTTTTCTACCATTAAACTAAACTATTTTTATTTTACGAGGTAAGTTCCACTGAGCTATGTAGCTAGTTTTCAGAAGCGACCTGGCCACAAATGACAACCCAACGAAGTGGCTTATCACGTGGACATTAATTCCAGCCAAATACTCGGAATGCACGTTAATTCTAAAACACACGCAAACTCCAAATATACAGCAGGTGTCAGGGTTGGGATCGAACCCACGACCTCCTGTATACCGGGCGAGGTAATCAACATCTCGTCACGGTGGCGCCCTTCTGCTGGGTGGAGGGATTTTAGATGCACCATTGTATATCACGTGCCACGCCGAGAGATGGAGCAAAACCGGAAACCGTCTGGGGTTTTACGTCCGGTGAGCTGCTCGCCATCACACCACGGGGTAGCACGGACGACGATCGGCACGCCCACCACTGGGCATGGAGGCAGTGGTGGCAATTTCTCAAGAACATCAATGCCACTGTATGCTGCTCAACGGTAAAGGGAATGTTAAAGGCCGCATGGAGCCAGGATTTTGCTCTTGAAGGGCAATGTATAACTGCTGCCGTGACCCATATGCGACACGTGAAAAAGATGTGCAAATTGCAAATATTAATCACTGTCTCTACGTAACTAAGGTTACTTGGGGTTCCCTTGCATGAGAGAAATAAATGTTAATGGGCCCTCGTTATGATTATACGATAGTACACACACACACGCGGCCTCAGCGCACACCATTAGATCCTGCAACATCCATATTTACCATAACCACAGGGCAGGTCACCAGACAAACATTGGAAGTGGCGTCTTGCCTTAACAGACTGTTTGGGCAAGTGCTGTTAGCGAGCACCTATTAAAGCCGGTACGGCACACGAAGGGGGTGTATATACACCACAGCAGGTAATCATTTGCGGCTGAGTCGACCTAGGGGAGGCCCAGGACTGGTACAGAAGTCGGCCATGAGCGGGAATCAAACTCGGATCGCCAGGTTCGTAGCACATCACGCTAACCACGGCACCACTGCAACAAACGAGCAGGTGCAGCCCTGCAATTGCTGGCTCTCGCCACTGCTGGAAGAAGGGTCTCGACGAGAGGAAGCTCTAGGGAGACTCTTCTCGGGGGGTAAATCCTTCCACGTGTTGGAGAGGTGGGGAGTGCCCACAATTTACCACACCGCACGGAACCTACCGATGGAATAACCGTGGTGAATCCATCGACACTGCTGGGTGGACAGGAGGATTTTAGCTGCTTGGCCCACAATTCCTAACTGCCTTCCGACGTCATCGATTCGCAGCCCAGCAGTGAACGACTCTTAAGTGGGAGTCCCGGTTCCAGGATCAAGGATTGGGCACAGGGAGTGTGACTGGCATGTCCACAGCGCTGTGCGATACTTTACGGTTATCTGGATAAGAACGACAACCTCTCCTCGGTGGTACCGATTGATTTGTAAAAAAAAAAGATTTGATACGGTTGACAAACCGCCCGCAGTGTTCTGGACCCGTCGAGTCTGTGATGCCGGCAAATTATATCAGCGCGCTGTACCGCACGTGGTGCTTGGAAGACAGGATGCTTGATTCGCCGAATCGCATCGAGTCCTGTGGTATCCCCAGGGCTCGGTGCGTTGGTACCCATACTTGGGCCTCCTTAACAGATGAGCGATGCCAGTGCTGAGCTGATACATTTTTTAGGTTCACTCTGCGCCAGTGATATAATCCGGCATCAACACTGTCCCCACTCATTACACGTGATTAATACGTGATTAATATACATCAACAACTAATTTACTTGAAGCCATCGGTAGATGCCAGTAAAGGGAGTGTTTCAGCTTCATAAGCCATACAAAAATCTCCCCAAGAGTAATTATTTTTTCGAACCAAAATTAAATGCGTTATGTGCATTTTACATCGCACGTACCACAACTTATAATTCGCCATTTTGACTACATAATCAACTAAGCTTTAACGTGCATATCACAAAGCTACACAATTCAGAGTCAGTTTAGGATAATTCGATTATCTGATCATCGTCAGCGAATCGAGTGCGGATTGGTAAATGCGGGGACCACAGACATGGGAGCATAGTTGTACAGTACAGCAGCACGGGCGTCTGCCTGCCTGCCAGGCTCAACCCTGTGTGCCTTCCCAGATCTAATGCGATCGGAAGCACTGCAGGTGATTTGGACATCGACTATTCATTTGTATTACATGCTCGGTGAGCGGATCACGATGATGCTTTAAAGGGATTATTGAACGAGCGCCTCATCCTAAAAATTTACGTCATCATCAACAGACGTTCGCTGCGCACAGTTTACCTCGGTCGGAACGGGGAAGAATTCCCCGCTGCCGCTCGTAAAAAATTACCGGGTTTGGCGGTGTTCCCCCGAGCCTTGGCCACGTGTGCCCGCGTGCCGACCCCGTGCCGTTCGGTGTCCTGACGCCCCCAAGGCAGGCCCGTTTGGATGACGCTCGTGCAGGTGGGTTTGGTCATTTACGCCCATAATGCTCTCGAGCAATTTGCAAGAGGCTACTGCCAGACAGACCGCCCCCGGAATGCACCCGAATCCCATCGCATTTACGGCAGCTAAGAAGGAATTTTGAGCCCTGGTGAGCGCTTGGACGGGCGACCGCCGTGTGGACAATCTATTTTTAAACTATTAAACGATTTTTTTTTTATGTTCAGAAGCGACCAGGCCAAAAACGAGAGCTCAACTAAGTGGCTTATCACGTGAAAATTTATAGCAGCCAAATACAACCCGATCGAAAAACCCTTGCGACCGGCTGAACTTGGGGAAGAGCCTCATGCAGCAGTGGATTGACAATAAAAGGGCTTTACAGTGATATTTACAAATGCCCAGTGCAGTGGGCCACCGATGGCCCTAATTTCCTCTGCATCGGGGTTCAATATTAGAAGGGAAAGTTTTGTGTTCTAAACAAACGTGCCCCCCCATTGTTACCAACGTTGGCGTTGTCCTATTAGAGACTGCGCTAGAACCATGCGGCCTCTAACCAACGCGGTCTCTAACATCCACTTACGATGGCCGGGTGGGGGGAGGTAAAATAGGCAACAGCCAATGCCTTCAGATAACGAGTCGCAATCGCTGTATGAGCGGCGTGCCACGGCATTTAATTTTTAGTTTAGCAATCGAAAAGCAAAGAGCAACGGCTATAATGGGTCCTTAGGCTTGGGCCAAACGTGAAATGGAGAGGAGAGGCTTCCCTCCCGCCGCCCCCTCCCCTCACTAGAATCAGCAACTCTTGTTATGTTACCCCATTATGTCGAACTTTCCTCGCTCCGTACGTAGCCAACAGCGCTCATCGGCGGTGCAGGGGAAGGACAACAGACTAACCACAAAAAGCAGTTCTGAAAGAAATTAGTTTGTCAATCTTGAAAACTTAATAGTGCGCGGCTCCAGCGGCTTCCTAATGTCAAAAGAAAGAGCATTCCCGACGGCCGCAGAAAGCGCATCTGAAAGTGCGCGATGCAGCGACCGTCTTTGTTCCCGACGAGAGGTAATTTCTCTCGTTGGTAAATAATCAATTGTGTAATTACACGGTCGCTCAAGGGCAAGTGTGTGCGTGGTGCATCATACTGCTTGCTGTAGTATGCACATTGTGCGATGCTACACCGAGGCAGCCGTACGATTGCTTATTCCGCCTCCCGCGACGTAGTTCCATTCGCTCGATCGCGTTATATCCCATTCGCATCCGCGTTATTAAAAATGCGTTCCCGAATACATTCATCGCGTTGTATTCAATTCGCGTCATGAAAACACGACACAGTGTTAAAGAGAGATCGAACTGTTACACCGACCCCAACAATTTTTTCCCGTTATCCACATCCCTCGCGTCGGTGCTGATGGTTGCTAGCCGGCTCAGAATTTTTGGCGGGGCTCTTGAGGCTGTGCCCGGAACTGCTTGGCTATATGATGATGATGATGATAATAATATAATTTTACAAAGCGCCCTTCAACAATCGTTCTCAGGGCGCTATCGTTGTTCACGCCGTTTGGTCGAGTCCAGATCCATCATTTACCCCCCAAACAAGGTGCTTCTCCCAATACCTCGCTGATCTCGTCAAGGAGCGTACACCATCATCACACGAACTCCGCTCATCCTCGCAGTGGCAGCTTTTGGCTCTAGGCATCAAACAAAGACGGCCACCGCATCGCACGCTTTCGGATACGCTTCTGCGGCCGTCTGGAACGCTCTTCCTTCCGAATTTAGGAAGCCACTGGAGCTATGCGCCTTTAAATCTAGATTGAAATATCATTTCTTTCCAACTGATTTTTGTTTAGTTTGTTGTCCTTCCCCCCATACCTCCGATTAGCATGGTTGGCTACGTACGGTGCGAAAGAAACTCATCATACACACATACATTATCCACAAACTAACAACAGGACATGTGCAGGCACATTGCAAATGAAATGGGTGAGTTGTGACTAAATACATTTTTAAAATCTGATTTCTTGAGAATAACAAAGGGGGGTTATGGTTGGTGCTAATCGTCGGATTTTCTAAGCGGAACGCTGTCATGCCAGCGAAGTGCTGCGAGCCGTTCCCTGGAGTGGTGCGCGCAGCTCGAGATGCAGCCAGCCATGGAGAAGAGTCACGTGATTCTAAAAAAAATTATTCTACAAGTGAATCAGCAAGATATGGCGGGTGACTGCACGCATATTCCTCCCTCTAGGAAATAGGCGAAGACAACAGCAGAATCCCGTTCAGCGCTTCACAATGTTAACACAAACGGTATTCACAATTGGATTGTCTAGCGTCGTGAACACCTCCTCCACCCGACACAGTCAACTGATGAAAGCGCCGCGTGAATCAAACACGGCCAGATGTACGACTGCGTCACCAGAGGCGGCAACGGCGGCATCGGCGACAGCAGCAGCGCCGGTGATGTTGCTGTTGTTGGAGAGGAATCTCGCAACGATTGCAAGGGTGCGCAACGTTCCACTGGAGATAACGCCCAGCATCCTCAGGTTGTTACCAGGAGCCCAGATCTCGAGTGAGAGTGCTGCCTGATGATCCATGTCCTTAACCAGCAGTCATACATTTAGCACATCCGATTCCCGTGACACTTGTATTAACCCTTTCCCGTTCCGATAATGTACGTGTACATGATCACTTTTCTTCTGGGAACAAAAGCAACACTGAAATCAAATAACTTTATCGAGGCTCCCACAAGTCCATGCAGGAGAGCGCGTGGCACAGTTTGGCGACGGCTATCATAGAGTGCGGCTGTGTCACTACGGTTCTCTGTTGTGAGTACAATGTCTTCAAAAACAGCGGCGTTACACCTCTCTAAACAAAATTAACGCTAACAGCTCGCGAGTTCCGAGATTCAGCCGTAAACGGGATACCCAGACTGCTACTTGCAGACATCTCGTAATGGGAACGGGTTAGCAGCAGCCCAGATCTCGAGTGAAAGCGCTGCCTGACGATCCGTATCATTTACGAGATGTGCCATGCATTTCACAACATTTTATTCACGTGACGCTTTTATTAATTGGCTGTGTCGGGTGGATGAGGGTTTTCCGACGCATTTTTACACCACGACCGAACCCAAAAGAAGAACAACTCTGAATTACAACACTGGTCGTGAGAGCCGACGTTATCAAATCATGGCAACTACTTGTTGGTCTTTCGGCTTATCGGCCTTCAACCACACCAATATTAATTCTAGATTTGAAGCTTTCGTGACTGCAAGGATTCATACTCTTTGGTTTTATTCGGTAAAGTCACGTAGATAAAATAAAACAAAATAAAACAATTAAATCACGACGTTTCGGAGGCAACACAAGCTTCTGTCTTCAGGTGGAAAAGTCAACGCAGAATATCTGTGTTAGGAGCACAGCTCAGAGACGACCTTGGATTATATACAGGTTAAGGGAGGGGGGAGGAGTCAGTAAGGGGGCGTGGGTGGGTGGGATGGCTGGGCTAAGCAGCCTTTTGATAGAATGCTGCGGGTAACACCCACTTCTCAAAGCTCACATCAAAGGGCCCCCCGATGTGGGTTCACATCAAAGGGTCCCCCGGTGCGAGCTCACATCAAAGGGCTCACATCAAAGGGCCCCTCGATGTGAGCCCACACCAAAGGGTCCCCCGGTGCGAGCTCACATCAAAGGGATCACATCAATGTCACCTTCTGATTGGAACCACGTTGACAACATGACTGCTGCCTCTGCTGATTCACTGTCAGTCAAATGCAAAGCTAACCTGATCTCTAAATTCAACCACCTTTCAAAGAATAACCGAGGACCACATATCACAAAACTAGACGTTAACAAAATCGTTATTAATCAGAGTAGCACCCCGATTTCGGACAATCTGAAAACAGTACTGGCTAAAGGACTAAATTTCGCTGTCACCCCAAAACATATACCAGTAGAGGATATCATCTCTCAGGTCGATGTAGCCCTCAAAGGCTTAGGACACAACCAAGCGGACGTTGCGAGAGCTGAAATAGCCACTATTCTTAAGAATGCTAAGAAACTCATTAGCAACATTAGCAAAAATGAACGCTCTGAACTCGCGAGTTTAAAAAAGAGAGATGATATAGTCATCCTCTCGGCTGACAAAGGCAATGCCACTGCAATTATGGATAAACACTCATACAACAAAAAAATCCAGGACCTACTGAATGATGGGAGTTATTCAAAAATTAAAAATGACCCTACTAACAGCCTAACGATAAAAACCAACAAGATCATCACTAGTTTGACTTCCCTATTTGAACCAACCAAACGTCCCTCCCTAAAACCCTCTGCTGCAAGACCTCCCAGATTATATGGTCTTCCCAAGATCCATAAAGAAGGTACCCCACTACGACCCATCGTGTCCACTATCAACTCACCTACATACAAGCTAGCCTGTTTTCTGTCAGATACTCTGCTTGCCTTCACTGGCAAGACCAGCTCAGCAGTACTCAACTCAACCCATTTGGTCTCTATGGTTAAGGACATTGTACTGTCTCCTGATGATATACTCGTCAGCTTTGATGTGGTCTCTCTGTTCACCAAGGTCCCAGTACCTGATACCATCACAATAATCGAAGATTTAGTCCAACATGGACTTGACCCCGATGTACCGGCTTTGGTTAAGCACTGCCTCACCAACACCTACTTTACTTGGAATGGTACCTTCTACAAACAAAATGAGGGTACCCCCATGGGTTCCCCCTTATCACCAGTGATAGCCAATGTTTTCATGGAGAAATTTGAATCAGACACCATCCAGACATCCACCCTCAGCCCTTCCCTGTGGAACAAATATGTGGATGACACTTTCATCATTTGGCCACATGGCCTCCCAGCTTTGAACCTTTTCCTAGACCACATCAATTCCAGAGACCCTTCCATTAAGTTCACCATGGAAGTGGAGAAAGATGGCAAGCTACCATTCTTGGATGTCCTGTTTGAGAGAAGGCCTAATGGCTCTTTGAGACATTCTGTTTACAGGAAGCCCACCCACACAGACTCCTACTTGAAACCTGATTCCCACCACCACCCGACTCAGAAGAATTATCTCATCAAAACGTTAATCCATAGGGCTCTTTGCATTTCTGACAAACACCATCTGACTAGTGAATTAAAACATGTACATATGGCCCTCAAGATGAACGGCTACTCTGACCGTACCATCCGCAAAGCTGTTTCTCCCACCACACAGAAACAACCACTTGACACTCTGATCAAAATCATCACGCTACCATACATATCAGGCGTTACTAAAAAGATTTCCAAAATTCTAAACAAACACAAGATCCAGGTCCGGTTCAAAACAGTGCACAAAATCAGCGATCTGATCCCGTCAGTAAAGGATGTGATTCCTGACCTACAGTACCCCGGTGTTTACAAATTGAGTTGTACCTGCGGGGACTGTTATATCGGGGAGACAAAACGACATCTCTGACCGAATCCGCGAGCACAAATCAGATTTGAAACATGGCAGAACGAATTATTCTGCCGTAGCTGATCATTGTTACAATGCTGTGGGTGATCATGACATTGTCTTCTCCGACACCTAGGTGCTCTGAAAACCTACAGGCTATTATCAGAGATTTGTCCACGAGGCCATCCAGATTTACAAACATAGACACAACTTCAATCATTAGGATGGTTTCAAATTGAGTAATCACTAGAAAGATGTTTTAAATCAAGTCAAACGTTAGCTGCCTTCCAATTTTTTGTACAGCCATTCCTCAGTGGTTGTATATCATAGTGCCCTTTGATCGCGTTCACAGAAAGCTCGCATCGGGGAGCCCTTTGATGTGAGCTCACATCGAGGGGCCCTTTGATGTGAGCCCTCTGATGTGAGCTCGCACCGGGGGACCCTTTAGTGTGGGCTCACATCGAGGGGCCCTTTGATGTGAGCCCTTTGATGTGAGTTCGCACCGGGGGACCCTTTGATGTGAGCCCACATCGGGGGGCCCTTTGATGTGAGCTTTGAGAAGTGGGTGTTATCCGCAGCATTCTATCAAAAGGCTGCTTATCCCAGCCATCCCCCCCACCCACGCCCCCTTACTGACTCCTCCCCCCTCCCTTAACCTGTATATAATCCAAGGTCATCTCTGAACTGTGCTCCTAACACAGATATTCTGCGTTGACTTTTCCACCTGAAGACGGAAACTTGTGTTGCCTCCAAAACGTCGTGATTTAATTGGTTTATTTTGTTTTATTTTATCGACTTGACTTTACCGAATAAAACCAAAGAGTACACACCAGTATTACCCAGCAGCATTCGTTACAGTGAGCAGACTCCGGGACTGGTTTCGACCTTCTGGGTCTCATCAGTCAAGTTCACTCTCATCATCACGGATACGAGCAGTTTCACTTGACTATCAACACAGCGGCTCGAGCGAGCGTGAGGAATGGTGGCGCAGTGGTTAGCACACCGCGCTACGAGTTTGAGCTCGAGCCGCAGCCAACGCGAGTGACACCGCGCCGCCGTTATTCCAACACGAGGCGCCCTCTTTGCGAATCGCGGGGACAGAGAGCGGCGGCGAGACCGGTCACGGTGTGGTGACGGCGCACGATGGGATGAGCGCTGCTTGAGGCCGCACGGCCCTGACGCTGCCCCAGTGGGCGGAATGCGAAGCGCACGGCAATAGCAAGGCAGAAGGTCGCCGGTTCGGTGTCATCGGCTGGCGTCGCGGTCGAAACGACGGGGTCGAGTTTCTTGACATCCCATTATTTTAGCTTTGTGCAGGAACAACGCGGCTGATTTTGACAGACAAAACGACAGTCACACTCGCAGTGCTCACACTGGCACGCGGAGGACTCGCCACATTTGTTAATTAGCGCCGCGCTATTTTGTGGATAAGGACGTTTGTGATCCCACAGAATCTGAATTTGCAAGGATAATGCTGGCAGGGTACACACGACGACGGAATGGGCCGGGAGTGGCTGCAGACGTGAAGCAATTACATAACAACACCGGATTGTAGGGCGCTCTAGAGAGGAAGAAGCACCCGCAAGGCTTGTATGCAGAGTACCGTGAATCTGGGCACGCACGCACAGCAGCTACCAGATTAATTTTTGATTTAAAGCTTTCGTGACTGCAGGGATTCAAGAATATAGCTACCAGATTGTAAGACACACCTCCAAATTTGGTTTTCAATGCATGGGGTGGGGCGGCCGAGGGGGGAACAGCGTCCGCTAATCCGGGGAACACAGTGGCAAGCTCCGCGGACTCGGCCGCACAGTAACAAATTAGGGTGCAATATCATCGGGCATACTTGGAATGTTTCGGCCCCAATCTAGATTGATGAAGAATGTAAATGAGACTGTGCCGTCTCAAGATGCCACGGTATAAACAGACTCTGCACACATCACGGGACCTTGGGAAAGAGGGCAGATTAGTTTTTGTTTTAATGAGGATAAAAAAATTTGGTGGAGATTATGGACGAGAGGCCTTACGCGCCGCACTCCCCCACTCCCCGCTCCGCGCTTCCTGCTTCCCGCTCCATACTCCCCGCTCCATGCTCCCCGCTCCGGCTCCGCGAGTGAAACTCGCCATGCACTCCACCGTCACGGTGAGGGTCGCCAAGCTTAGAGCCACAGCCGTGCCCACGTGTTCTCCACTATTCCAGACAACCCTATGTGCTCGTAATGTCCCAGTCATGTAGTGCGCGCAAGGAGTGATGTATTAACCTCATGCGGACATTACTATTGCGCGGTTTACAAACATTGTACACTGCATTATAAACAGGTGGTAGACATTTTATGCTGATGCTACACAATTGTACACCGCAGTGAAGTCAACGTTACAGATTGCGCGCGAGTGGTGCTCGTATGGTTTGTACAAAACAAAATGCTGCTTAATTCAGGCAAATCGGTGGGAGGATCAGCTGTGGAGGTCGCAGACTCCAGGATTTATTTTTCTACTCAGCTAAAGACCCTCAGCACCAGAATTTCGTTTAATCACCACATGCAAAATGTAGTCAAGTCCTGGAATTTTCTTATCAGCGCTCTATGACACATTCAGCCAATATTGAGTCGTGACGTAGCCAACACGGTGGCATGTAGCAAAGTATCCACTTGGCTCGATAACTACTCTACGGGACAAGGTGTAGCGTTTACAAAAAAAATCCTTTGACACATATCGTGATGTGTACAAGATCCAACCGTGTCCATCCGGTGCTCATCGAGCTGATTTGTTCTTCTGATTGCCAAACACACAAAAACATTACAAGGTCTCACTAATTACACTCAAAGTGCTTGCCACAAATGAACCACAATACCTCGCTGATTTCAAGAGGCATAAACCATCATCACGCAAACTCCGGACATCCTCGCCACGGCATTTGGCTGCCCATAGAACAAAGACGGTCACCGCATCTCGCGCTTTCAGATGCACTTCTGTGTCCGTCTGGAACGCTCTTCCTTCCGATATTACGAAGCCACTGGAGCTATGCACTTGTAAATCTATATTAATAAGTCATTTCTTTAGAACTGCTTTTTGTGTTTAGTTTGTTGTCCTTCCTGATAAGCACGGTTGGCTACGTATGGTGCAAAATAAATTCAACACACATGATTGCGGTGTGTGGAAAAATCAGTTGGAGGTAAGTAGAGACAAAAATAGAACGCCGGGATTACGCAATAATAATTGATCATTGTTAATCCACTGTTGGATGAAGGCCTTCCCACACCTTGTCGATCATGGGGGGTTGTTAGACCATACTTCACCATGCTGGTTCGTGGAAGCGGGGGGGGGGGTTGAGAAACAACAGTGAATACAAATCACTCTTCGCCACTGATGTTAGCCACTTACACCTCTCCAACTAACACCAAAGAAAACATTCCCCTGTGTAGCCTTAAAAGACTGTTGGGGCAAGTGCAGTTAGCGAGCAACTATGAAGGTTGACATGGCACACGAGTGGGTGGGTCGCCAGTAACACGCCCGGCCGCCTTTGTCTCTCCAGTGGCGATGTTTTTACACACTGCACCAGGTACTCTTTGAGGCTGAATCGATCTAGGGAAGGCCCAGGACCGGTTCAGATATTCGCCACCGGTGTTGGCGTGAGCGGTAATCGAACCCGGGCTGCCCTGGTTCGTGGCGTGGTGTGCAAAGTGCTGCGCCACCGCTCCCCATACAAACAACGCTACGGCTACTCACGCACACACGGCTACTCACACACACGGCTCCACGCACATGCGCGCACCCATGACTCTGCGACCCAGCCAGCCTGGCCCGTAGCTTCGTTCTCCAGCTGTAATCACTACTCAGGGCTGTTATCAAATCGGCCACCGACAGCGCCACCGGTTTATCTTCACCGTCCTTGCGGAATAACGCGGTGCGACTTAAACGCCGCTCCTATAATCACAGCCACGGCCCCAGGCTGCCAAATTCAGTCACCCAAGAGCCACCCAACCCTACCGTGAACATTCGCGTTCTACGGGTGTCCCAGTGGCCAACTCACGCCATCGTAGCCCTTCATCAGATAAATGCTGGACAATCGTCATCCTCAGCCATAGTCTATCTCCTGCAGGATGAAAGTTTCGCCAAGCCACTGCCAGCCTCCCACAATGCACCCAGCACGCGCATCCCCCGCTGCGGCTGTTGATGAGATAAACTCTTGCAATGAGGTTTGTGTCACCGTCACACAGTGCCCGCACTGAAGCAAACAAACCTCTGGCTTCCGATCGCTTCTGAGACGGAGGACGCGCGTCCAACCAGGAGCCACCCGACTTGGTCGAGAAGTTGACGACATCGCCTGGGATACAGAGGGTCGTGGGTTCGATCCCGACCCTTACAATGCCTGCTCTATATTTGGAGTTTGCGTGTCTCTCTCTCTCCTCGTGGTCGCTTGGATTTTTCTCTGGGTCCTCTGGTTTTTCCATCCACATTTCGAATTGACGTGCATTTAGAGTCTTTGGCTGTTGCTATACATTTCCACGTGATGACAAGCTTCTCCGTTGAGCAATAAATTTGTAGCCAGGTCGCTTCTTAAAAATAGCAAATAGCTCAGTGGGCCTTACCTAGTAAAATAAAAAATATAGTTTATTTCAGACTCAGTATGTATTTCATATGCATTGATTAATAAAGTGATGCAATCATCCCCAGCCAATGCTGCGTGTTTTCAAACCAAATTCACTTTTTTGCGAGGGATTGAGTATAAAAACATATAAACGCAGAAATACATAACAAATGACGTTAACCTTTTCGTCCATCAGCTGATCGATCAAAGCTTACAAGGCCAATATTGTCGAGTTGCGCATTTGTTTGAGCAAGCAAAGCAAAGCTCCGACACGCGGCCTGACATTCTTGGTGTTATCAGCAGATTCTGCCTCGAATAAGAGAATGCTGTTGGCTAACAAGATGCCTTTGGCAAGAACACTCCATGTGTTCAATACCAAATAACCAAATAACTAAATAACCAGATGCAATTGTCAAGAACACTCCAACTGTTCAATACCAAATAACCAGATGCAATTGGCAAGAACACTCCATCTGTTCAATGCCAAATAACCAGATGCCATTGGAAAGAACACTCCAACTGTTCAATACCAAATAACCAGATGCCATTGGCAAGAACACTCCAACTGTTCAATACCAAATAACCAGATGCCATTGGCAAGAACACCCCAACTGTTCAATACCAAATAACCAGAAGCCATTGGCAAGAACACTCCAACTGTTCAATACCAAATAACCAGATGCCATTGGCAAGAACACTCACCTGTTTAATACCAAATAACCAGATGCCTTTGGCAAGAACACTCCGTCTGTTCAATACCAAATAACCAGATGCCATTGGCAAGAACACTCCATCTGTTCAATACCAAATAACCAGATGCCATTGGCAAGAATACTCCATCTGTTCAATACCAAATAACCAGATGCCTTTGGCAAGAACACTCCATGTGTTCAATGCCAAATAACCAGATGCCATTGGCAAGAACACGCCATCTGTTCAATACCAAATAACCAGATGCCATTGGCAAGAACACTCCATGTGTTCAATACCAAATAACCAGATGCCATTGGCAAGAACACTCCATCTGTTCAATGCCAAATAACCAGATGGAATTGGCAAGAACACTCCATGTGTTCAATACCAAATAACCAGATGCCATTGGCAAGAACACTCCATCTGTTCAATACCATATAACCAGATGGAATTGGCAAAAACACTCCAACTGTTCAATACCAAATAACCAGAAGCCATTGGCAAGAACACTCCAACTGTTCAATGCCAAATAACCAGATGGAATTGGCAAGAACACTCCATGTGTTCAATACCAAATAACCAGATGCCATTGGCAAGAACACTCCATCTGTTCAATACCATATAACCAGATGGAATTGGCAAAAACACTCCAACTGTTCAATACCAAATAACCAGAAGCCATTGGCAAGAACACTCCATCTGTTCAATACCAAATAACCAGATGCCATTGGCAAGAACACTCCAACTGTTCAATACCAAATAACCAGATGCCATTGGCAAGAACACTCCAACTGTTCAATGCCAAATAACCAGATGCCATTGGTAAGAACACTCCATCTGTTCAATACCAACTACAATACCGTTTACCAACTCATGTGTTGTCATGCAGCACATATGAATACAAACAGTAGACATCAGTTTAACACGTAGGCTTGCGCGACCAATATTATTCATAATAAAGGTTTTTGGGTTAATTCGCCATTCTGGTGAATTGCCCGATGATGCTGGATGTATTTACCAGCGAAACGTCGTACTCAAACTGTAAATGTTGTGGATTCACTCTTCAACACACCGGTGGGCTAAAGTAGTGAATTATTTGTCTTTTGTCAACGTGACACTTTTTTGCTGATTGGCCGTGTCGGGTGGTGGAGGGTTACGACACATTTATAAATAACGCGATCTAACCCAAAAACCTTTATTATGAAAAACCAGTAGACATATTGGCTGCGACAACCCACGCGGTAAGTCAATAAAACAACTATTGCTTCGTCCATAGCCGATTGGCAATGCGTGTTTTATTGTCGGCAGTAACTATGCCAAACCTCCGATCGTACACAAAGCACCCAAAAGCTCCGTAGGAGAATCGACGGAATATCGGCGTCTTAAGCAGCACCTAGGCTCGTCTAGGAGGGCAGAGAGCAGACTCCTCCTCCTACTGCCCACCAAGACAGACAGAGAGGCTACAGCCGCCATCCAGCGAGCGATGGTGCCCCGAGGGCACACGTGGCGCCAGCACGCACGCCATGCAGTGCCGCGCGACTGCCGAGCTCAGAGCTGGCGCCGTGTCTCTATGGGTCTCTATGGGTCCCTATGATGGGTCTCTGTGTGTCTCTATGGGTCTCTATGGGTCCCTATGATGGGTGTCTGTGTGTCTCTATGGGTCTCTATGGGTCCCTATGATGGGTCTCTGTGTGTCTCTATGGGTCTCTATGGGTCCCTATGATGGGTCTCTGTGTGTCTCTATGGGTCTCTATGGGTCCCTATGATGGGTCTCTGTGTGTCTCTATGGGTCTCTATGGGTCCCTATGATGGGTCTCTGTGTGTCTCTATGGGTCTCTATGGGTCCCTATGATGGGTGTCTGTGTGTCTCTATGGGTCTCTATGGGTCCCTATGATGGGTCTCTGTGTGTCTCTATGGGTCTCTATGGGTCCCTATGATGGGTGTCTGTGTGTCTCTATGGGTCTCTATGGGTCTCTATGGGTCCCTATGATGGGTGTCTGTGTGTCTCTATGGGTCTCTATGGGTCCCTATGATGGGTGTCTGTGTGTCTCTATGGGTCTCTATGGGTCCCTATGATGGGTGTCTGTGTGTCTCTATGGGTCTCTATGGGTCCCTATGATGGGTGTCTGTGTGTCTCTATGGGTCTCTATGGGTCCCTATGATGGGTGTCTGTGTGTCTCTATGGGTCTCTATGGGTCCCTATGATGGGTCTCTGTGTGTCTCTATGGGTCTCTATGGGTCCCTATGATGGGTCTCTGTGTGTCTCTATGGGTCTCTATGCGTCTATAAGTCTCTATGTTTCTGTGTCTAGATTTTGTCTCGGTGGGCCGCGATGGGTCTCGATGGGTCTCTCTGTATGTCTCTATGAATCCCTATGGAGCTCTATGTCAGAATCACAATCAGTATTTATACAGGAGAAATCCGATGAGCTATAAAGCTCTTTTTCACAGATGTCCAGTCGGGACACGGGGTAAGAACATCACAACAACACAACACAACAACACGTGATAGGAGTGTAAAGTACAAGAAGGGTCAACAAATCACCCAAACACAAACAAATAAAACACTAAACCATTCCCATCCTTCCAGGCAAAGCCCACCGAGGTATTAACCGTGTCTCTATGGGTCTCTATGGGTCTATATATGGTCCATAGTTTGTGTTGCATGGCCACAATTGTACACCACAGTGAAGTCAAAGTTAGGTATGGAGAGCCTCGGTAACCTTGAAGATTGCACGCGAGCGGTGCACGTGTGGCTTGAACGAAACAAAATGCTGCTTCATCCATAAAAATCGGAGGGTCTGCTGGTTGGCACTCAGGCTCCTACGCATGTTTTCAGGTGAAAACATGCGTAGGGGGGATCAGGTGTGGAGGTCGCAGACTCCAGGATTCCGTTGTCTACTCATCTAAAGAGCCTCGGCACCAGAATGTTGTTTAATCACCACGTGAAAAATATAGTCAGGTCCTGGAATTTTCATATCAGGGCTCTACGACACATTGGGCCAATATTGAGTTGTGATGTAGCCATACGTCACAATATTGAGTTGTGACGTATGTAGCAAAGTATCGACATGGCTCCATAATTGCAACTCACTACTCTACGGGACATCTGGTAAAAAAATGATCAAGGTGCAGCATGTACAAAATCCTTTGGCATATGAACCTTAAGGTGGGAACCCCGGGTGCCATAAGCCCCCGGCTCTCGCATAAACATTATATTACTAGCCGATAGCCCGTCCAGGGATGGGTGTATTGCAGTTAATCTGAAATATTCAATCGAAAATAATAACCCGCTCATGATTACATTTTTACTTAAACTTTCGTGACTGCAGGAATTCATGTTATTTGGTTATTTCGGTAAAGTCACGTAGATAGAAAAATAATAATAAAAATAAGGTTAACAAAAAATAAAAACCACTCACGTAGACTGTAGCCTCGTTCTTATCTGAGTGAGTGTACTGGCAGTCTATAATGTAGACTGTAGCCTGGTTCTTAACCTCGGTGAGCGTACTGGCAGTTTATTTAACTTGAAATTATTTACATTTGTGTGAACTATATTTTTTATTACCGCTCATGATTATTAATGAGGGGGTGGGGGCGGGGTCCACATGAGTGACATCATCAGCTCATGATTATTGATGAGGGGGGGGCTCCATGTGGAATGACGTTATCCGCTCATGATTATTAATGAGGGCGGGTGTTCCATGTGGAGTGACGTCACCTGCTCATTATTGTTAATGACGGAGGGGGCTGATGTGGAGGGACGTCACGCACGGGACACACACACAGCCGTTAAATTCGTTGCTGCGTTGATTTCTTTATTATCTTTACTTTCCATAAAGAAAGGTAAAAGTAAAAGCAAATTTTCGTTTCCGCTCCACCTTCTTCAAGCGGAGCGACGTCACCCGCTCATGATTATTAATGACGGGGCGGTCCATGTGGGAGATCCCACCTGTTCATGATTATTAATGAGGGGAGCTGGTTGAGTGGAATGACGTAACTCGCATTATACACTGACAATCTTGGGTAAATTTCGTAGTAAATAATGCGGTCCGAGACATGTCATTTGGTCTCGGACCGCATTCGTGAACACAAAGCAGACCTAAAACACGGTAGGACCAACACCTCGGCCGTGGCAGATCACTGTTATAATTCAGTAGGCTCACATGCCATTGACTTCTCCAAGAGAGAGGTTCTTTGCAAGCCATCTGGCTACCATAACAGATTCGTTCATGAGGCTATCCACATATACAAACACATAGACAATTTCAACCGAGAAGATGGATTCTGGCCTAGCAATCATTGGAAGGATTTGATAAACCATTTCGGGTCTTAATTGATTGTTCACGCTTACGGTGGCTTTCAGACCACATCCATTATTTTCGTCTCCCCCCTCCTCTTTTCCGAACATAGATGGACTCGTCCATCTGAACAAACTGTCAAATCGCTCTCCGTGGTGCTAACGTTAAAATAACCGCCACGTTTTTCAAATTTTCTTGCTGTGGTTTTCACACCTGATGATGATCGCTTGTGTTGCAGTCGAAACGTCGTGATAATTGTATTGTTTTATATACATATATTTATTATTTTATTGTTTCCCTTCTACTTGACTCTACCAAAAGAACCAAGAATATTGAACAAATAATTTCCACCCCTCTGTCAATCATCGTGTTTCTCAGTGTGGATTTGTGAAAACACTTTGTAAATAGTATATAAAATAGTACGCGTTTTCAATGCCCTGTTCATATTGTAACAAGCGTTTATACCAAAGTTACTCTACAGAGTAGTGGGTGGCCGCTCCTCTTATCCGCATTGATACGAGCGGTATGTGGGGACTATGGCTTAACCGCAAAAAAAAAATCAATCTGCACAGATGCATGCGGACAAGAGAAGTATTATCAAACAGGAGGAATTAACGGTGCAACGCTTCTCGTCTGTTAAACATCTGCAGGTAATAGGATTGTCATCGATTGATCCTGGTTGCAGATATTGGTAGGTCACAAATAATAATGACGATAAGAGAGCAGTTTCACTGCATTATGCATACCGTTATGACAAATAAAGGACTTCAGTCGTGTCGGCAGTTTGAGCAGCTTTGGATAAGACTTGTTATGATCCTGCCCATACCCGAGCGTGGAGTGCATTCGCTTGTTCAGCTCTTGTGCGCATTCGTCCTCCTCGCTGCTGCGCGTGGACACGTGACAACAGAACGATCCGCGCCAGGCGGGTCGCGGCGTTCGTGTGCGCGGTGGCACCGAGTCGCCAAAAAAAATGTATTACGATTTTGACTTCCGTTTATTTGGGTTCGGTTGCCAAACGAATACATTGTAAGGTCGCGCTTATCATACACAGTGCTTGACACAAATAAACCACAATGCCTTGGTGATCTCGTTAAGGAGCATAAACCATCATCACGTGAACTCCGGTCATCCTCGCAAGGGCGGCTTTTGGCTGGCTATCAAAGTCGGTCACTAAACACAAAAAGCAGTTCTAAAGAAATGAGTTTTCAATCTAGATTTAAAATGCGGCGACTCTCGTTGTTCGATGGCGAGTCAAACGCCGCTGCTGCGAGGATGACCAGCAAACGGGGTAGCGCACCGGAGTAGCACACCGGGGGAAGGGCACCGGGGTAGCGCACCGGGGTAGCGCACCGGAGAAGCGCACCGGGGGAAGAGCACCGGGGTAGCGCACCGGGGTAGCGCACCGGGGGAAGCGCACTGGGGGAAGGGCACCGGGGTAGCGCACCGGGGTAGCACACCGGGGTAGCGCACTGGGGTAGCACACCGGGGTAGCGCACCGGGGTAGCGCACCGGGGTAGCGCACCGGGGGAAGGGCACCAGGGGAAGGGCACCGGGGTAGCGCACCGGGGTAGCACACCGGGGAAGCACAGCGGGGTAGCGCACCGGGATAGTGCACCGGGGAAGCGCACCGGGGGAAGGGCACCGGGGTAGCGCACCGGGGTAGCACACCGTGGTAGCGCACCGGGGTAGCGCACCGGGGTAGCGCACCGGGGTAGCGCACCGGGGTAGCGCACCGGGGGAAGGGCACCGGGGTAGCGCACCGGGGTAGCACACCGGGGTAGCGCACCGGGGTAGCGCACCGGGGAAGCGCACCGGGGAAGCGCACCGGGGGAAGGGCACCGGGGTAGCGCACCGGGGTAGCGCACCGGGGAAGGGCACCGGGGTAGCGCACCGGGGTAGCGCACCGGGGAAGCGCACCGGGGAAGCGCACCGGGGGAAGGGCACCGGGGTAGCGCACCGGGGTAGCACACCGGGGTAGCGCACCGGGGGAAGGGCACCGGGGTAGCGCACCGGGGTAGCACACTGGGGTAGCACACCGGTGTAGCGCACCGGGGAAGCGCACCGGGGTAGCGCACCGGGGTAGCACACCGGGGTAGCGCACCGGGGTAGCGCACCGAGGTAGTGCACCGGGGTAGCGCACCGGGGTAGCGCACCAGGGTAGCGCACCGGGGAAGCGCACCGGGGGAAGGGCACCGGGGTAGCGCACCGGGGTAGCACACCGGGGTAGCGCACCGAGGTAGCGCACCGGGGACTTGCAATCCAGAGGTTGCCGTCTCGATTCGATCTCTCGGCGAGGCGGCTGAAACGATGCCGGCTGCTTTAACCCCCCCCCCTCCCTGCCGCCTCCGCCCACCCAGCGGTGGGAGTGGAGAACACCGCCGTGAGTCGACCTGCAGGTCGCGTATGGTGGGGTAAAGCGTGGGTACTTTCACCTGCTGTAAGACAGACATCTGGCCAGCGTGGAAGATTAAACTAAACTATAAACTCTTTTTATTTTACCAGGAAAGGCCCACTGAGCTATTCATCTCTTTTTCAGAAGCGACCTGGCCACAAATGACAGCTCAACGAAGTGGCTCATCACGTGGGCATTCATACCAGCCAAATACACTTTGGTTCTTTCGGTAAAGTCACGTAAGAAGAAAATAAATTAAATAATAGAATACGACGTTTCGATTACAACACAAGCAACCATCATGAGGTAGACCTAAATTTGAGAGACAAAACACAGACACGGAGACACACAGACAGACACACAAGCAGAGAGAGACACAGAGACACAGAGAGAGGAAGACAACACAGAGACACAGAGAGAGGAAGACACAACATAGACACACAAAGACCCAATGCCTCTGTGTTGAGGCCTTAAATAGAGGGGGGGGGGGGGCAGAGAGCGAGGTGGGTCTGCTGGAGCAGCTGCTGGAGCAGAGAAATTAGCATGTCAATGAAAGACCCAACAAGACAGGTACATTTGAGAGAGAGTTGTGTGGAAATCCACCCGAAGAAACCGAGGGAGACAAAGAGCGAATGGACCTATGAGAGCCTGGAAAAATTTAGAGAAAGAAATAGGCAGTTTGAGAAAACAAAATTTGGAAAAAAAATTGGAAATGTAATGTAATGCAACACAGAGAGTCGGCTAACACACAGTTAACGCATTGCCTGATTTATTACGATCTCCAAAAAATTCTAAAATTAGCAGTTAAGTGTGAAATTTGACAGAGACACACAGAGAGATGTGTGCACCAACCAAGTACTCTAATACATGTTGATTTTAAATTTCGAGGGACAAACCAAAGGACCCGGAGAAAAATCTACGCGACAATGGGGAAACATGCAAACTGCAAATATACAGGCATCAGGGTCGGGATCAAACCCACGACCTCCTCTATACAAGGCAAGGTAGTTAACATCTCGCCACCATGGCCAAACACCTGATGCAGGTAAAATCAGTTTCGTGAGCGTGTGGGTGTAATGTCGTTCGTGTGGATCTATCGAGCGTTTAAAGACATCGTCGCTGGATCGTACAACCATGAATGCAAACCATTTTAACAAATGTCCGTGACCGCGTGCACAGACTAAATCCGATTATGAAACTGCATTCAATAATCACAGGGAGCATAATGCGGTGTATCTTGTTCACACATTCCGCCAAGACGAGTGCCTTTGAAGAGCCGCCACACGGTCACGAGCAAGAACAAATCGAAGCCGCGCGTTTATCTGTTGCCAGAAGCGCATTAGACGCTGCGTCCCAGCACCGGGCACCATCAGCGGCGGCGGCGGTGGCACGAGGCTGCCGTGAGTCCTCTCGGCGTTCCGTTTTAAACGCCTGCGATAAGATGCCAGGAACCGACGATATCCATATCCCAGGCGAAACACAGTCGCAACATCCCATCTGTAAAGGTCGGCTCGTCCTAACCAGCACGTAATCTCGGGCCGGAGGTGTCCCTCCAGCGATGTTCCGAGCATTATTATAGTACCACCACATCCATCTCGCCTGGCTTGTTCCCCACGTCTCGTTATGGTCCCATGCTCATAAGATTATGGAGATAGCAGTGTTATAGGGTGCAGTCGTGTATGGGCAATATGGAGAGGCGTACTTTGTACTCTAGTGGTAGTGCCTTACGCCAGAAAATCCTTACTTCAAGCCGACCGAGCAGCGATTCAGAAAATGCGGAGAGAAGAGATGAAAGCCGAGTGCATCTTGGTTGCGGGAAGACAGACCTTACTAATTGGCTGTGTCGGGTGATGGCGAGTTAAACGACATATGTATATACTTACGCTATCTAACCAAAATAAACCTGTATTATGGATGATATTGGTCGCGAAAGCCTCCGTGTTAAACAGACAAGGGCAGCGACACGAGTCGACACCACTACGTTCACAAGGTAAAGGCGCGGCCCTGCAATTGCCTGCTCACGCCACTGCCGGCTGAAGGGTCTCCACACTAAAGGGGGCTCGAGACGGCCACACGGCTGGCCCACTCCGTCTGCAAGGTGGCCCGGCAGAGAATGGCTGGATTCTTTTCAACGTCATCACCATCATCGATGTTGTAATGCGCGCAGAGAGCGGCGTGCGGCAATCCTCTCTCGATCACTCACAATCACCGACAAGCAGCATACCACCACCACCACCTCGGGGTCAAACGCGGCACACAACATCGAGGAGAGCTCCAGAGAGAAAGACGCTGCAGAGTTTCCCTGTGAGGCACGCGGCACGCGCTTTCAATGGGACACCGTGCGAGTTGCAGGCACTGCGCATTCAGCAGCCCCCCCCCCAGCAGCCCCCCCCCCCCAGCAGCCCCCCCCCCAGCAGCGGCCGAGCACAAAGACAAAGATCCCCCATATAGTGTTCGCTGGCTGTCAGTTGGCAAGTGCACCCAAACCCCCCCCTCTCTATTATGGATGATATTGGTCGCGACAGCCCACTACGACTACTCCGTGTTAGACGCACCTGTGAAGGTCGCCACGGCGCACGAGGTTGCGGTGTGGTCAGAACCACGCCCGGCCGCCTTTGTCTCCTGTTGTGGTTCACCCCCCCCCCCCCGCACACCAGGTACTCACTCAAGCGGGAGGGTTCCAGCCATTGGTCACTGACGTTGGCCGTGAGCGGCAATTGGAATTCCAATGGGGTCACCGGATTCGTAACTGGCCAATACCACCACGACGCCTGTGCCGGGCTAGGTGCACCTTGAGGCCACCACGTTAAGTGTCGGTGGCTCGCTGGCAGGAGGAGGTCACGGAACAGACCCTGCAGGTGCCATGGGTTGATTGACTTATCACACACACGCACGCACACACTCACGTGTCACTCACACACACGCAACACATTCCAGAACTGCCCCCAAAAAGAATGTAATGATTTATGTATAAATACGCGACGTTTCGGGCAATGGTCCTTCAGAACCGAATGCACAACTGCCCACACACACCGGTATCTAAATACTCCCCGTGAGGCAAAGTTCCCCCTATAGCCTTCACATACTTTATAGGCAAGTGCTGTTAGCGAGCACCACGCCCGACCACCTTTGTCTCCCCAGTGGCGATGTTTAAACATTCCAATAGTACTCATTTGAGGCTAAGTCGACGTAGGGGAGGCCCAAGCCCAGTTCGGAAAATCGTCACTGGCGTTGGCCGTTGCGCAGCGCACGAACCACTGCGCCACCACTCCTCTATAATGCTCCTCTCACACAACAACAACCGCCATTCGCCACTAAGTGGCGGTGACGTCACCACGACGCTTGTGCCAGGCCATGTGCACCTTGAGGCCACGTGAAGTGTCGAACGCCCGTGGGCAGGAGGTCACGGGGCAGACCCAAGTGCCACGGGTCGACTGACTGAGATGACTGGCTGGTGCACCACCTGTGCCCCCTACTGTGCCAACCTGCTGTGCTTTAGTCACCCGGCACTCCGCTCGTTGTTGTGAGCGTCGCTCCTCCGCCCTCCGTTGTTGTTGGAGGGCGACTGCCTCCAACTGCCCAATAGCGTCCTTCACGAGCCTCCTCCACAGAGGCCGATCTTGACACCGCTGGTACCAATCATCGGCAAGTCCACTCAGCTCCACGTCCTCCTGTACCACATCACTCCATCTCTTCTCTAGCCCGTACCGCGCCCTTTTAGCCCCCTCGATACGGCCGAACAAAAGCTGTTTCGGCATGCGGTGGATGGGCATGCGGGCTACATGACCCAGCCAACGCAGCCTTGCCTGCCAGAGGAGCTCACCGATGGGACCTTGCCCAGATCTTTCAAGAATTTGTGAGCTCCTTACACAATCCAGCCTGGTTAAACCCAGGATGGATCGTAGGCAGGCTAGCCTAAATGTATCTAACCGGCGAAGACATACACAAACACACACACACATACACACACCCGTACACACACGCAGCAGCTAATCGTGCAGAACGCGATAACAAAACGCCCAGACTTCACCCGAGCATCGCGCCGAGATTAATGCATTGCCGGGGTTCGTGAAATCACAGTCATCACCGCACGCCCCCACATGGCCACTCGCGCCCGCCCGCACACACACACACACGTGTCACTCACATACACGTGTAACATACACGTGTCACTCACACACACATGTGCCACACGCCTCACTCGCGCACACACACACGCGTCACTCGCGCACACACACGTGACACTCACACACGTGCCACACACACACGCGTAACACACACGCCTCACTCGTGCACACACACACGTGTAACACACACGTGTCACTCGCACACACACACACGTCACTGACACACACGTCACTGACACACACGTCACTGACACACACGTGTAACACACACGCGTGTCACCCAGACGCAGGAACAACGCTCCGTTATCCCGCCGCATGAGTTGACCGCACGTTGGGCTCGTCTCGCACGTGGCCAAGCGGCACCGCGCGCGTGCCAGCAGCGAGCCAGCAACTTGCCAGCAGCGAGCCAGCAGCGAGCCAGCAGCGTGCCAGCAACTTGCCAGCAGCGAGCCAGCAGCGTGCCAGCAACTTGCCAGCAGCGAGCCAGCAGCGAGCCAGCAGCGTGCCAGCAACGAGCCAGCAGCGTGCCAGCAACGAGCCAGCAGCGAGCCAGCAACGTGCCAGCAGCGCGCCAGCAGCGCGCCAGCAGCGAGCCAGCAGCGTGCCAGCAACGTGCCAACAGCGCGCCAGCAGCGAGCCAGCAGTGTGCTAGCAGCGAGCCAAGTAGCGAGCCAGCAGCGTGCTAGCAGCGAGCTAGGTAGCGAGCCAGGTAGCGAGCCAGCAGCGTGCTAGCAGCGAGCCAGGTAGCGAGCCAGCAGCGTGCTAGCAGCGAGCCAGGTAGCGAGCCAGCAGCGTGCTAGCAGCGAGCTAGGTAGCGAGCCAGGTAGCGAGCCAGCAGCGTGCTAGCAGCGAGCCAGGTAGCGAGCCAGCAGTGTGCTAGCAACGAGCCAGGTAGCGAGCCAGCAGCGTGCTAGCAGCGTGCCAGGTAGCGAGCCAGCAGCGTGCCAGCAGTGTGCTAGCAGCGAGCCAGCAGCGTGCTAGCAGCGAGCCAGGTAGCGAGCCAGCAGCGTGCTAGCAGCGTGCCAGGTAGCGAGCCAGCAGCGTGCTAGCAGCGTGCCAGGTAGCGAGCCAGCAGCGTGCTAGCAGCGAGCCAGCAGCGCGCCAGCAGTGTGCTAGCAGCGAGCCAGCAGCGAGCCAGCAGCATGCTAGCAGCGTGCCAGGCAGTGAGCCGCCCCCGTGGGGGACACGGGCGGCTACGAAGCGGCCTGGCAGGCGTCCGAGCCCGCGCGGGGCGCGATCGGCTTCAGCCCCGTCAGCAGCACGCCGCACCGCTCTCTCAGAGCGCGAGTACGAGCGGTCTGTCCGTACGTTGACAAGGATCGTGAACCACGTGGTGGCTGGTCGGTGGTGCACTGGGCGAGGCGGATCGCGTGCACTGCATCAGCACCCCCCCCCCCCCCCGTGATGCGCTGTGCCCACCGCAAGCCGCGCGATGGGCTGCAGAGTGACCCCACTCTGTGCCCTGCGCTCCTACAACGGAGCAGGGGCGAGGAACAGCGACACGACACGAACTCGCTCTCTCACGCTCTCTCAATCTCTCTCACTCTCACGCTCTCTCTCAATCTCTCTCACGCTCTGTCTCTCACGCTCTCTGTCTCTCACGCTCTCTGTCTCTCACGCTCTCTGTCTCTCACGCTCTCCGTCTCTCACGCTCTCTCAAGCTCTCTCTCACGTCCTCTCTCTCACGCTCTCTCAATCTCTCTCTCACGCTCTCACTCGCTGTCTCTCACGCTCTCTCTCACGCTCTCTCTCACGCTCTCACTCGCTCACTCTCACTCTCTCTCACTCTCTCACGCTCTCTCACGTCCTCTCTCTCTCTCACGCTCTCTCAATCTCTCTCACGCTCTCTCTCTCTCACGCTCTCTCTCAATCTCTCTCTCAATCTCTCACTCGCTCTCTCTCAATCTCTCACTCGCTCTCTCTCTCTCACGCTCTCTCTCTCTCACGTCCTCTCTCTCACGCTCTCTCTCTCTCACGTCCTCTCTCTCACGCTCTCTCTCAATCTCTCTCTCACTCTCTCACGCTCTCTCACGTCCTCTCTCTCTCACGCTCTCTCTCACGCTCTCTCTCAATCTCTCTCAATCTCTCACTCGCTCTCTCTCTCTCACGCTCTCTCTCACGTCCTCTCTCTCACGCTCTCTCTCACGCTCTCTCTCTCACGTCCTCTCTCTCACGCTCTCTCTCTCTCACGCTCTCTCTCAATCTCTCTCTCAATCTCTCTCACGTCCTCTCTCTCACGCTCTCTCTCACGTCCTCTCTCTCTCACGCTCTCTCTCAATCTCTCACGCTCTCTCTCACGCTCTCTCACGCTCTGTCTCTCACGCTCTCTCTCACGTCCTCTCTCCCTCACGCTCTCTCTCACGCTCTCTGTCTCTCACGCTCTCTCTCTGCGGAAGCCCCTCTCGCCGTGGGCAGCAGCAGACCGCGACGTCGGCACTCTCGCTCCTTGGACACGCAACTGGCATCGTGGTGCGGAATAAAATCGCACTGCGCGTGGCGGTGGCGGCGACGCGGGGTGCCGGGGAGGGTGCGGATGGAGGGTGGACATCGGTGACGAGGGGGGGCTGCCCTTCTTCCGGACTTGTCGGTGCAATAAATTCCACTCTCGAACAAAACGTTGCCCCCATCAAAGTACTGTACAGCACAGCCAACACATGACTGCGGCACGGTGACGTCACCCTTCATCTGCACAAGGTGCACTTCTCTTGGCGCAGCGAGATGGGGCAGCGCGCTCTCTCTCTCGTGTGCGCCTTCATCCTGGCTGCTGCCGCCACGTGCGGACAGGGAAGGGATGGGGAGAGCGAAGGATGGAGAGTGAGCGAGCGAGTGGAGGGAAGGAGGGAAGGAGAGAGCGTGGGATGTACGCACCCTGCAGGTCGGGCAGTGACTCTGGCAGCGTGAGCAGGAACAGCAGAAGCCCGGCTCCGGGGAGTCGCGCGTCCATCCGCCCGTCTCTCCCGGGAGCTGGCGGGGGCCTCCGTGCCACCGCGTCCTTCCCGGAGGCTCCAGTCTTCTCTCTCCTCCTTCTCTTCCTATCCTATTATTCCGCCTCCTCTTCCCTACTTCCCTTCCCGTGTGCGCACGCGTGTACGAGTCTGCGTGCCTGTGGGTGCTCGTGTCTGTAGCGGCGTGTGTGCCAGCGTGTTACACGTGTGTGTGACTGTGATCTTGATTAGATTCCACCGGCAGGTACCCTTAATGTGTGTGTGTGTGCCCGTGTCGGCGTGTGTATGTGCGCGCGCACGTGTGTGCGTGGTGTGTTCGCGCGCGCACGTGTGTGCGTGGTGTGTGTGCCTTCCTCTGCCACACAGAGCGACTCGAGCCAGCCCTCCCCCCCTTGCTTGGGCAGCTTCACTCAGTCCCTAGGCCGCGTCTCCCCCGCGTCTCCCCCTCGCTGCATGCGGCGGCGGCGGTGGCGCTGCGCTGCTGCCGCCGCTGGCTGGACGGATGTGAAATAAGGCGCCGCATAATTACAGCCGCGCTAACGCGACTTGTTACTGCAATGCGAGGAGGCTCGCGTAAAAAACAATGGGATGTTTTCTTCTTGTTTTAATATTTGATGTGCACAATAAAAATAAATAAATTCCCGAGAACACAGCAGCGCAGTCGCCCTCCGAGCCAGTTAAACCACCTTCACCATTTTGCCTTCCCACACCAGTCAGACTGGCAACACGCCAAGCGAATCGCCCCGCTCTCTCTCTCTCCCCTCCCTCTTCCTCTCTCTCCCCTCCCTCCCTTCTCTATCCGTGCCGCTCTCCCCTCTTCTCCTCGCACCTCGTCCCCCGCCCGCTCTCCTCTTCCACACTCTCGCAGCCTCTCCCGGCTCTCTCCCGCGCACGGAGCCCTTCTGCCGCTGCTCTCACTGCAGTGCGCGCCAGGTCCCCCCCCCCCACCACCACTATCCACCCCCCATCTCCCGCTCCATCTCCCATCCGCGGCTCCATCCCTGCCCACACCCGCCCCCCCAAGCCTGAGCTCGCTGCTGGTTCGCAGCGAGACGGAGGAGGAGGAGGAATGGTGGGGGTCAAGCAGCCTCCTCCTCCTCGGCGCATCAATCAGAGGCCGCCGTCTCCGCCTCGACTCGCGAGGGAAGACCCTTAGCGAACACCTGAGCGACAAGGTCAGGAGGTCGAGAGATAACGCGACGGAGGTCACAGCGACATCTCCCGGCGCGTGCTACCGCCAGCAGCATCAGCGGCAGCATCGTCCCGGATTGAGACGGAACTTCTTCGTCTGCAAGGGTGTCCACATGCACGCACGCACATCGTCGGCCATGATCAACCCACTGCTGGATGAAGGCATCCCTAATACGTCGCCAGCTCTCACGGAAACGCGATGCAACTTTGGCGCACGAAGCTGATTTCGTCACTCCATCTCCGCGCGGTCTCTCCTCCTCCTCCTTGAGCTGCCACTCCGTTGTAGGTCTCGACCCCACCGGCCATGACCCCTTAGACAGCAAGGCTGCCTGCCGAGCCCACACTCTTCTGCTTATCAATCCGCGCGATCATCCGTGTGTGCTTCTTCCCATCCTGCGCCGCTGCCCGCTTCTTCGCGCACGTGTCCAGCCTCCGTGCCGTGTACTCGTTGCGCGTCGTCCACGTGTCCCATTCGCGTGTCTGCGCAGGTGATGTGCGCTAATTTAAACGTCTTTTCTCCTTCAGCCGCATGACAATCGGAAGCTATTCCGAGCACATTTTTTTTTAAACGCAAGGTGGGGGCAGGTGCGGTGAGGATGGAGGTGGGGGGGAGTGGAGGCGGAGGGAGGTGGGGTAAGGGAGCGGTGGCGACCCCTGCTGACTTCACACAGTATAGGCAGTCTAAGCAAACCCACGAGACATCGCACAATGTGTTGTTATTCGTCCAGTGGTTCTTTACCTGGGGTCCACACACACCTGGAGGTTCGAGACAAGGCTAGATTTTTTTAGAAGGTAAATGATCGAAAATACAAATTAAGCACGGGTACATACACATACAACTACTTTGTTTCATCAAACCTATGTATTTATAAACATGTTTCATTTGTACGATTGAGAACCAAAGGGGTGCAGGTTGCATCAAAGGTTAAGAACCACTGGGGTAGTCCATCAGCCTATGTATTGGCTCTTCACCCGCCCAACATTCAGCAGCATGTGTTAAAATACGATGTGAAAACTCTGGACCGGTTTCAACCTTCTGGGTCTCATCGGCAGTCGGGCTTGTTATATCAAAGCTGCCGGGGTTACCAGGTCGTATTGGCGGGGAATGATCCACACCAAAAGAGATTCGCGCTCGGGTGACTTCTTTGGGGCGCCTGTATGGGCTTGCTTGTGATGAGGCGTTAGATGTTTGCAGAGGCCGGCCAGCTTAGAGGTGCGAGCTTGGTACCACTCACCCGCCAAGGGGTGAATGTGAACTCAGTAACGGGACCACAACATTGTACGCGCGCTGCGTTGGCGGTGGTGCATTCGGCCGAATAACGCAAGCCCGCAGCGGCTGTTACCGACGGGTTGCGTTCGCAATGAAGAGCACCGATGGCCGCGATGAGCAAGGGGAGACGTCCTCGGCGATGGCGCGTGGGGTAGCGGCGAGGACGTTGACGGAGGGAATGGAACGACGCGCGCCCTGAGAGGTGAAACGTGGGAGGCGCGCGCGCTTGGCACTGATCGCCATGGTGGAGGAGCGCGTGCGCGAGGTGAACGCACGCGAGCTCAAAGGAGGGAGACATTTCGTCCGAGAGGACTTTCGCTGCCGGAAAATATCCTTGCAGCAACCGGGCCCCCCCCCCGACTGAAAGGGTGCGTCATAGACTGCAGCCTCTTGCAATGCGCGCAGCGAGGAGAGGGCCACCGCGGGTGTGTACACCTCGCGCGCGTTGCCTCGCACGAACCCCTTGCTTCCGTGCAGTCGCTCCACCAGGGGCACAGCTCTTTTAGTCTCCACGCAACCGGCGTCACCGACCCCCCGGCGAGAGAATCACAGCGAGAGACAGCGACCCTGGGCCCAGCCGGGCGAGACGACGCAGCGTGCACGCGACCGTGCGTGCACCTCGTCTCCCCCGTGTCCCCACTCCACGCACCGCCTCGTGCCCACATGTCTCGCCCTCCCCTCCCGCTACTGCCGCCCCACCTCGCCACGGTGGCTAGGAGATGTTCACGACATCGCCTGGTGTGCAGGAGGTTGCGGGTTCGATCCCGACCCTGACGATGCCTACTGTATATTTGCAGTTTGCGTGTCTCTCTCTCTCTCCCTGTTGCCGCGTGGATTTTTCTCCGGGTCTTCCGGTTTTTCCCTCCACATTTAGAATCAACATCACGCGTTTCCAGTATTTGGCTGCTATACATTTCCACACGATAAGCCACTTCGTTGAGCTATCATTTGTGGCCAGGTCGCTTCTCAATCAGAGCTTCATGACCGTGGCTGATGATGATGATGGACGCAATTGCAAATATTTTTACTCCACCAGATGTGTTGATGGGTGGTTCCATGGGCAGTGGGTCCCCTACTCAGGACAGGAGTTTAACAATACGGGGTTAGAACGTGGCCCTCTTGGTATCCAGACAACCGTTTCCAACTAGTGTCACGGTGCAAATGTGGTGCTGTGTGTAGCTGGCCGCTGGATGTTTCGGCCTAGGGTCCTGTGCTCACCAGCGATATTAAAATACCCGACCAGTTGCCGCTGTCGCTGTTCACGTCAATTGGCACCGCGCGGTGTCGTGAGCGGCGGTGGCGAAGTGGTGACACTCCGTGCCTCACAGCAAGCAGCACCTGGGTTCGAATCCCTACCGCGGCGCCTTTCCGTGTAGAGTTTGTATGTTCTCCCCGCCCCCCCTGTTCTTCATGGGTTTCCTCCGCTTTCCCCCCAGAGCTAAACTTACACGCAAAGGTCCTCCCGTATAGCCTTAAGACTATTGGGGCAAGTGTTGTTAGCGAGTAACCTATAAAGGCCGGCATGGCACACGAGGGGGGGGGGGGGGTGTGTGGTCAACACCACGCCCGGCCGCCTTTGTCTCCCAGGTGGCGATGTTTTACACACCGCACCAGGTACTCATTTGAGGTGAGTCGACCTAGGGAAGCCGAGTTCAGATAATCGCCCCTGGTATTAGTCGCTGGGTTCGTAGTGCACGACGCAAACCGCTACACTACCGCTCCCCACTCCATAGCTAAACACACACACAGTATGTAACTGGTATTGGCTAAACATCCCAATGTTGAATAACGACCCCGCAAATCACTCGATTGGGAATCACAGCAGCAGCGCCCTCAACTGTAAAAAAAACACTTGGCAAGACCCTCCTGAAAAAACGGGCTTCCCTGGCCATTGAACGTGAATAGTGTAACACTGACAATAGTGGCAGGAGGATTTGACAATCGCACCTCCAATTAGCACGGTTGGCTACGTACGGTGCCAAAAAAGTTCAACACACACCAGGGTGGCAGCATCAGCTAATCCATGCGCATCTCCTTAATTGCATTACTATCAGCGTCGTTTGGACTGTAACACGCACGCGGCCAGGTTTGATTGGCCAGTGTTGCGTAATGGCACGCGTGACAAAGTCTCGGAGTCTGTGCCGGATCTATGCAGGGCCGCGTTCCAAGTCGCCAGTGTCGAGCAGAAAAAAATCACTGGGGCCACGAGCGATTTTTTTTTGCGTGCGAGACTAAAAATCGGTCGGCCGATTTTGCGGGCTCGGGGTGGAGGCGCGCCAACGTCCGTGAGACGTCGCCGCCCCAACGTCCGTGAGACGTCGCCGCCCCGACGTCCGTGAGACGTCGCCGCGCCGACGTCCGTGAGACGTCGCCGCGCCAACGTCCGTGAGACGTCGCCGAGCCGACGTCCGTGAGACGTCGCCGCCCCAACGTCCGTGAGACGTCGCCGCCCCAACGTCCGTGAGACGTCGCCACGTGCCCGGGGCACATTCCGCGCGAGTCTTCTCTCATGTGCGCCTCCACCAAGTCCCTCCAGGTGGCTTTGATACTCTGATTTAATGCCCCCCCCCCCACCCCCCCACGAATCCTAGCTTAGCCAACATACTCAGGGGCGCCACGGTGGCTAGTAGATGTTAACTACCTCGCCTGGTATACAGGAGGTCGTGGATCCGATTCCGACCTTCGCGCCTGCTGCTGCTGCTGTATATTTGAAGCTTGCGGTGTCTCTTGCTCTCGCCGTGGTCGCGTGGATTTTTTTACGGATCCCCAGGTTTTTCCTCCACATTTAGAAACTTGCGTTTAGAGTATTTGGCTGCTCTACATTTCCACGTGATAAGCCACTTCGTTGAGCTATCATTTGTGGCCAGGTCGCTTCTGAAAAAGAGCTATATAGCTCAGTGGGCTTTACCTGGTAAAATGAAAATAATAGAGTTTTAGTGTAAAGGAGCAGCCCTGCAATGTATTTCTCGCCTCGCTACTCCACGAGAGGCAGCTCTAGAGCCCTCCCTCTCGAGGGTATTTGGCCTACTCTTCCACTCTAACAAGTCATCTTGGAAGCGTTGGGATTACCCACACTTTACCCCACTACACGCAATCTTCTGATGGAGTAACAACTGTTAATGTGCTAGAAAAAAATTATAATCATCGCGTATACGAATCACATCTTTCGCCAGCAAATTCTGATCGGGCCTGAGGCTTTGAAGTAAAAACGCAGGGAACTAGCATCGCTGAAGGTCAGTGAACTCGTAGCTCTGTAAAAAAAACCTCTCTCAACATCACCCCGCACCCAGAGAACAAAGTGGGTATCATGCACCCCCTCCCACCACGCACACTTGGGAGTGGCAGCCTTCGTCTCAATTCCAGAGGGATCATTTTCAGCTGCTGAATCGCCACCCGTGAGCCAAGCTCAGCCAGACAGAACATATTTATATTACCGATATTAGGACGCCACTGGAGCTATACACTTTTAAATCTAGATTGAAAACTCGGTTATTTACCGCTTCTCGTGTTCAGTTCTTCCCCCGCACCTCCGATGAGCACGGTTAGCTAAGTACGGTGCGAAAAAAGTTCAACGTACACAATTGCACAACTGTCTGGTCTTTAATATATCTCTGGGTCTCTACGGGTCTCTATGTGTCTCAATGGCTCTCTGTGTGGCTCTATGTGGATCTCTATGTGTCCCTCCTATTAGTACGGTTGGCTACGTACGGTGCGAAAGAAGTTCAACATATGTATCATCGGCTTTTATCCACTGCTGGATGAATGCCTCCCCACGACGCCATCGCCATTCCTCAAGGTCGCGCGATGCACCAATGCGTCTGGCTCCGTGCCGCACACGAGCTGATTTCGGCGCTCCATTTCCACTGCAGCGTCACTTGAAGAAGGGGGTCTCAGAGGTGGCTCTGCGATGTCCGCTTCCGCGGGTCGTTCTCTAACACGCGCGGCCGCACTGCTCCGTGGCATTTTTCGTCGTCGAGAGTGCAACCGGGGAGGGGACGACTTGCAAGAGAACCGAGAGGGAATCCCTTTGCAGACTTCAACACGCTAACCCTTGACGTCCACCGCACGTCAAGGCAGCAGCAGCAGGAGGAGGAGGAGGAGGAAACCCCTCTGCTCTGGGACCAGCGAGTGTATGAGCGCCTCTTGATGGCAGTCAGCTCACGGCCGCGCTGCGATGGTGGTGAGGTGGGGGATTCTTTTTTTTTCGTTATCGCGCATTCGCCAAGGCGATTCATTAACCCCGGGCGTGCCCTCCCTCCCCGCGCGCCGATGTCGACTTTGCCGCCCGCGTCATTGCGGCACCGACGTGACTCGGGTGCCGACCGTGGGCGCGCGCGCAGCCCCCTCCACCGCTAAACACGAAGCAGGCCGTCGTGTTTCATTCTTTCTCGCTCGCTCGATCTCTAGATCTCTCTCTCTCTCTCCATCTATTTATCTCGCTCTCTCTCTCTCCGCTCTCCCTGCGACTTCACTGCAAAGCATCGCGCACATTTCAGATGCGCTTCCGCGGCCGTCTGGCCGCGGAAGCGCATCTGAACGCTGTCGCCTTCCGATAATGAGGAAGCCACTGGGAGTTATTAGCAATAATAGCTACGTGCGGTACGAAAGAAGTTCAACATGCATACATTGCCTCCACAAGGTCTGCACTTACCAGTGGATGCACTACAAAGTCTAATCGGCAGGCGCGGCAAACACTGGGGTCGTCCAGTAGCACGGTCGCTACGTTTCGGTGCGAAAGAAGTTCAACGCACACACACAAAGATCCCCCGTATAGCCTTAACAGACTGTAGGGGCAAGTGCTGTTAGCGAGCAGCACCTATGAAGGCCGGAACGGTACACGAGGGGGTGGGTGGCCAGCACCACGACCGACCGCCTTAGTCTACCCAGTGGCAATGTTTTTATCCACCGCACCAGGTACTCATTTGAGGCTGAGTCGACCTAGGGGAGGCCCAGGACCGGTTCAGATAATCGTCACTGGTGTTGGCCGTGAGCGGGAATCGAACCCGGGTCGCCAGGTTCATAGCGCAGCGCGATAACTGCTACACGACCGCTCCTACACACACGCACGCACACACACGCACACACACACGCACACAAACGCACACACGCGCACACACACGCACACACACACAAACGCACACACACGCGCACACACATGCGCACGCACACACGCACACACACACGCATGCACGCGCACGCACACACACGCACGCACACACGCACGCACACACGCACACAACAACCACCATTCGCCACTAAGTGGCGGTGATGTCACCACGACGCTTGTGCCAGGTCATGTGCACCTTGAGGCCACGTGAAGTGTCGAACGACCGCTGGCAGGAGGTCACGGGGCAGACCCAGGTGCCACGGGTCAACTGACTGAGATGACTGAGATGACTGGCTGATGCACCACCTGTGCCCCCTACTGTGCCAACTTGCTGTGCTTTAGCCACCCGGCGCTCCGCTTATTGCTGTGAGCGTCGCTCCTCCGCCCTCCGTTGTTGAAGGGCGACTGCCTCCAACTGCCCAGTAGCGTCCTTCACGAGCCTCCTCCACTGAGGCCCATCTTGACACCGCTGGTACCAGTCATCGGCAAGTCCACTCAGCTCCACGTCTTCCTGTACCACATCACTCCATCTCCTCTCTAGCCCGTGCCGCGCCCGTCTAGCCCCCTCGATCCGGCCGAACAAAAGCTGTTTAGGCATGCGGTGGCTGGGCATGCGGGCTACATGACCCAGCCAACGCAGCCTTGCCTGCCGGAGGAGCTCACCGATGGGACTTTTCCCAGATCTTTCAAGGATTTGTGAGCTCCTCACACAATCCAGCCTGGTTAAACCCAGGATGGATCGTAGGCAGGCCAGCCTAAATGTTTCTAACCCGTGAAGACGTTCCACCAGGGGGGTCCACGCTTCGCAAGCACAGAGAAGGGAGGGAATGATCGTGGCTGAGAAGACCTGAAGCTTCGTACGGAGCGACAGACCAGGCAGCTTCCAAACAGCGTTACGCAACCGATGAAAAGATATTGCCGCTCGACTGATTCGGAGTGAGACCTCCGCTGCCAAACCGGAGCCGGTCATGAGCACACTGCTCAGGTATAGGAAACTCTCCACTCTCCACAACTGCCCCATCACCGATTGAGAGTTGTGGGGGTGGAGTATCCGATGGTACAAAATACCCAGGCAGGTGCTTAGTTTTGGTGGGGCTGATGGTAAGGCCCCACCTTTTAGTGGCACGCTCTAGTTCCAGCAGAAGTGTCTCCAACTCCTCCTCTGAATGAGCAGCAATTACCAAATCATCGGCATACATAACTTGGTTGATCAATAGGGAGCCATCCCTTGACTGCACCTGGGCATCAATCAGCCTCCCATTATATCTGTACCAAATGGAAATTCCCCCGGTACAGCTATTGAAGGCTTAACGAACTACGTGGTCAAAATAGAAGTAAAAAAATGTGGGAGCCAGAGGACATCCCTGTCGCACCCCAAGGTATACAGGGAATGGCTCTGACTCCTGGCCACGTAGTTTTACCCGGGCCCGCTCACCATCATAAAGGTCCTTAATGATCGTGAGTAGAGGGTCAGGGACTCCGAAAGCACGAAGAACACCCCAGAGGCCAGGCCTACTGATGGTATCATAGGCCTTGACCAGGTCAATGAAGCAGAGATGTAGGTCTTGTTGGAATTCCTTACAGCTCTGCTGTAGCAGACAGACAGAAAATATGGCATCTGTGCAGGACCGCCCTTTCCTGAAACCGCATTGGGGCTCCGCAAGCCTCTCCTCAGCGTGCCTAGCAAGGCGATGTTGAATAATCCTTGCCAGGACCTTTCCCGGCACACTGAGGAATGAGATGCCCCTGTAGTTGTTCCAGTCTGTGCGGTCCCCCTTCTTAAAGAGGGGGACTACCAGGGCATCCTTCCAATCCTGCAGTACCCGTCCAGTGGTCCAGACTGTTGTTATGATGTCATGTAGGGCAGTCTGTGCACAAACGCAACCCTCCCTCAGCATTTTGCTTGTGAGATCATCTCTGCCCGGTGCCTTTCCTGGTCTCAGACTCTGGATCGCCTTCAATACTTCCTCAACAGATGGCACCTCAGCCAGCCACTCACAGGGGGTGACTTCTTCCAATATTTGAGTCACCGCCTGCCTCAGCAGGATCATCCCCACTTTGTGCCACAATGTTTTCCAGGCTGAGGGATTTCCCCTCCCCCAGGACCTCACAGAAATGCTCAGCAAATCTGCAAACCTGTTCCTGGGGGTCAGAGATTGGATCACCGTTTTTTCCTCTGATGATGGTAATAGGTGTGGTGCTGCAGGTTACTTTTTGATGGAGTTAAATAGGGATTTGTGATCGCGGGCGACTGAGGCAGACTCCATCTCCTCAGCAACCCGCGACCACCACCCATCCTTGCAGCGCCTCACAGCTCTCCAAACCTCCGAGCGAAGGTTGCAGTAAGCCTTCTCATTCTCTGACGTGGGATGCTGTAGACGATTAGAGTGGGCCTGTCGCTTTTTCTCAAACATCCTGAACACCTCCTCTGTCAGCCAGGGTCTCTGGGGAGGTCTGGACCGTGTACCCAAAGCAGCCATTGCAGCTGCATGAGTCACAGTCCTAAACCTCGCCCATTTACCCTCGACATCAGGAGGAGTGGGGGATGATGCCAACCCCAGCCACAAGCGATGATGAAATTCTCACTTGCAACTTTCATCAGCTAACTGAGACCAGGCCACCTTAGGTTGGAATGGGGTCCTGGGTGTACACCCACCACCGGAGTGGAAGAATGGCAGGCACATCTTGTAAAGGACTAGTCGATGGTCAGAGGGCAGATCAGCTCCATGGTAGGTCCTGGTGTCAAGGACATGGGATCGCATCCGCTGATCCATCACTATGTAGTCCAGCAGATGTTCTTGCTTGGACCCGGCATGCATCCATGATGTTGTGTGGATGCGCCGATGCCGGAACAGCGTGTTGGTAATTACAAGCCCATGCGCTGCACAAAAATCTAGCAGCTTCCTACCGTTGTTATTGAGCTGATCTGGCGCATGCCTTCCAATCACTCCAGACCAGGTGCCAGCATCATGACCAACTCGGGCATTTAAGTCACCCAACAAGATGACCTGAGGAGCCACTTTAGCCAGCACCTGCGACAGGAGGTCATAGAAGGCATCCGACTCATCGGCCTTGCCTGCATCCCTCCACGGATGTTCGTCTTCGGTGGGGGCATAAGTAACCACGACCACCACTCCTCGCCTCGGGTTGATGGGAAGGCGAGCCCAAAGTATCCTGGGGCTTACAGCTTCCCACACCTCACCGCCATGCTCCCACGCCCCCTTCATTATTTGTTTAGAAGAAGAGCCACACCCTGTTGTTTGACAGTCTCCTGCCACGAGTAGGGGACTGTCCACCCCTCATGGTGACAGGAGCCAGAGCCGGTCCATCGGACCTCCTGAATGCCACAGAGATCCAGGCGGTACCCATCCAGCTCCCGACAGAGGAGTGGCAGCCTCTCCTCCGCAGAGAGCGTTCGAACATTCCACGTGGCCATCCGTAGTGGCTTGTCGTTGTTTCTGGAGGAGCCCCGAGGGTAAAGATTCAATCTCCTGGCTCTGCCAGATGGGGTTTGGCCAGGAGACATCATAGACACCTGGCCCCCTGGGGCCTCCGGCACAAGCTTATTAGTTAGATATTTTAGTGGTGGTTTAGTGGTAATTAATTGAAGATGGAGGGGTTACCAGCCCCTCGCACCCGTCCAGAGCCCCCTTTTAGCCACTGTAGTGGTCACAGACGCCATGAGGTGAGAGGCCAATCGGAATTGACCCACCCCAACAGCGTTGCCCGTCCGGCACCGCAAGGAGGTAAGGGGTTCTTTTGCCGGATACACACACGCACACACACACACGCAACAACAACAACTGCCATTCGCCACTAAGTGGCGGTGACATCACCACGACGCTTGTGCCAGGCCATGTGCACCTTGAGGCCACGTGAAGTGTCGAACGCCCGCGGGCAGGAGGTCACGGGGCAGACCAAGGTGCCACGGGTCGACTGGCTGAGATGACTGGCTGATGCACCACCTGTGCCCCCTACTATGCCAACTTGCTGTGCTTTAGCCACCCGGCGCTCCGCTCGTTGTGAGCGTCGCTCTTCCACCCTCCATTGTTGTTGGAGGGCGACTGCCTCCAACTGCCCAGTAGCGTCCTTCACGAACCTCCTCCACAGAGGCCGATCTTGACACCGCTGGTACCAGTCATCGGCAAGTCCACTCAGCTCCACGTCCTCCTGTACCACACACACACAAAGATCCCCAATATAGTCTTAACAAACTGTAGGGGCAAGTGCTGTTAGTGAGCACCTATGAAGGCCGGAACGGTACACAAGGGGGTGGGTGGCCAGCACCACGCCCGACCGCCTTTGTCTTCCTAGTGGCAATGTTTACACACCGCACCAGGTACTCATTTGAGGCTGAGTCGACCTAGGGGAGGCCCGGGACCGGTTCAGATAATCGTCACTGGTGTTGGCCGTGAGCGGGAATCGAACTCGGGTCGCCAGGTTCATAGCACAGCGCGCTAACCGCTACACTACGGCTCCTACACACACGCATGCACACACAAAGCAAAGATAACAAAGATCCCCCATATAGCCTTAACAGACTGTAGGGGCAAGTGCTGTTAGCGAGCACCTATGAAGGCCGGAACGGTACACGAGGGGGTGGGGGGCCAGCACCACGCCCGCCCGCCTTTGTCTCCCCAGTGGCGATATTTACACACCGCACCAGGTACTCATTTTGAGGCTGAGTCGACCTAGGGGAGGCCCGGGACCGGTTCAGATAATCGTCACACATACACACACACGCACATACACACAGTCGTGGGAGCACGCTCACTCTGGGCACTGCGAGCCCACGGCTGAGCGTTCCGGTGGGCGTGACGAGCGTGGGGGGCAGGAGAGGCGGTGCCAGCCCCCCCGCCCAGCCCCCCCGATGGTCAAAGCTACGAGTTGGGGGACCCCCCCCCTCCCCCGACGACCACCACGAGCGATGTTATCGACACCAGGGTGAAATAACAACGGCAACTTATTTAAGACGCCGTTCAAATTCATTTTCATGGAAATACTTCGCATGCACGTTGGACGTTTTATTTTTGTTTAATTAGAGCAGTCAGGTAATATTGCAAAGAGGAAACTACGACGGAGCTGTCCCGGCTGCATTTT
Source organism: Petromyzon marinus (assembly GCF_048934315.1). NCBI lineage: Eukaryota > Metazoa > Chordata > Hyperoartia > Petromyzontiformes > Petromyzontidae > Petromyzon > Petromyzon marinus. Next base: position 1,945,809 of record NC_133698.1, read on the forward strand.
GCGGAGGCAGAGCGCCCCTCCAGCGCTACGTGTTGGACACCGTGATCGCAACGACGATGTGATTAGGCGAGAGGAGCCGCGATGCTTCACAGCCTCTCGGAGCGACCGTGCGAGACATGTCACAAATTGGAGCCCCACCTGACCGATTGCCGCACGCCCTGAGATGATAATGTTCTTACTGCACCACGAGTCACGCACATGCTGAGGTGCAGGTCGGGTAGCTCGGATATACAAAGCACAACTTTCGCCAGGGATTCGCAGCCAATGTTATGATTCGTAATATAATTTGGGGTTAGGGGGCTAATAGCTAAATCGTCCTCCCCTCTCACCGGTGAGCGAGCTGCAGCCATCACGAGTGGCTCGTTAAACGCCTCTACACCCACGTGACAATTTAAGCTGTTTGGCTATGTTGGGTGGGGGCCGAACCCAACAGCAAACATCAACAATGCCGTGTGTGGTGCCACGACCACGGAGCAACTCCGCAACGGCCGCGGTCCCCTCCCGGCCCCCGCACTAAACACACGCCCGCACGCAGCACACCCGCATCGGGTTTTAATCCGAAGGGCCCCTAGAGGGAGAGTCCCACGGTTTCCCGGTGCCAGGAGATTGGCCGACCCCCACAAGACAGGTTACATTGCGGTGCCTCTAAATTGTCTTAAAATTGTCTGGGCGCAGAAAGAAAAGGTTCCTTGAGCCAACCGCAATGAGTCACTCACGACATTGGTGGGAGGACGTAGGGGGGAATATTAGGCAAAAATAGCAGACCCGTAGACGAGAACTAATGGGCACGGGAGAACAATGGGTGGGCGGAGCAGCAGCACTCCCCCCTGGGAGAAGAAAATAAAGGAGCGGCAGCACAGGTAAGCGCCCGATTGGCTGCGTGGTACGACGTCACCCTGAGCCTTTGAAGTTTAGAGCATAAAAAGAGGAGCCAGGGGACGATTTCGCTCTCTTGGCTTCAACCTCCGGGCGGTCAAGACCCTCTCCCTGCCGCCCTGCCTCTTCAAGCCGCTCACAGCATCCGTGTGACGCCAGTGGGTGCTGCTGCGAGACAGTGATAGGTCAAGTCTCCCCTCGTCCTCCTCTCTCCGACTCTCTCAGCGTCCGTGGGACGCCGCGAGTCCAGCTTTGAGGTACGTGGTAGAACGTTTGTGTGACTTGGTTCATAGGCAGAGTTATGCTAGGCTCTCCTCGCGAAATATTCCACCTCCAGGTAGTGTGTATTTGCGCTCTTAATCAACTTTAGTTCAGAGGATCGGTGCAGCGTGATTTCTGTGTATGTGTGTAGAACCTCGTCGCGATTTGTGTGTGCACGAGAGAGCGAGCGTGGGGCTGCAGCGTCGGTGCGGTGTTGGTAATTTGAGTGCGTGAGTCGCGCGTGTATTAAAACATACACGATCACCGGCGCTCGCGCGCGTTTACACAGCGACGATAACATTAACGGCGAGGCGCGCGCGCAATTTCGCGCAGCCCGTTAACGCTAGACTTGGTGTGCCGCGGATTAGAGCTTTACCCCCGGGGGGTACGCGTGCATATTCATACTGCCACCGTTTCTTGTCATTAGCGCCGGCCTTTGTGTAAAACAAGCGCCTGCAGGGGCGTGCGCGTGCACGCCACCGCGTTCGTTTTCGTGGTGGTGTACGTGGGCGTGTGGGAGATAACCCCGGGCGGTGGTGAGCCAGCCGAGTAGCGATGTCCCTCAGAGAGGGCGCTGGCGCGGGGGGGCCGATCACCCGATCGGCGGGGGGCGCGGCGAGAGGCGGCCGACGAGGAGGAGGGGGAGTGGAGGGGGTGGACGTCGCGCCCCACCTGCTCGCAGGGAGCGGGGAGGCGGGCGTTGGCCCCCACACGTGCACGTTCATGATATTTATTTTTACTGGAGGAAATCAGATGAGCTATAAAGCTCTTTTTTCACAGATGTGCGAGGAATGCGAAGTTTTTCTACCCGGCGCGTGGTTCCCTTGACCACCGCAGGCATTCATCTCTTCAATTTGACATAATAAGCCATGATCTATCCGCTGCTGAATGAATGCCTTCCCAAGCCACTGCCATCCCACATGCTCACTCGATGTGACAATCCAGCCAGCATCCCGCACACGAGCTGACCTCACCGCTCCGTCTCCTCTCTGGAGGGTGCCCTCTCGGAAGCGTTCCGTCCCTTGGCCGTGGCTCCGTGACCACTCTTCACCATCGGCCGTCCCCGTGTAGCCGTGGCGCGTGCTGCCCAAACCACGCTCACTTTACTAAAGAGCCAACGGGATGTCTCTCACGCGAGGCAGACGAGAGGGGTTGGAGCGGTTTAACAAATGTATCATGAAAAGCCACACAGCCAGCCAGCCTAAACAAGAACGGTTTTTGCTTTTCCTGATGCGACACGGATCAGAAACAGAGACATTGACAGAGAGAAAAAAACCCCGAAATAACGTCTCTAAAGCGTGGAGAAGTGCGCGATTGGAATGACCCTGAGAGCCAGAGAGATGGGAGCGCGCCGTCAGAGAGATAAACAAAAGCTAAGGCGAGGTTAATAACCACAGCTGTGGACAGCCGATTCTGTACACGACGTGAGGGCGCTTCAATTGTGTGAGTTGGCGATGTTGTTGATGGGAAACAATCGTTGAGTCGCCACTCGCTGCAACCCTCCGGGGAAGTTGCGTGAATCGGGGAAAGGAAGTCGCCCCCTTCCCACTCATCGGGACCTCACTAACGTCCCACGCCATCGCTCGAAGTCACTCCAAGTAATTTTGAACCCATGCGCTTAACCTTCAAATATGCGAGTTCAACCCTCGATGAAGCCAGGAGAGCTTCATCGCCTTGTTGTGAAAGACCCAACGCGGAAAGATCCCTCAGTTTGATCTTCCACGAATCTCACTCCACGAATCTCACTGCACAAACCACGGCAGTAGATGGGGATACCTGATGCACAGATGCAATATCTATTTTTTTAAACTCTCCAGTAGCAGTGTGCGACTGTGGTGGTCATCCAGAACAGACCGTACCGCGTGTGACGACACAATGCCCAATCCACAAATAAGGAGGAGACATCACAGCGATGATGATACTCCTCCACTCACTACTCCTGACGCGGTGATCTGCTGGCTCGACCACCTGAATGTGAGATCGTAGTGGCGTTGCTCTGCATCTACACCAGCAGCCGCACGACAAGCAGAAGTCAATTTGACTTAAAACTTTTCGTGACTGCAGGAATTCATATTCTTTGCTTCTTTCGGTAAAGTCACGTAGATAGAAAATTTTGAAGCAAATAAAATAAAAAAATAAAAACGACGTTTCGATCACATGACGATCGCTTGTGTTGTGATCGAAACGTCGTAGTTTTTCGGGTCGTAGTTTTTAGGGGTTTTTTTTCATTCTATTTACTTTAATTTTTCAATCTACGTGCCAAGGGTTTGCCCCTCGGAGCGCCGCGTGCACTCTTCTCTCGGCTCGGCCTGCCCACCGCTTCACCGATCGCTGCACCTTCCACGGCTGTTTCATCCCGTGCCTGCTGAACGTTTACCCCCACCCCCCAACGCCTGACACGCACGCCCCCCTCCCCACCCTCCCACCCCTCCCCACCCCTCCCCACTTTCCCCACCCCTCCCCACCCCTCCCCACCCTCCCCACCCCTCCCCACTCTCCCCACCCCTCCCCACCCTCCCCACCCCTCCCCACCCTCCCCACTCCCCCCCCTCCCCCACCCCTCCCCACCCCTCCCCACTTTCCCCCACCCCTCCCCACCCTCCCCACCCCTCCCCACCCCTCCCACCCCTCCCCACCCCCTCCCACCCTCCCCACCCTCCCACCCCTCCCCACCCCTCCCTACCCCTCCCCCACCCTCCCCACCCCTCCCCACCCCTCCCCCACCTCTCCCCCCCCTCCCACCCTCCCTACCCCCTCCCCACCCTCCCCACCCTCCCCACCCTCCCCACCCTCCCCTCCCCACCCCAGCCGTCTGCGTTATCGATTCGTGCCTCCGAGAAAGAATCGCGCAGCAGGCTGCGGCCATAGCGCACGTCACGTGCTTTTTCCGGCTGCTGGGCAGCAGGGAAGGGCTGCCCGGGGCGACGACGTCGTTGGCGCGTCCAGTCTCGTCACGCGTCGCCGCATGAGCATCAGGCCTCTCGTGACCGCAGCGGGGTCGCCCACGTGATGTCCGACGTTTCGCTCCGTACGTGTGTATGTGTGTATGCGGTTCGTACCCCGGTCGGGGGAAGGGGGGGTGCAGGCTGAGGCATGGAAACCGTGCAGGAGGAATGTTGAATATGTGCAGGAAATGTCATCGTCACATTGCGGTGACAACACGCACTACTAAACAACATGAAACACGTACCACTACTAACACAGAACACAACAATACACAACGTGAAACACGTACCATACTAACACAGAAATACACAACATGAAACACGTACCCTACTAACACAGAACACAACAATACACAACGTGAAACACGTACCATACTAACACAGAACACGCCAATACACAACATGAAACACGTACCATAATAACATAGAACACACTACTACACAACGTGAAACAGGTACCCTACTAACACAGAACACACCAATACACAACATGAAACACGTACCCTACTAACACAGAACACACCAATACACAACGTGAAACACGTACCCTACTAACACAGAACACACCAATACACAACATAAAACACGTACCCTACTAACACAGAACACACCAATACACAACGTGAAACACGTACCATACTAACACAGAACACACCAATACACAACGTGAAACACGTACCCTACTAACACAGAACACACCAATACACAACATGAAACACGTACCCTACTAACACAGAACACACCAATACACAACATGAAACACGTACCCTACTAACACAGAACACACCAATACACAACGTGAAACACGTACCTTACTAACATAGAACACACTACTACACAACGTGAAACACGTACCCTACTAACACAGAACACACCAATACACAACGTGAAACACGTACCTTACTAACACAGAACACACCAATACACAACATGAAACACGTACCCTACTAACACAGAACACACCAATACACAACGTGAAACACGTACCCTACTAACACAGAACACACCAATACACAACGTGAAACACGTGCCTTACTAATACAGAACACACTACTACACAACATGAACCACGTACCCTACTAACACAGAACACACCAATACACAACGTGAAACACGTGCCTTACTAACACAGAACACCAATACACAACATGAACACGTACCCTACTAACACAGAACACACTACTACACAACATGAAAACACGTACCCTACTAACACAGAACACACCAATACACAACGTGAAACACGTACCCTACTAACACAGAACACACCAATACACAACATGAAACACGTACCCTACTAACACAGAACACACCAATACACAACGTGAAACACGTACCCTACTAACACAGAACACACCAATACACAACGTGAAACACGTGCCTTACTAACACAGAACACACCAATACACAACGTGAAACAGGCGCCTTACTAACACAGAACACACCAATACACAACGTGAAACACGTACCATACTAACACAGAATACACCAATACACAGCGTGAAACAGGCGCCTTACTAACACAGAACACACCAATACAATGTGAAACACGTACCCTACTAACACAGAAAACACCAATACACAACGTGAAACACGTACCCTACTAACACAGAACACACCAATACACAACATGAAACACGTACCCCACTAACACAGAACACACCAATACACAACATAAAACACGTACCCTACTAACACAGAACACACCAATACACAACGTGAAACACGTACCCTACTAACACAGAACACACCAATACACAACGTGAAACACGTGCCTTACTAACACAGAACACACCAATACACAACATGAAACACGTACCCTAGTAACACAGAACACACCAATACACGTGAAACACGTACCCTACTAACACAGAATACACCAATACACAACGTGAAACACGTACCATACTAACACAGAACACAGAAATACACAACGTGAAACACGTATCCTACTAACACAGAACACACCAATACACAACATGAAACACGTACCTTACTAACATAGAACACACTACTACACAACATGAAACACGTACCCTACTAACACAGAACACACCGATACACAACATGAAACACGTACCCTACTAACACAGAACACACCGATACACAACATGAAACACGTACCCTACTAACACAGAACACACCAATACACAACATGAAACACGTACCCTACTAACACAGAACACACCAATACACAACGTGAAACACGTGCCTTACTAACACAGAACACACCAATACACGACGTGAAACAGGCGCCTTACGAACACAGGACACAGAAATACACAACGTGAAACAGGCGCTTTACTAACACGGAACACAGCAATACACAACATGAAACACGTACCCTACTAACACAGAACACACCAATACACAACATGAAACACGTACCCTACTAACACAGAACACACCAATACACAACATGAAACACGTACCCTACTAACACAGAACACACCAATACACAACGTGAAACACGTGCCTTACTAACACAGAACACACCAATACACAACGTGAAACACGTACCTTACTAACACAGAACACAGAAATACACAACGTGAAACACGTACCCTACTAACACAGAACACACCAGTACACAACGTGAAACATGTACCCTACTAACACAGAACACACCAATGCACAACGTGAAACACGTGCCTTACTAACACAGAACACAGAAATACACAACGTGAAACACGTGCCTTACTTACACGGAACACACCAATACACAACATGAAACACGTACCCTACTAACACAGAACACACCAATACACAACGTGAAACATGTACCCTACTAACACAGAACACAGAAATACACAACGTGAAACACGTGCCTTACTAACACAGAACACAGAAATACACAACATGAAACACGTACCCTACTAACACAGAACACACCAATACACAACGTGAAACACGTTCCTTACTAACACGGAACACACCAATACACAATATGAAACACGTACCCTACTAACACAGAACACACCAATACACAACATGAAACACGTACCTTACTAACACAGAACACACCAATACACAACGTGAAACACGTACCCTACTAACACAGAACACCAATACACAACATGAAACACGTGCCTTACTAACACGGAACACACCAATACACAACGTGAAACACGTACCCTACTAACACAGAACACACCAATACACAACGTGAAACACGTGCCTTACTAACACAGAACACAGAAATACACAACGTGAAACACGTACCTTACTAACACACCAATACACAACGTGAAACACGTACCCTACTAACACAGAACACACCAATACACAACGTGAAACACGTTCCTTACTAACACGGAACACACCAATACACAACATGAAACACGTACCTTACTAACACACCAATACACAACATGAAACACGTGCCTTACTAACACAGAACACACCAATACACAACGTGAAACACGTACCCTACTAACACAGAACACACCAATACACAACATGAAACACGTACCCTACTAACACAGAACACACCAATACACAACGTGAAACACGTGCCTTACTAACACAGAACACACCAATACACAACATGAAACACGTACCCTACTAACACAGAACACACCAATACACAACATGAAACACGTACCCTACTAACACAGAACACACCAATACACAACGTGAAACACGTGCCTTACTAACACAGAACACACCAATACACAACATGAAACACGTACCCTACTAACACAGAACACACCAATACACAACATGAAACACGTACCCTATTAACACAGAACACACCAATACACAACGTGAAACACGTGCCTTACTAACACAGAACACACCAATACACAACATGAAACACGTACCCTACTAACACAGAACACACCAATACACAACATGAAACACGTACCCTACTAACACAGAACACACCAATACACAACGTGAAACACGTGCCTTACTAAGACAGAACACACCAATACACAACATGAAACACGTACCCTACTAACACAGAACACACCAATACACAACATGAAACACGTACCCTACTAACACAGAACACACCAATACACAACGTGAAACACGTGCCTTACTAACACAGAACACACCAATACACAACATGAAACACGTACCCTACTAACACAGAACACACCAATACACAACATGAAACACGTACCCTATTAACACAGAACACACCAATACACAACGTGAAACACGTGCCTTACTAACACAGAACACACCAATACACAACATGAAACACGTACCCTACTAACACAGAACACACCAATACACAACATGAAACACGTACCTTACTAACACAGAACACACCAATACACAACGTGAAACACGTACCCTACTAACACAGAACACCAATACACAACATGAAACACGTGCCTTACTAACACGGAACACACCAATACACAACGTGAAACACGTACCCTACTAACACAGAACACACCAATACACAACGTGAAACACGTATCCTACTAACACAGAACACACCAATACACAACATGAAACACGTACCTTACTAACATAGAACACACTACTACACAACATGAAACACGTACCCTACTAACACAGAACACACCGATACACAACATGAAACACGTACCCTACTAACACAGAACACACCGATACACAACATGAAACACGTACCCTACTAACACAGAACACACCAATACACAACATGAAACACGTACCCTACTAACACAGAACACACCAATACACAACGTGAAACACGTGCCTTACTAACACAGAACACACCAATACACGACGTGAAACAGGCGCCTTACGAACACAGGACACAGAAATACACAACGTGAAACAGGCGCTTTACTAACACGGAACACAGCAATACACAACTTGAAACACGTGCCTTACTAACACAGAACACACCAATACACAACATGAAACACGTACCTTACTAACATAGAACACACTACTACACAACATGAAACACGTACCCTACTAACACAGAACACACCGATACACAACATGAAACACGTACCCTACTAACACAGAACACACCAATACACAACATGAAACACGTACCCTACTAACACAGAACACACCAATACACAACATGAAACACGTACCCTACTAACACAGAACACACCAATACACAACGTGAAACACGTGCCTTACTAACACAGAACACACCAATACACAACGTGAAACACGTACCTTACTAACACAGAACACAGAAATACACAACGTGAAACACGTACCCTACTAACACAGAACACACCAGTACACAACGTGAAACATGTACCCTACTAACACAGAACACACCAATGCACAACGTGAAACACGTGCCTTACTAACACAGAACACAGAAATACACAACGTGAAACACGTGCCTTACTTACACGGAACACACCAATACACAACGTGAAACACGTACCCTACTAACACAGAACACACCAATACACAACGTGAAACATGTACCCTACTAACACAGAACACAGAAATACACAACGTGAAACACGTGCCTTACTAACACAGAACACAGAAATACACAACATGAAACACGTACCCTACTAACACAGAACACACCAATACACAACGTGAAACACGTTCCTTACTAACACGGAACACACCAATACACAATATGAAACACGTACCCTACTAACACAGAACACACCAATACACAACATGAAACACGTACCTTACTAACACAGAACACACCAATACACAACGTGAAACACGTACCCTACTAACACAGAACACCAATACACAACATGAAACACGTGCCTTACTAACACGGAACACACCAATACACAACGTGAAACACGTACCCTACTAACACAGAACACACCAATACACAACGTGAAACACGTGCCTTACTAACACAGAACACAGAAATACACAACGTGAAACACGTACCTTACTAACACACCAATACACAACGTGAAACACGTACCCTACTAACACAGAACACACCAATACACAACGTGAAACACGTTCCTTACTAACACGGAACACACCAATACACAACATGAAACACGTACCTTACTAACACACCAATACACAACATGAAACACGTGCCTTACTAACACAGAACACACCAATACACAACGTGAAACACGTACCCTACTAACACAGAACACACCAATACACAACATGAAACACGTACCCTACTAACACAGAACACACAAATACACAACGTGAAACACGTGCCTTACTAAGACAGAACACACCAATACACAACATGAAACACGTACCCTACTAACACAGAACACACCAATACACAACATGAAACACGTACCCTACTAACACAGAACACACCAATACACAACGTGAAACACGTGCCTTACTAACACAGAACACACCAATACACAACATGAAACACGTACCCTACTAACACAGAACACACCAATACACAACATGAAACACGTACCCTACTAACACAGAACACACCAATACACAACGTGAAACACGTGCCTTACTAACACAGAACACACCAATACACAACATGAAACACGTACCCTACTAACACAGAACACACCAATACACAACATGAAACACGTACCCTACTAACACAGAACACACCAATACACAACGTGAAACACGTGCCTTACTAACACAGAACACACCAATACACAACATGAAACACGTACCCTACTAACACAGAACACACCAATACACAACATGAAACACGTACCCTACTAACACAGAACACACCAATACACAACATGAAACACGTACCTTACTAACACAGAACACACAAATACACAACGTGAAACACGTGCCTTACTAGGAGCGAGTTGACTAGCGGTATAGACACGTGATTTTGCTGTGTTGTGGCCTCAGTAGTCTGTGGGGGGCTGGGGGGGGGGGGCACCAGTGCACTTGATTGGGGGGCCGCCGAACAAAACAGTCGGAGCCCCGCTGATGGAGATGGGGAGCGGTGATGGTTAGCGCTGCGCTGCGCTACGAACCCGGCGACCCGAGTTCGATTCCCGCTCATGGCCACCACCAATGACGATTCTGTGAACCGGTCCTGAGCCTGACCTAGGTCGACTCAGCCTTAAATTAGTACCTGGTGCGGTGTGTAAAATAATCCCCACTGTGGAGACAAAGGCGGTCGGGCGTGGTGCTGGTCAACCCACCCCTTCGTGTGTGTACCGTGCCGGCCTTAATAGGTGCTGACCGCTAACAGCATTTACCCCAACAGCATGTTAAGGCTATAGGGGGGAACTTTGCCTTTGCCATACCAAACAGGTGGGGGGGGGGCACCGCTGATGGAGATGCCGGCGTTCCGCGTGCGTCACCCCGAGTCTCGCATCCACGGGTAGCCCCGGGCTTCGGGACGCTGCTCGTGACGATTCAAGGGCGTCTCGTCTCCTACCCCGATTTGCTTTTCCACGAAAGTGCCCCCCCCCCCCAATCCCCCCACCCCCTTAACCTTGCTCCCCGCCCCCCGCCCCAACTCCATCACGGATGAGAGCGGTTTCTCCAGTAATTCTTCAGCGTGATTACGTTGGCTGCCTGCTTTTATGCCTCCAGCTGCGAGTACATTCAGAAATAATGTTGATGCGCCAAGTGAACAACAAATGCCACTCCACTGGCACTGTGCTCGAGGCAGAGAAGAGATTCGTAATTCGGCGGAGCAGAACGTGGGCTTCTGCCGCGTCGCGAACCCGCGCCAGTTGGTCACGGGATGGATTGGGCTCACCGCTGCGAACGGAGCGGCGGAATGTGAAATCGCCTTGCGCGCCGCCGCCGCCACCGTGGCAAATATTTGTCCTTGCAGCCAGCGATGGTGCAAGGGAACGCAAAAATGAGACCGCTGTCATCCCGCATCATCGCCGCGTTTACTCGAGGCTCCGTCGCGCTGTAATGCGAGCAGCAGCATTAATAAGAAACTCCACGGTGCGTGACCGTTATTATCATTGCAGCAGATTTACTGCGGAGAGCTGAGGACCTTCGGACGTAACTTTGGGCTGAGCCGCATGCCGGATCGGCGCATCCATCGCACGAGATGTCGAGATGTCGAGATTAAAAACAGAGTTGGTAAAAAAAAATACGTGACCTGTTTAATTGATCCCGCTGCCGTGGGGTTGAACGTGCGGTAACCGTTGCATCGTCAAGTCTTACAGAGGATTGCGCCAAGCCAAATAAACTAAACGGTCAGGGTAAAATCTTGCCGTGAGACCTCTCGGCGTTTGGGCCGAGAGGTGTCCGGGATGGTGGCGGTTTTGAGCGAGGGAGTGCGCGTCGAGTAAAGTTACCGGACGATCGCTCTGTGCGCATTGCCCACGACCACCGAATTGTGAGCCCACTGTCCACCTGTGCCAGACGGATGGAGCTCGACACGCAATGTTGTCAGTGTGAGCGGTTCAAGCAATTTGTACAATCACGAATTACCCGTGCAAATGCCTTGCATGGGCCACAGCGGTGCCGAGGAGAGATGCGGGGACCCTCACAGTGCGGGGTGGGAGACTCTCACAGTGCGGGGTGGGAGACACTCACAGTGCGGGGTGGGAGACACTCACAGTGCGGGGGACACTCACAGTGCGGGGTGGGAGACACTCACAGTGCGGGGTGGGGGACACTCACAGTGCGGGGTGGGAGACACTCACAGTGCGGGGGACACTCACAGTGCGGGGTGAGGGACACTCACAGTGCGGGGTGAGAGACACTCACAGTGCGGGGTGGGAGACTCTCACAGTGCGGGGTGGGAGACACTCACAGTGCGGGGTGGGAGACACTCACAGTGCGGGGTGGGAGACACTCACAGTGCGGGGTGGGAGACACTCACAGTGTGGGGTGGGAGACACTCACAGTGCGGGGTGGGAGACACTCACAGTGCGGGGTAGGAGACACTCACAGTGCGGGGTGGGAGACACTCAAAGTGCGGGGTGGGAGACACTCACAGTGCGGGGTGGGGGACACTCACAGTGCGGGGTGGGGGACACTCACAGTGCGGGGGACACTCACAGTGCGGGGTGGGAGACACTCACAGTGCGGGGTGGGAGACACTCACAGTGCGGGGTGGGAGACACTCACAGTGCGGGGTGGGAGACACTCACAGTGCGGGGTGGGGGACACTCACAGTGCGGGGTGGGAGACACTCACAGTGCGGGGTGGGAGACACTCACAGTGCGGGGTAGGAGACACTCACAGTGCGGGGTGGGAGACACTCAAAGTGCGGGGTGGGAGACACTCACAGTGCGGGGTGGGGGACACTCACAGTGCGGGGGACACTCACAGTGCGGGGTGGGAGACACTCACAGTGCGGGGTGGGAGACACTCACAGTGCGGGGTGGGAGACACTCACAGTGCGGGGTGGGAGACACTCACAGTGCGGGGTGGGAGACACTCACAGTGCGGGGTGGGGGACACTCACAGTGCGGGGTGGGGGACACTCACAGTGCGGGGTGGGAGACACTCACAGTGCGGGGTGGGGGACACTCACAGTGCGGAGTGGGAGACACTCACAGTGCGGGGGACACTCACAGTGCGGGGTGGGAGACACTCACAGTGCGGGGTGGGGGACACTCACAGTGCGGGGTGGGAGACACTCACAGTGCGGGGTGGGAGACACTCACAGTGCGGGGTGGGAGACTCTCACAGTGCGGGGTGGGAGACACTCATAGTGCAGGGTGGGGGACACTCACAGTGCGGGGGACACTCACAGTGCGGGGTGGGAGACACTCACAGTGCGGGGTGGGGGACCCTCACGGTGCGGGGTGGGAGATACTCACAGTGCGGGGTGGGAGACACAGTGCGGGGTGGGAGACACTCACAGTGCGGGGTGGGAGACACTCACAGTGCGGTCACATTGTAAGAAGACGAATATGTCAACACCAGAAGAGGGGAACCCCGCATGTAAATTCATCGTCTTGAGCGGAGTACTCGCGTTATATTTACGAAACTGACTAAAATAAACGGGACTTGTAATGTCCTGGGAAGACTGACATATCTCCCAGGACAACAGCTCAAACAGGAGGCCAATCCTGGGAAAAACGGGACAGGTGTCGACCTGACCCAGGCCCTCGTTGCTGTGAGCCGTGGGTGTTTCCACTGCACCCCGCTGCCGCCCGAAAGGAGCACATTATTGGAGAAAAACAGCGTAATGTCATTAGGGTGTCGACTGCGACCCTGCACTTGAGTGATGCACCTAACAGGGGTCAATGGCAGCTGATTGCATGAGTGCAGCCAATTTCAGGTGATTGCACCCGCCGCTGTCGGCGCGTGCTGAGGTCTGCAAAGTGGCTACGAGTGGAGCAGATAACATGAATACCGTAATCGTTCACACGGAGGTACAGGCACCAAATGCGGCACGTATTATCTCATGGGGTCATGTAAGAGAGAAAACAAATTATAGCCACCTCAAAAACACATTGAAGATGGCCGCCATGTTTCTAAGATGGCGGCCATCTTACATTTTTGGTGGCCATCTTAGATTTTTAAATGGCGAGCGTTTTTAAAATAAAATATCTACCATCGTGAATATCTCGAGCAAGTTTCACGCTTGTATCACAATTTAAACGATTCTTATTAAAAAAAAAACATGCACTTATCTGCTCCACTATACAACACTTCCTCCATGTCAGCGAATGTTATCGAATTAAGCCAGGGTGTTGATGATGCCGTATGCTAAGCAGAGCGGAAGTCTGTATCTCCACATATAAAAATTGTCGTTTAGCCCATTGGCTTTTGCAGAACAATACTGTAGGGGTGCCACAGTGGCGAGATGTTCACTACCTCGCCTGGTATACAGCAGGTCGTGGGTTCAATACCGACCCTCACACCTGTATATGAGGAACTTGCCCGTTCTCCCCGTGGCTGCGTGGAATTCTTTCCGGGTCCTCCGGGTTTTCCCTACACATTTGGAATTAATACGCGCTTAGAATATTTGGCTGCTATACATTTCCACAGGATAAGCCACTTCGTTGGGCTATCATTTGTGGCCAGGTCACTTCTGAAAAAGAGCGAAATGGCTCAGTGGGCCGTACCTGGTCAAATGTAAAATAGTTTTGTTTTTGAAGTGTAACCCACTAAAGGTCTAAAGCCCAAACCATCAAACGCATCACCCACGAGCGCACCATCCATGCACACTCTGGCCGTATCGCTGCAGTCCGTTCAACGTCAACTATTGCCGCCTTGGATTGGTCGAAGGACCTTAACATTCGACTATGCCACCATCTATACAAACTGTTGCTTACATGACGTACGAAAAAAGAATACGAAGCATAATCCAGCAGCATTTGTTTAAGCAAGCACACATAGACACGGTTTTGACCTTCGGGGGAGTCTCATCAGGCTGGCAAAAAAAATCTTGCGGGGCTGCCAGATGTTCTTGGCGTGAGCGCTCCTCAAATCTAATCGTGGCCGCTCACTGATGGCGAGAATCGCGTGCGACCCCCCCAGTCCGTCCCGCGTCTCGGCATATAAATGAGTTTGGAGGGAAGGAGAATACAAACAGCAGCCTGGGGTGGCGAGGAGAGAGTTGGGGGGGGGGTCGAGCGGTGGTGATCACTTATCAATAACTCATTCGGCCCAGGCTCTGCTCCCCAGGCGGTCTCTTTTGTCCCCTCGCGAGTGAGCGAGCGAGGTGCAGCCGCGTTATTTACAACGCGAACTTCATCGCTGGAGTGGTGGGGAATTTCATTTGATTCGCCATAAATCCACATTTGTGCATTCCCATAAAGAGCGTCCCCGCTAATTAGCGGGCGCGGGTTGGTGGAACGCCTGGGCCGCCCCCCCCCTCCCCACCACTGCCCCCCCCACTCCTCCCCCCACCACTCCCCCCACCAGTCCCCCCCAGCTCCTCCCCTCACTCCCCCCACCAATCCTCCCACCATGCCACCACCTCTCACTTAAAACGCCTTTGCTGTTTTGTTGCTGCTTTGCCCACTCGTGTTAAGTCGGACGTATATAAATATATACAGTGTATTCATTATTTACTTTTAGTGATTGATTACATGTTTAAACTCTTATTGGTCTTTATTTTCGTATTGTTTGTTGTTGTTGTCACCTGCTGACCCCGTACCCCCCTCCCCCCCATACTGGACGCGTGTGTGTGAACAAAAGAGCTTCGCAGCTCATCGGATTCCTCCTGCAGTCGGAATAAACATTCTGATTCTTAAATCACGGAGCCCCCCTCCCACTTCCCCCCCGAACGAGAGCTATCGTTTGTGACCAGGTCGCTTCTGAAAAAGAATCTCATAGCTCGGTGGGCTTTACATGGTAGCATTACAAAAACATGTGTTTAGTTTTATAAGTATTAGTTACAAGTGACTTGCTTACCTTTGCACTCCTATCGTGCTTTTGCACTGTTTTGTTGTTGTTGTTGTAACGTTCTGACCCCGTGTCCCGAGTGGACATCTGTGAGAACAGAGCTCTATAGCTCCTCGAACTCCTCTTGCGGCACAAATAAATATTCATATTCCGAAGGAGAGACGCGCGCGAGAGGGAGCGTGGTGCTGGTGGTGCCCGTGCCACGAGCCCCGCTCACCACCCCCCCAGCTCGCCACAGCACTCGCTCAAATCGAAGAAAGCCCTCCGCCTCTCCCGTCACATGTTGACATGCGCTGTCATCATGTGAGGCGCGTTGACGAACGCTGTCGAACGTGGCTTACTGGTGACCACGTCACATTTATACTCCGCTCTATTTAAGACCGAAACTGGAGGAGGATTTCTCCGCCACTCTGACTACCGCCTGATGGTGTTGCTGGTTCTGATTGCCGGCAAATCGTCGTTCTCGAATGGTAAATGTGGTGGGTTTACTCTCCAACGCACCGGTGTGCTGAACTAGTAACGATTTGGCATGTTTTGCTCACGTGACAAGCCTTACTAATTGGCTGTGTCGGGTGGTGGCGGGTTTAACGACAGCAACAATCGCGTATCCACGCGATTGTTGCTGTCCGTTTGACGTTTCAAGCCTTTTTGTGCCTGCTGTGCTCAGCGACTGTGTTGATAGACAGACCGCCTCTCCAACAACTCTCCAACTCTCACGTGGGTCCTACTGGACATCTATTAAAAAAAAGAACTTCATAGCTCATCGAATTCCCCCTGCAGTCTAAATACACATTTCGGTTCTAGTTCCTGAGAATGTGTGGCACCTCGCGTGCGCCTTGTCGTGGGCCCCTACAAATGACCGTGGACTGCAGATTGTTTACTGAAATCCTGGCAGAGCGATTCTAAAACGATGTACGGCACTGCTGTGTTACTGTCCGTGTCTGTGCTGTTCAGCACAAGCAACCGGGGGCAGAAACGCAACACAACGCGCACGTGACCGGAGCAACATGAGCGAGGCAGCGGTCATCCCCATGCGGCTGCGGTCTATGGAGCGAGATCGTGGACCAACAGGAGAAGAGGGAGAGACGCGGAGGGAGAGAGAATGGGGGTGGACGAGATGGGGAAGAGAGGAGGGGGAAGAGAGTGGCGGACAGAACGCACCGCGGTTTGGTGCCAAAGCGAGTCGACAACGGCGAGTGGCTCTGCAGTGGCTGGATGCGGATGCCAATCGGAGCATTTCCCCGGGAGGGATTCACCAGAATGTCCAACGTAATTGCTGCAACAAGCAAGCAAGCAAATAAATAAATAACTCGCGTATATGCAACGTATGGATCCGGGGTGTGTGCATCGCGCTGTCTGGTGGGTGTCCTTTGCAGAGCAAGAGGGAGGGGGCTGTCCCTTCCGAGGATCACGTCCGGTCTATGCAGCAAAATAAAGGGCTGAGTGTGCTCCGTTAATCGTGATGCAGCGGGAGAATTCCTGGAAAGAGTGGCGAGAGGTGGGTGGGGGGGAGCTGGGTGGGGTGGTGGAGTGCAGACAGCCCGCGGTGGCGGTGAGGACACGGCTTGTCGATACGGGCTGTGCAGAGCGAGGGGTGAGTGGTAGAGACGCGGCCTGAATGTGAGATTGGGCGTCTAATGGCTGCTGAGGGGCCCTCTTCCGGGGTGGCAAACGCGGCGGTTTCCGTGAGGGACGCCTCCAACCATCCCACCTGCGCATTCCCATATCGAGGGCTTGCCTGCAACGTCGGCCTCTCTCGCTGGGAGAGAGAGAATAAAAATCCCAAGCGTGCACGTGAGAAAATCGATGGATCGATTTCCCCACCAGCAGGGTACGTGCTATCGGAACAGAGGAAATTATTTCCGTGTATATATTTCATTTACAAATATGTTCGCTGACCGTTAAAGGCTCTGTGGAAATCACTTCTTAGTGTAGAGCAATCTTTTTGTTCGTCTCAGCCTCGTTTTGGCTTTCGACCACTCGAAGAGCAAGCAGGACGAGAGTGTTTCGTATGCATGCACTCTGCATGTGAGGTTAGTTTGGGCGGGTGGGGGTCGTCCGGTGGCAGGAGGTCCCTGACTCGCAGTCAGAAGGCCGTAAGATGTCAAATTTCCCAGCGGGGTCGACTTGACCCATCATCTGTCTGGGACCATTCAAATGCGTATACCACTGTGTGGGAGGTTAACAGCGTCGTCTGGACCGACCGGCCTCCACTATAAGAATGTGGAATTTCCGTCACTGCTTTGCGGCTGCTGCCAACACAGGTGTGTGAGCTGTCCCCGATCATCATTCGAGCTTTACAGCTGTCTGGGGTCAGATCTGTGCTGAGCTGCTCTACTCTTACACTCTTGGTCAGACTTGTTGGAAGAGGTTGGCGTGCCCACACTTTACCCCACCTCACTCGTGGCCTGCCTGATCGACTCCGTACGTACCCGTTTATACTGCTGGGTGGATCGAGGTGGGTGGGGAGTGCGATTTAAGGAACGCGCTCCATTGTTTCGACTGGCGCGGCGGGAGATTGAACCGGCAACCTCTGGGTTGCATCCTCGCAATGCAGACTGCAGTGTCGCACAAATTCTGTGAAATTACGACTTCTACTGATGAACAAACACTGGAGCCATGTGATGTCGAACAACGCTCCACTTTCTTCTCAATGCTTTCAATGTCATTGAAAGTTCTCATTAAAATATTTAGACTGTTCAGGTTAATTTAAATATAAACATTAAGATCGAATATTTACCTGGTTTGTATTTTTCCCTTCTTCAGATTTTAAGATAAAAAAACCATGCGTTTTCCACATCCACTTTAATGTCAGTGTCTCTGGAGAGAATAACTATAATTAATAATTATATTTCCATTAAAGGATTAATCAAGTCTCGGCGAACCGAAATTATAACGCGCAAACCCCCATTGCCTCCACTGGGGCTAGTGGCCTTCAGCGAGCTGCCAGTGCAGATTAAAGCAGAGTCCAGTTTCTGCAATGGGCCAGTGAGCAAACAACTTCTCACTTGCCTCCTTGACGTGAGCGATAGCAGAGAGCTCCACGTACTCAGTTGCTCATGATGTTTCTGTAATATATCATCATCATCATCCTCCTCCTTGGTCAATCCACTGCTGAATGAAGCCCCCCTCCCCAAGCCACCGACGCCTCTCATAATTCTGCAATGGCTCCATCTCCCCAGTGGACGTGATCTCGGGCGCATTCTACTCATTGGCTGCCATTCCATCATTATCCTTGACCATTTGTACGGATTTACGTTGAACTTCGTTCTCACCGTACGTAGTCAACCGCGCTAATCGGAGGTGTGGGGGAAGGACAACGAACTAAACACTCAAAGCAGTTCTATAGAAATTAGTTGAAAACTGCCATCATATGATGAAGGATCAACCTTGTGCAGGCTCTATAATACCCCTTCCGATCTCTATCTCTATTTTCCTCTCTCTCAGAAATATAACATTTCAAAATATGAAATGGAGTTCAGAGTTTCACGGTGTATTTTTTTTTGTTTGACCAAATACTCAACAATATTGATTGCAGCTCCATTAGTTCTCAGGGGAGAACGCCGAGTGCAGAGTTCCGTCAAAGACGGCGTCACATCACTGTCACAGGGTGTGCAGCCACAACAGATAATGCATCCATTTGCATGTGGCACGCTTCCCAGCTGTGGTGCACTTGGCACCATCAGGCCAGGGCGCCATGGTGGCTAGGAGATGTTAACTACCTCGCCTGGTATACAGGAGGTCGTGGGTTTCGATCCAGACCCTGACTCCTGCTGTATATTTGGAGTTTGCGTGTCTCTCTCTCCCCGTGGTCGCGTGGATTTTTCTCCCTGTCCTCCAGTTTTTTCCCTCCACATTTAGAATCAAATCGCGTTTAGAGCATTTAGCTGCTATACATTAACACGTGATAAGCCACTGCGTTGAGCTATCATTTGTGGCCAGGCCGCTGCTGAAAAAGAGCTGTACAGTATATCTCAGTGTGCCTTACCTGGAAAATAAAAAATAGTTTTTACATAAGCCCTCTCATTTACAACAGTATTTCACCTACAGCGGGACATTTTGCCTTAAAACTTTCGTGACTGCAGGAATTCATATGATATGATTCTTTCGGTAAAGTCACGTAAATAGAAAAAACCAATGAAATAATTCATTTTATTTTTATTATTTGATTGTTAATTTTACTATTTACGTGACTTTACCGAAAGAACCATAGAATACAGCGGGACACTGCCGTGGTGTGACAGGTAGCGCACTAGACGAGCAATCCAATGGTCGCCGGTTCCATTAAATATCCCGGCACGGCAATTGAAACTGTGGAACACATTTCTAACCCTCGCCCCCCACAGTACTGTCCACCAGGGGCATAGACTTCTACGTCACAGTCGATCGGCACGTGGTGTGTGGTGGGCTAGAAGTGTGGCTACTCCCACCCCTTTCCGCGAAGTTTGTCCGGAGTGGACGAGTAGGCCAAACACCTTCTAGAGGGGGCTCTCTAGAGCTCCCATAGTGGAGGCCATTTCACCAGCAGTGGCACGAGCAGGCAATTGCGGGGCTGCACCTTTACCCCGTGTTTACCTGCGTATAGAAAGACACAGTATTCTATTCGACGAGGATAGGAAGCCCACAATTTTTTTAATGTACAGAGTGCTTCAAAAAAATGTCAACACCTCCGAGAATTTGCAACAATACCACGCGAAATGAAGCAATTGGCAGGACCCCGGGGTCCCATCACTACCCCTGGGTGGGAAAAACCGCGTAGCGACACGAGTCTTGCCTTACCGACAATAAAACTAGCGTCAATCGATTGGCCTCGTCGAGAGCTACTCGGGGCACTAAGTTTCGTAAAAAGTTGAAAAATTCCATAAACACGTTAAATTCACTGCCTGGGGGGGCGGTGGGGCTCGCCTCGGCAAAGAAGCTGAGGATCGACGGCTGACCGGAGGGCGTCGGACGCCCCCCGGGGCTTGCGTTTGGCCGGTGGGGTGGCGCCCATCGTGTTGATCGCCTGCTGCTGCTGGCGCTTGTTGGCGTGAGTCTGGGCGGGCGGCGCGTTGCTGTCGGGGTCACGAGTGGGCGGACTGAAAAATAATAATTATTATTGACCTGAATTTTGCGGGACCCCGGGGTCCCGCAAAATGATTCAAATGTGCTGCTGCCTCCGGGCTCTGGAGACCACCTGGAGGAGATTCCAGGCCACGTGTTGGCAATTATGGCGAACACGTGGAGGCTCACAGTGTATATTATCCGTTCTTTTTCCATTCAAAACGATAGTCCCATGTAAGTGTTAACATTTCTTTGAAGTGCCCTGTATACAAAGATTAGAAAGGAACACAGCACGTGGGGAGTCACGCAGAGTCCCGGCATGCCGAGCGAGCCCAGAAGGCAGCGCACAGCGTCACTGGTCACGTGCCTGGTCACGTGTGCCTCTATGGATTTCAGAGCGACACGGGAGGAGGAACACTCCACAACTCTGGCTGTCTGTCACCTGGCGATGCCGGTCGTGAATACCGGCGAAACGTCATACTCGAATTGGAAATGTTGTGGGGTTTACTGTCCAACGCACCGGTGTGCTGTATCAGTCACGAATTGGAACGCTTTGTTTACGTGACAAACCTTACTAATTGGCTGTGTCGGGTGGTGGCGGGTTTAACGACACATTGGTATTTACGCGATCAAGCCCCAAAAAAAACCTCTATTGTGGCAGCGCTGTTTGTTGCTGGTCGTTTGACGTGTTAAGCCTTTTTGGGCCTGCTGTCCTAGCGACTGTGTTGATAGACAGACACACACACACCGGCTCTCCAACAACTCTCCACTTCTACAAATAAAACCCCCTCTGTTCTGGAGACTTATGCATGTTGAACTTCTTTCGCTCCGTACGTGCGGGTGCAAAGATAACAAACTAAACACAAAAAGCAGTTCTGAAGAAATTAGGTGGTGTACACACACTGTGTACCCTGTGTGTGTGTGTACACACACACACAAATTTTACAGATGAATTTAACTTGTTTCAATTAATAAATGTCCCCACAAGACCCAACCTAAAAAATCCGGGACTTTCAACTCTGCTTGACGTCCTATTGACAAATGCCCCTCACAATTTCGCACTGACTGGTGTTCTGGGTAATAACCTTAGTGATCACTCCTTCATTTTTGGTGTGAGATCATCAGCCAGACCCAAAGCCCCCCCTAAAATTGTTGAGAAGCACTCTTTGAGGCACTTCAGCACTCAGGCATTTACAAATGATGTGCTTCACTCGGATATTGATAAGGTCTGTGATATCCCCAACCTGACTACGGCTTGGGAGACTTTCAGGTACACGTTTCTACAAATTCTTAACAAACATGCTCCGTTGGTTAGATTTAAAACTAAAGGCAACCGCCCACCATGGTATGATCCTTTGATTACAAAGCTCATGAAAACTAGGGACAAGGCTTGGGCATGTGCTCAGAAAAGTAATTTGGTAAATGACTGGCTAGAATACAGCATTTTAAGGAACAGATGCGTAAAAAAAATACGGCATGCAAAAAATGCCTATTTTTCCTCCACTCTCCTGGAATCACATGGAAATGCCAGGATTTTTTGGAAAACAATCAAATCTATCGAAAAGGCATCCAAAACAGAAAATCTGCCCGTTGAGCTTCACCGAAATGGGGAATATTTTTCAGATCCCAAAAAAATAGTTGACAATTTTAACCTTCATTTTTCTGAGGCTGGTAATCTTTTTGATAATGTATTGGGAGTCACCCCTGCTCCTGAAAATTCCTACACCCCTGTCCAAACATTAAACGAATTTAGTTTCCAACCAATCC
This sequence comes from Petromyzon marinus, assembly GCF_048934315.1. Taxonomy (NCBI): domain Eukaryota; kingdom Metazoa; phylum Chordata; class Hyperoartia; order Petromyzontiformes; family Petromyzontidae; genus Petromyzon; species Petromyzon marinus. The sequence goes on from NC_133698.1 coordinate 1,968,908, forward strand.
ACGAAAGTAATGTTCTGAAACAACTGTCCTACCTCAAAGGGTCCTCCTCTACCGGAGCAGATAGTTTTCCCGTCTTTGCTCTACTAACTGTTGGTCACCTAATATACAAACCTATAGCCCATATTTTCAACATGTCCATCAAAGAAGCATCAGTTCCTCTAGAATGGAAACATTCCTATGTCCGTTCACTTCACAAAGGGGGCCCTAAAGATGATCCCAATAACTACTGACCTATCTCAATTTTGTCCCCATTGATGAAAATTTTTGAAAAATTATTGAACTACCAAATGAGCAGTTTCCTGTCCACCAACAATCTACTACCTCTAAAACAATCTGGGTTCCGGAAAAAAATACAGCACCACATCTGCTGCATTAGACTCTTTGAATAAAATTTACAATAGCCTTGATAATAAGCAGTACTGTGCCTGTCTTTTTCTTGACCTGTCCAAAGCTTTTGATACAGTAAGCCACAACACCCTGCTTAGTAAACTAAGTTGCCTCGGTTTTTCCGAGAACACAGTACAATGGTTAAAAAATTACCTCTTTTCTCGCACCCAAACAGTATTCACAGATGGTTGGAGGTCAAACGGTGTTGAGATAACAAAAGGGGTTCCACAGGGTTCCATCCTCGGCCCCCTCTTGTTCTTTCTTTATGTCAATGACTTGGGCACTGAACTGGATCATTCCAGGGTAAATCTTTTTGCAGATGACATGATACTGGTTACTGCTGGCCGCTCTCCAGATGACGTGATTGCTAAGCTCCAGGGTGATTTCAACAAACTACAACATCAGCTAGTTTCTCTTAAACTAGTCCTGAATACCTCCAAAACCAAGGTGCTATGCTTCTCTCCGGGACTAAAGCAGGAAGTTATTTTTCCCCAATTACATTCCTTGAATAATTATCAAATAGAGCAAGTCAAGATCTATAAGTATCTTGGGGTCATCCTGGATTCAAAACTTAGTTTTGAAGATCACATTGATTATATTGGTAAAAAGACAAAAATAAAAATTGGTTTTCTGTATCGACACAAGCACTGCTTCCCCCCAATGTTCCGTTTGGAATTGATAAAAGCTACCATACTGCCTCTACTTGACTACTGTGACATCGTGTATAAATCAGCCCCAAGTACTGTACTGAAGAAGCTTGATTCCATCTATCACTCGGCCTTAAGATTTGCTTTGAACTGCCCATATAGGACTCACCACTGTGATCTCTACATTGGGTCAAACTTAACATCTCTTAATGTTCGACGGCTTGTGCACCAGATCTTATTTATTCACGATGTACTTACAAAAAATTCCGCAGATTACCTACTGGATCTCCTCTCTGTTTCAAAGAACAAATTTGACCTCAGGTCTTCGCTCATTTACCAGCTTCACATTCCCTATTGCCGTACAAAAACTGGAGGAAGGGCCTTTGCTATTGATGCCCCCAGGGTCTGGAATGCTATTGCCAATAAACTGCAACTTGAATCACTACCTATGAGATCTTCACTCAAAACTGCTCTAGAGGAGTTGTACAACCCTAGCTGCCACTGCTATTCAGTGGCCTAAAATATGGCTCTAGATTTTGGTGTTATAATTTATTTATGTAGTTTATTGTTAAAAATTCGGTCACAGTCCCTATGACCACTGTTACATTGGAGTTATGGCTTTTATTTTGGTGATTTCGAAAACGTTTTTTTTGGTTTGGCCATGTTTTTGTTTATTGTAGTACGGAGTTAGACTGATGGCCTTAATCTTAGTTGTCTTGTGGTTGTTGTTGTTATTTGACTTGCATCCCACTGGGATTTTTGCACACAGCGTTGGTGTACGGTGCTATTTCAGGAATATTTTGATATTTTTTTCCTGTATTTTCTGTTTGCACAGTCACATAATCACTTTAAGATGTTTTCTTGTTCATGTTTTTTGTTTGTTGCGGTTGCACCCGATTCAAGAGCCGAATGGCTCACAGGGCTATACCAAATAAATGAACTATGAACTATGTGAGTGTGTACACACACACAGTGAGAGTGGCACATTCGTCGTGTCCCATTACGACGACGGAGACCCGTGGTGGCAATCGATCGCTTTCTGTTTGGTTTGGCAAAACCAAACAACCGAAGCGAAGCGACGGCCACGTTGCAGCTCTCGCGAGGAGCCGACAATAGCCAACAGAGCGGCAGCGGCGGCGGCGACGGCATCACGAATCAATTCGGACGCGTTCATTGACCGAGCGGAGCACGTACGTCGATGCAATGGAGGAAGAGCACCTGGGTCACCTCGACTCTCTTGCTGCTGCTGCTGCACATCGTCGGCGGCAGCGCAGCAGCAGCAGTCGACGTTGGCGAGACTCACGCCCTGCAGCAGAGCGAGCGGGTTTGCCGGGGGTCTGCTCTGGGGGATGTTCAGCTCGACGGTTCCACGCCGGTCTCGACGTCGTGGAAGACTCGGAATCAGAATGTTTATTTATCCTGGATGAATCCGATGAGCTTCAAAGCTCTTTTTACACAGACGTCAAGTAGGGGCACTGGGTCAGAACGTTACAACAACAAACAGCACAAACGCACGATAGGAGTGCAGAGGGACAGACCGGTAAGCAAATCACTTATATATATACAATATCAAACTAAACTATTGTTTCATCTAACCAGGCGAGGCTCACTGAGCTGTATAGCTCTTTTTCAGATCGACCTGGCCACAAATGATAGCTCAACGTAGTGGCTTATCGTGTGGAAATATATAGCAGTAAAATAATCTAGGCGTATATGTTTCTAAATGTGGCGGGGAAAACTGGAGGATCCGGAGAAAAAGATCCACGCGACCAGAGAGAGAGAGAGATCACGTGCATGTGAGTACCCACACGTGACGAACCACTGAGAGAGAGAGAGATCACGTGCATGTGAGTACCCACACGTGACGAACTACTGAGCGAGTGAGAGAGATCACGTGCATGTGAGTACCCACACGTGACGAATCACTGAGAGAGAGAGAGATCACGTGCATGTGAGTACCCACACGTGACGAACCACAGAGAGAGAGATCACGTGCATGTGAGCACCCACACGTGACGAACCACTGAGCGAGATCACGTGCATGTGAGCACCCACACGTGACGAACCACAGAGAGAGAGAGATCACGTGCATGTGGGTACCCACACGTGACGAATCGCTGAGAGAGAGATCACGTGAATGTGAGTACCCACACGTGACGAACCACTGAGAGAGAGATCACGTGCATGTGAGTACCCAACGTGACGAATCACTGAGAGAGAGAGAGATCACGTGCATGTGGGTACCCACACGTGACGAATCACTGAGAGAGAGATCACGTGCATGTGAGTACCCACACGTGACGAACCACTGAGAGTGAGATCACGTGAATGTGAGTACCCACACGTGACGAATCACTGAGCGAGAGAGGGCAGTCACGGGCTGGTGTGTGTGCGGAGTCAGCTGGCCACCTTCCGACTGCAGGCCGCGCAAAAGTTCCTGCACGCCGCCCCTGCACCGGCCTGGAGCATCACGGCCTCCTTCCTCATGAAACAGCTGGGGGTCTGCAGTGCTCCAAACAACTATTCTACATGGACCTGCAGGGCCTCCCACTGGACAGCTGCCACCTTTCTACAGGAGCGTCCTGCAGACATGGAGCTCCCTCGCCGTCAGGAGGCTGAACCAGCCGCGATCGGCCAAGGATCTGGTCTTCGAACCGATCCTTAGGAACCCACAGACAAAGCTGCCATCCACCACCGCCACCCCAGGCATGGAGAGGCGCCTCGCCAATGCGCGGCTCACCAGGATGGGAGATCTGGTGGAGCCTGAAACACGGGGCCGGTGGCTCGGACCAGCAGACATGGCCGCAAAGACAGGGCTGCAGTCGCTCCGGGTGGCTGCCCGGATCCTGGCCGAAGCCAAGGGGGCCTTCTCAGCGGCAGCAGGGAGAACGCCCCCCATCGGCGTTGGGGATGACGAGGCCCCTCTCGGTCCCCCTCCACCGGAGCTCTCAGTCATGCCACTGCATCGCCAATGCCGACAAACGAAGGCGGATCACAACCTGTGCCGGCTGGAAGACCTACCGGAGGTGGCCTTCACAAATGTAAAGAGGAAGGTGCTCTACTCCTACATGGTCCGGTTTCACCAACAAGACACCCTGAGGAGCCACAAGGATCATGCCTGGAGGAAAGCCCTGCCCTGCATCTCTCCGGAGAGGCCTCGCTGGAGGCAAATCTGTTCCAGCCCGACGTACGACCGCATCGGCGACCTCAGCTGGAGCATCGCCCACGGCACCATCACCACCAACGCCTCCCTGGCACGCTTCACCGACACGTCCCCGGAGTGCCGGTTCTGCGGTAAAGTGGAGATGGTGGCGCACCAATACATGGAATGCAAGAGCCTGAACTCGTTGTTCAAGGTCCTGAGAAACATCCTCCTAAGGTTCAGCCTCCACTTCTCCCTGACGGTCCTCGTCTTTGGATACCCGAAGGGCGACGGATCCCAACATCTTCAGGGGCTGGTCAACGTGCTCGTCGGCTACGCCAAGCTCGCCATATACAGGGCGAGGAAGGTGGCCCTGGAGGGGAAACGTCCGGCCAGCAGCATGGGCATCTTCCGCGCTCTGGTCGGAGCCAGGGTGTGGCTGTTAAGGCTATACGGGGGATGTTTGACTTTGTAGTAACTCTGCAATGAAGTGCTCTGATACTTGCATTGTCTTTGTACTGTTCGCCTTTTGGCGTTCTCTGGTCAAAAACTCGTGAGACAAGGCCACAAGAAGAAGGCTGCTGTCTCTGGTGTAGGTCAATCAGTTTCGAAGACAATGCAGCCATGTTTGTTGACATGTTTTGCCACAATCACGTGAGGTTAGGGCAGATTTGATGCCTTGCAATGGGTATCTATTTGGTATTTGAACATCTTAACTCCCATCGCCAGAAAGGGTAAAGCCTCTTCTTACTTTTTTTTCTCCATAATTTTGACCGTGACAGAGTGCCCCCTTGTTACCACGTCACGTAACCCCGGAGAGTCCGGCTGTATGCTGACCCCTCGTGACTCGCCTGCTTGCCACAGCTTTCGCGGAGGGCCCGGCTGCTGTACACACGAGCGGAGGTAAGAGGACCCGACTGCAGCCACTGTGCACACTTAACTATTTTAATTTCACCAGGTAAGGCCCACTGAGCTATGCAGCTTTCTTTCAGAAGCGACCTGGCCACCGCAAATGATGGCCCAACGAAGTGGCTTATCGCGTGGAAATGTATAGCAGCCATACATTCTAAACGCGTGGTGTTGATTCTAAATGTGGAGGGAAAAACCGGAGGGCCCGGAGGAAAAAAATCCACGCTACCACGGGAAGAGAGGCACCGCAAACTCCAAATCTACAGCAGGCGTCAGGGTCGGGATCAACCCTCGACCTCCTGCATACCAGGCGAGGTAGTTAACATCTCCTAGCCACCGGGGCACCCAATGTCCAGCTGAACAGAATATAAGTGGCCGGTGTGAAGACAACTCATCATCTCTCTGATGTCATTAAATACATATCAGAACAGTTGTCCAATTAATATACTGGTCTCTGCCATAGCAATGGGGAATTTCCACCACTGGCTCAAGAGCCCGACTGATGTAGTAATGAACACCATCCGCAGCTTTTAGCGACACTGCAGATTCGTGCCGCCTTTGCACCTCGGGCGGTAGTCCGTGAGCCAGTGGCGTAGCGAGCGTGGTGGGACAGGCAGGGGGCGCCTTGCCCCACCCCCCTGGTGGCCAAAGCTACGAGTCTGGGCCCCCTTGACAACCACCACGAGAGATGTTTTCAACAACAGTGGCAGGCGAACAGCAACGCTTGTTGTGCGTAGACGGAGCGCCCCGACAGCCTTAAATGTTCGAGCCCGTGAGACGTCATGATGTGATGGTTATAAATAACCTGGTGGTCCGGAATTCCATACTGCTCCCTCCTTGTCTCCACGTTTGTCCGCCTCCCCAGTCCTCTCTCTGCCCCGGCCCCTCCCCCCTCTCTTTATTTAAGGCCTCGGCACAGATTCGTTGTCCTTCTGTTAGTCTTGCTGTGTGTCTCGCTCGGTGTGTCTCTGCGTGTGTGTCTGCCTATGCTGTTCCCGTGTCTGTGTTTTCTTACCTGATGATGGCTGCTTGTGTTGCAACCGAAAATGCCGTATTATATTATTATTATTTTCTACGTGACTTTAACGAAAGAACCAAAGAGTATGAATAGCCTCTCGGTGCGACCGTGCGAAACCAATCAAACCTGAGCGATTTCGCACCACCCCGCTTCTCCACAACGGGCGTGAGCTCTCCCCCGTGGGGACGAGCTTCATACAAGTCGTGTTCACAGAGGTCCGGACCTCCAGAACAGCGCGGGCATGGATGTCCAATGCTGTAATTAACCACAAGAGGGTGCGCTCCAGGGCGGTTCAATCACCGCGTGTGCCGTGCGGGAAGCCCTGTTCGGAGTGGCGTCACCCGCGCATCATCGCGTCCACGCGAAGCCCTCCAACTTTGTCCACTGGTGCTCGTTCGAGGATCAGTGTCGCTCACTGGGGAATATGAAATCGTGAGACCTTCCTGTAATTTATATACATAGCGTATGTTATGTTCGTTGTCTGCATATTATTGCAGCTTCCTCACACCTTGGCTTAGATGCAGAACGCAGAGCGAGTGGCCTTGGCAGGTGTGACGCGACTTGAACCGACGGTGCACCCTGTGGTGCAAGCGTGACATTTGGCAGGAAAACACCCAACGCATTCTCAGGTAGGCAGCCAATCTGCAGGAACCTCATTACAGTGGCCATCTCGGACCTCCAAATGGCCACTCTCAATAACCAATGTACGGTCCCCACGACGTCGGTTTCTCAGCCGCAGAGGTTGATTTCCAGTTGCCATACCCAAACCTGTGGACCAATACGGGCCAGTTTAACACGTAGGAGGAGGATTTCGCGACCAATATCATCCATAAGAGGTTTTATGGGTTAGATCGCGTAAATATACGTGTTGTTAAGACCCCCCCACTACCCGACACAGCCAACTAGTAAGGATTGTCATGTAAACAGAACATGCCAATTCGTCACTAGTACGACGATTCGCCAGTAATTACAACTAGCTTCATCAGGCGACAGACAGATTGTAAATGTTGTGGCTTGGCTCTCCAACACACCGGTGTGCTGTACGAGTGACGAATTGACACGTTCTGTTTACGTGACAAACCTTAGTAATTGGCTGTGTCGGGCGGTGGCGGGTTTTAATGACACATTTATATATTTACTCTAACTCAAAAAACCTCTTATAGACCATACGGGTTACCCCGTATTCTTGTACAGGGAAGGGAAATTGAGTTTTCAGGTCCATACGGCATACAGCCGTTGCAATACGGGCAAAATTTTCTGTCTACTTGTGTTTCTCCCTTGTGATGGGACTTTGTAGGATGAACGTTGATATCTATTAGGGCACGGGGTGACTAATGAGGTCTGAATGTCTGTAATAAGGTAGGCACTGATAAGGGGTTGACAGGTATGCATACCCATATATTTTGGTCCACAGAAGCCTGATTCGGTCACCTAATGGATCATCAGTTTTCATGATGGCTTCTAATTATTCAATATGGCTGAGCAATTGCAATCAATGCAATATTGACCATATACATCTTAACCATGTGTATTCCTCATCACGCTCCTTTTCTTTCACGTTGTGGGGGAGATGCAGCCATGACTAAGATATAAATTAAATTAGTGCTTTGCAAAGCATTCAATGAATGGATTTCGCAATATTCATCGCATGTTTTTTATATCGTGTCACGGTGGCGAGATGTTATCTCCCTCGCCTAGTGTATGGGAGGTCGTGAGTTTAAATTCCGACCCCGACGCTTGTATATTTGTGGAGTTTGCATGTTCTCCCCGTGGTCGCGTGGATTTTTCTCCAGGTCTTCCGGTTTTTCCCTCCACATTTAGAATCAACATCACGGGTTTAGAGTATTTGGCTGCTATACAGTTTCACGTGATGATAAGCCGCTTCGTTTCGCTATCATTTGTGGCCAGGTCGCTTGTGAATAAGAGCTATACAGCAGCTCAGGGGGCCTTACCTGGTGATTTTTTTTAAACAGTTGACCAGTAGTTACCTGGACGTAATCATATCTGTTTATCTGTCCTTTGTTCAGAAGCTACTTTGCCACCACCACCACCACGGTGTCACCTCTTAGCCGCACATTTTAATTGCACGAAGGGCGACGTAACGGCGACATATTTGAGCGCGTTTCTCTTCCCACTGAAGCCACAAACTGTCACCGGTGCCACTGTCATTCGTGGGACCAGCGGTGATCAGATTCCCAAGCAGCGGGAAAAGACGTCGAGTGACGGGCCCCACGTTCTCCTCGTCGCTCCGCACGACGCGACGCGCTTGACGAACAGATCCTGTCGTAGGCCAAGCCGCCGGCATCGCACGAATCCACCGAACTTCCGACTCGGCCCGAACGTTTCCCACGTGCACCGTATTCACTTCGCCGCGTTCACACCGCACAAGGGGCGTAAAATCCGAAGGTCGCCACGCAGTCCCCCGACGGAGTGCGGTGAGCTGCTCGCTCAAGAGCAGCGGTCGGTAATCCATGCACGGCCACAGCGTTACACAAGGTCACTGGGCCCGGGCTAGGGTCGGGGCTGCCACCTCGCCTGGTGTTCCACCGATCGTCCACTTGTTGAGGTAGCTGCCCCGAGAAAGCCACAATTCCTTTGTGAGACTTTAAAAGTCGCGGGTTTTTTGCATCAGTTAATTAAAGATTATAAAACACTCAAGCAGATGCACGTACATGTCGTGTTCCCCTCTTATGTTAATGTGAGATCGTGAGCTTCCCTTGATGTGTCCATGGTTTTTTGGAGTTCCAGAGGTGGCAATCCCAGCTCAGACAGCATCTTCAAAAATTGTCGCCCTTCCGTTTTCACTTGTCAGATCTCACACCCCACGCGCCCGGCAGTCCATTATGTCCCTGTACAATTTCAGCCAGAAATGTTTGTTCGTTCGGTCCAGACCTCCCTTTCCCTGGCGACAGACCCCCAGCTCTTCCTGGGGAATTCCCAGGCGTTCCCCAGGCCAGCCGAGCGACACAGTCCCGCCAGCAGCGTGTCCTGTGCCGGCCCCGGGGTCTTCGCCCAGTGGGACGATCCTGGTAGAGTTCCAGTGGGGAGTCTACCGGGGGGCATCCTTACCAGGTACCCGAACCACCCCAACTGGCTCCTCTCAATCCGGAGGACAGCGGCTCGACTCCGAGGCCCTCCCGGGTTACCCTGCGGAGAAACCTCAGTTCGGCCCCTTGTACCCACGATCTCATCCTTTAGGTGGGATATATTTCAAATAATTCCGCGATCCATGAATTCCGGCAAATTGAGGTATTCGACGCAAGGCCCTTGTTGTTAAAGTTGTTTTTTTATTAATACAAAGTACACATGTAAACACGTATTAGCATCTATAGTGTTTACTACAAAATACATTTCAGCATGTAAAAACGTGATTAGCATTTACAGAACTTAGCAAAACGCACGAAAAAAAGCTGCGCCATTTCACAATGCGTGGCGGGCCGGGCTCTTCTCGAGAATGCCAGAGAAGCTGTCGTCTTGAGGTGGCCGTGTTGGTGGACAGGCGAACCAGCGAATGTGAGGGAGCAGGAGGCTCGGCTCGCTAGGCCAGCAGAGGCACGCAGCAACCCCCCCCCCCAAGCTCCTCCAACACATCCGGTCAGCAATGGGAAGAGGCCAAATCACTCCGGAGGGGCGCTCACGAGAGGCTGCCCACTGGTGGGGGTGGCCCCCTCCAGCCGCCAGTGGCGCGAACGGGGGGGGGGGGGGGCTGCAGATTTACCCCCTTCACCACAGCGTGCACTCAGCAGCGATAACAAAGCACACGCCGCCAAAGGGGATGCCCCCGCCCTCAGGGGTTGCAGCGGCTGGAGCAACTTATTTAAGAGCGCCCCCCCCCCCCCAATCGCAACGTCGAATTCGCCACGCGTCCCCGGTCCACTTCTGGCACTCTTACCGACGCGAGTCAGACATGGTCCACGTTCAAGCCGCGTATAACACTGGATTGATGCAAGCGTAAACAGACCCCACCCCGCCTCGCCCCCCTCTCCGTCATGCACCCATCGTGGTTTCAAACGTTCAGCAAGATTCACACTCAGTGGGATGTTTGGACCGTGGCAGGGGCCCGCCGCCAGTGACTCGCAGTATCACAGAGCCCAGGGCTCTCACCTGTACCCTCACCTGTACCCTCACCTGTACCCTCAAACCAACCGCAATTAATCTACATCGCACTCTTGGCCGCGAGATCACAGGCAGGAAACCGCCGATTTAGTCGGACTGCGCTGTTTAGAAAAATGCGATGCAATGCATCTTGGATAGCGTTATATTCAATGGCTTATATTTATAGAAACATTTCCTCCAGCAGATTTACTGCAAGTTGCCTTCTTAAAAAAAAACAATAGACGTTTAAATAAAGCAATACTGAAATTTGTGCCCTTGACTTCGAATTTGTTTAAACGTGACTCAAAATTGGCCAAAAATATGACACTTTTGTACCCCGTTTCCACTGACGCATCCGAGCCGAGGCAGCGCAGGGCTCTCACGGTCCGGGTGTTTTTCCTACTGGCCGAGGCGGAACTAAACCATGATACGCTGGCCTCACGAGAGGACATCTGAATCCTGACTCAGGGCCAAACAAGGCCAGGGTCAGGGCGCTACGGTGGCGAGATGTTGACTGCCTCGCCTGGTATCCAGATCGTGGGTTAAATTCCGATCCCAACCCAGACACCTGTATATTTAGAGTTTCATGTTCTTCCTGTAGTAGCGTAGATTTTTGTCCGGGTCGTCCAGTTTTTTCCCCCTACATTTAAAAATACGCGTTTAAGAGTATTTCGCTGCTATAAATTTCCAAATAAGCTGCTTCGTTGAGCTATCATTTGTGGCCAGGTCGCTTCTGAAAAAGAGCTATACAGCTCAGTGGGCCTTACCTGGTGAAAAAAAGTTTTAAATAGTTCACCAATAGTTACCTGGCCATAATCGCATGTTTATCTGCCCTTCTTTCAGAAGCTGGTAAAAAAATGCTTAGTTTAGTGGCACGTACGTTGTGCGTGACGTCAGCAGCACGGCTCGGCTTTCTGCAGTGGAAAAATAACTCGATGCCTCCTGAGCCGCGCTGGGCTGGCTCGGAAACGGCCTCGGCTCTGCTCGGTTGCGCAGTGGGAAAAGAGGTATTGGCAGTCGCCAGCAATGTTGATAGTACACCCCCTCCTTTCAATTCTGCCCGCAGAAGGCGCGCTCCGGTAATATGGCTTTAACTCACACATTACACGCCACTGTGTATAAAAAGATAATTTTTCTTCTCCAAATGAACTACATCACTCCGAGCACCGCCACCCAACAAAAAAGAAGACTGCAGCCCAAGGGCTAAACCGAGAGAAGAGAAAAAAAGTGACAGCAGATTTTCTCTCTCGTCAGGCAGATGGCTTTGTCTGCTTAGGCATTCGCACACTCAATGGGACTACAGTTTCACTCTACAAACGTCAAATTAAACATTACGGCCGATTGTTTTAACACCAGCTCGGTTTCCGTAAATAATATTTTCAAATGTTGGCATTCGCTTAAATATAATTATGGGAATTCTTAATTTGAATTTTCAACAAATCAAGGTTTTTTTTGTCAAAATTACAGTTTATACCCATGTCCTGCATATACCTCATTATTTTTGCGTAGAAAGTTAAAATGTCGGTGTATTTTTTGGGGGGCCTTGAAGGATAATTGAATATAATTTTATTGGCATTTGTGAGACTCATGAGCGTGCGTCTTGTAATGATCGGTTATCCCGCGGCGCGTTGGTGGGCAGAGGTGGCCGTTTTGCGATAATTAGTGTAATCGTGGACAAAATGGCACATTGGATATTCAAATGTCCACTTTTCCTATCCAATCAATTAACATGGAAACCGGGCTACTGGACTGGGGGCAGTTATTTCGCGTGTTTTTGCACAAATCTCGACTGCCGCCAGAAGCTTAAGGCCACTCGTCGCCACAGACAGATGCCTCTCTTGTAAACAAGCTCACGCGCACTCTCAGCTCACGCCAAGGCCACGCGCATGCGAGGATGTGTGGCGCGAGGAGCGGGCCGAGGTTTGGCCACGTGGTGCCAGTCATCTGCATCTAACAACTGGATGGAGAAGGTTTGTGGCTCGCGAGGTGCGAACACCTTCACAAGACAACGCAAGGGACTATAACGCAGATGTCGTCGCCCGCCCACCCGCCAGCCAAGGGCCCCAGGCCAAAAGCCATTATGCCGCAGCGGCGGACAAATCTGGCACCGTGCAGACCAGCGGCGGCACGGCAGAGCGAGCAGCCGCCAAGCTGCGGCGGCGGCAGCGAGCGGAGACGCGAGCTTCGTGCCATCGTAGAGAACGCGCCCGTCACCGGCGCGACGACGTTTGCGAGGGAATGAAGATGGCCACGTTGGGGCTCAGCGCACACGCAGAGTGCCCGACACAACGCGTGCGCGATTACACCGGGCCGTGCCCGCGTGCGTGCCAGCCGCTGTGCCCGCGCTTCGTCGTTGGACGCAAGGAGACCACTGAGCAGGTTTTCCGCGGTTGAGCTATAATGGCTCATCTGACGCGCCGCCGCGTGTCACTGGTTGGGACATCAACTGAAGTGACTTCTCAGATTGAAACGATTTTTTTTATAGTTTGATAAAAAAAATATATACTATGCAACTATTTTTATGTTAGTAGGTATGTTGTATTGTTGTTGTAACTTGCCGACCCGCCCATACTGGACACCTGTGAGAAAGAGCTTCATAGCCCATTGCATTCCTCCTGCAGTTTAAATAAAGATTCTGATTCGGAGCTGCAGAGGTCTTTCTCAGAAGCGACCTGGCCACAAATGATAGCTCAACAAAGTCGCCGATCATCACGTGTACAATTTATAGCTGGCAAATACTCTAAACGCACGTTGATTCTAAATGCATTGGCAAAGACCGGAGGACCCGGAGAAACATCCGTGCGACCACGGAGAGAGAGACACGCAAACTCTAAATATACAGCAGGCGTCGGGGCCGTGATCGAACCCACAACCTCCTGTATACCAGGCGAGGTAGTTAAAATCTCGCCACCGTGGCAAGAATATTCAGTTCGCGATGAAGGATTTCAAATGTACAGTCTGTTATGTGTGTACATGTGTACAGCTCTTTGTCAATCCACTGCTGGATGAGGGCCTCCCCATGCTGTGCGGGTTGGTGGGCATTACAGGGCCGTACTTGACCACGCTGGTCAGCACTGATCGGTGGAGGCATAGAGCATAGAAGTACAGTACAAAAATGAATTTTGGCTGCACGACCCTTTGTTGGGCATGACGTTTGTCCCCCCCCCCCCCCCCCTTGCAGTCTATTACACAAGTTATGCTCGGCGAACAAGCGGATATCCAGGTTCAAAAAGCCTGCTCAGCTTCCGAGATGTGACGAGATCGAGATCTGACGAGATCGAGATGTGACGAGATCGAGAGCGCTGGAAATGAACGACGTCGACCTTCCTGCGGGCCAACGGCTAAACTTGAGCAAGCCAAAGGCGAAGCCCGCCTCCGTGGTTAACAAGAGGGCGACTGATCCAGGTACGGCCAAAGGTGTTCGTCAACTTCAGTTAACCTAGTCGGTCGCAACGTTGCATCATCCGTGCAGCGGTGTGCAAATCCCATCTCTCCTTGAATTCCGAGCCATCGCAGTTCCAATATTTTGTCGTTGCATCGGGCTGGCGGGGCCCGCGTGATCGAAGATGAACGTTACAGCAATTACACTCCGCTGTGCATATATATCAAAGGGAACGTGATGGTTATACAATTTGCACGCGATTGCGTTCCTCTGGACGCGTCCCGAGCGCCAGCCACTGGGCAGGATAAACGTCGTTAATAATCTCCTTCACAAACATCGCACCGGGGGAGCGGGCGGGCGTCAGTAATCTCATATGCAAACACTTTGCCTTCGTGATCCGTGTTACTTGTCATGCGTAGCGAATTCCAAGGAGTAATCTTAACCAACTGCAATCGTCCGTTACCTGGGCTTGGGTCACGAGTCACAAGTCACCACCGCGCGACGTGGGGCACGCTCTGTCGTCTGTACGCCCCACGGCTTCACCGCGCCCGGCCCCCCAAACCCGCACGCCGGCGAGGGGTTTTACATTCTTGACCAACGGGATGACGCACCGGGCGAGGGCGGTAGACGCAGCAGCAGCAGCAGCAGCGGAGGAGGAGGACGCGAGCGATGTGCCAGTGTCGTAGGGCACGCGCCAGCGAGCAGTCTCGCCGGCGCGACACCGCCAGGATGGGAGCGGGCGGGCGGGCGAGGCAGCATCTCCCGCACGCTGCGTGTCCCGGACCCAAGGCCCGGTTCACCCAGAGGCCTCAGGGGTCGCGGCCCCAGGGCCTTGAATGAGGCCTCCCACACCTCAGCTACATAAGCGCAAACCCACGGCGCTGCGAGAGATCCTACAGGTGGTCTTGGAGCATTAATCGGTGTGAAGACCGTATTTTGCGGACTATAAGACACTCTGGAAAGTTAAGACGTGCCCCAAACGCGTGCCCAGTGTCACAAACGAACGACACACACTATAAGATGCAACCCTAACGTTTTCTTTAAATTACAGGTAAAAAAGCGAGTCTTATAATCTGGAGGATATGCCAGCAACGGTCATGCGCTGAAATTTTAAGAGTTTTTTTTTAATTTTAACTTTTATTTAGCTCCACAACTCGTATGTCACTTTAAAAAAACTAGAAGTTAAATAACCGAGGTGGATTTGTGCCGCATCGTGCATGGGTGGCGGGTGAAGCGGTCAGGGCAAGGAATTGAAGAGAGACAAAGAGGGCCCCCCCCTACCCCCAAACTGGAACAGCCCTGGGGCCCCCCACACAAACTTAGTCCGCCCGGTGCCCAGCCCCCCGCGGTGCCAGCGTTCACCGTTTCTCATCGTCGGGGCGAGCCATTCACCGATCAGCGGGCGCGTGCAAGGTGTAACCGAGGGCAAGTTGCAGAGGTGGGCGGCGGGGTGTGAGGAATGGCGTGTGAGAAATACTGACGTTGGCGTGGCGCCTCCGATGTGCACGGTCGGCTACGTACGGTAAAAAAGAAGTTCAACGTGTTTGGTTTTGCGAGCGGCCTCGGCGGAGCTGCGGCTGAACCTCGATTATTTTCGTTACTGTCAAGGCTCTAAACGTTTCAAGTGGGGCGACCACGGTCGCAAGCGTTTCTAACGACTCTGCGCTGCCGACGACGACAAGACATCAAACGCGAAATTTTTACCGCCACAGCAGCATCCGCCAGACGCCGGTGCCTGCAGACTGTCTACAAATACAGCCGCATGGGAATAGAAAAAAGTGTAGAGACTAAAACTCCCTTCCACAACAATCTCAGTGACCATCACGTGCCTATGGCTGGTGGTGAACCTCAAAAAGTTGTAAATACCTGCCCCACGAAATGATTTTGGCCTAAGCGGTGGTTTGAGTTTTTAGTTTTCCCCCGACCATAGCACTCGGACGCGTTTTAAGGTTGCACGGAGCGTTGCCCGGCACGATGTCCGACGTTTCCTCCCCCAGCGTCCTCGAGGAAGCGAAATGTCGGACCGTCGTGTGCCAGACAACAACAACAATAATAATACTACGTGTGGCCACGAGTGCTTAGCGCAGCTCGATGGCAGAAACCCAGCCGGCTGGCACGGCCAGCAATCGCGTGCCGGAGGGCCGCTCTCACATTTCTGAAACGACACACCTCCTCCTCCTCGCGCATAAAAAGTCTTCCAGTGCAACGTCACGTCGTAGGCAAATGTGGGGCGGCCGTGGTTCACGTCGCCTCCTCCTCCTCTAGTCCGACAACCCTCTCATCGTTTAGTGTGCCCTGAAGCTCAATGTAACTCATCTACGTTAGTAAAGAAACAAAAAAGAGAAAGCATTACGTTAAGATTCCATCGAGTTCCTTTCAAAAAGAAAATTCCCTTTTTCTAAAAGGAAAAGAAAATAATTATAATGAGTTCCGCAGGAAATTCCCAGCTGTTGTGGTCTAGATGACAAACGAGGACTTGTGACGGAAATCTCCCTGAAAGAAAGACAAAATACAAAAAAAACATTGTTTAAATCGCAGCAACAGTTGGGATACCTGATGCACTTCTTTAGAACTGTCATACAAGATGGCGAGTTTAATTTAAATTACGATGAATATTGCAATCGGAAGCTTGTACACAATCTGTAAGTTGGCCATACCCAACAAAACCTTGCAATTTTTTTTCAATTGAATCCTTAATTTTGTAAAACAATTGAGATGAGACACCGGCACTACCCCCGTGAGGTTAAATTCATGTGCGCACACTGTGACCTCACCCCACGAGAGGGCACACGGGTGCTTTCAGTGGCGTGGCGGTGGTGAGTAGTGGTGAGTGGTGGTGGTGAGTGGTGGTGCAGATGGTGATGGAGGTGGTGGTGAGTGGTGGTGGTGGCGTCAATGGTGGTGGTGGTGAGTGGTGGTGATGATGGAGGTGGTGGTGAGTGGTGGTGGCAATGGTGGTGGTGGTGAGTGGTGGTGGCGCAGATGGTGATGGAGGTGGTGGTGGTGAGTGGTGGTGGCAATGGTGGTGGTGGTGGCCCCGGCTGCTCAAAGGGGCTCTGGATTTGTGATACAATATCGGAGTGCCAAACTGAACTGAAATCTTCATGCAAATAAAAAGCTCGTAACTTTAATGACTGCTGAAGTATAAAAAAAATAATTAGGCTTTTAACTGAATTGTGTTTACAGACTAAGTTACGTGGTTTGTCCATAATGTAACACCGCACCCAAAACAAACACTCACAACCACCACCACCACCCGCCACCACCACCACCACTCACGACCACCACCACCACCACCACCCACCGCCACCACCACGCACAACCACTACCACCCACCACCACCACCCACGACCACCACCATCACCCGCCGCTACCACCACCCACAACCACCACCCACAACCACCACCCACCGCCACCACAACCCACAACCACCACCCACCACCACCCACAACCACCACCGACCGCCACCACCACCCACATCCACCACCACCGCCACCACCACCCACAACCACCACCACCCACTGCCACCACCACCACCCACAACCACCACCACCCACAACCACCCACAACCACCACCACCCGCCACCACCAACCGCAACCACAACCACCCACAACCACCACCCACAACCACCACCACCTGCCACCACCACCACTCACCACCACCACCACCACCCACAACCACTACCACCCACCACCATCCACTGCCACCACCATCCACAACCACCACCACCTACAACCACCACCACCTACTACCACCCACAACCACTACCACCCACCACCACCCGCCACCACCCACAACCACCACCACCCACAACCACCACCACCACCCACAACCACCACCACCCAACACCACCACCACCACCCACAACCACCACCACCGACAACCACCACCACCCACAACCACCACCACCCACAACCACCACCACCGACAACCACCACCACCCACAACCACCACCACCGACAACCACCACCACCCACAACCACCACCCACAACCACCACCACCCACAACCACCACCACCACCACCCACCACCACCGACAACCACCACCCACAACCACCACCACCCACAACCACCACCACCACCCACCACCACCACCCACCACCACCCAGCCACCACGGCGCTCCAGTTCCAGCGGAAGGAGCGAAGCGCTCGCTGCGAGTGCCAACAGGGGGAGGGTGGAGGGGGACGGGAGGGGAGGGGGGGGGGGCACGCACCTCGTCGTCCGCAGGTCTGGATTTGGAATGCAGGGAGCCTCTCCCACGGGCGTCTGGCGGAGACCTGTATCTGGGGGCGTGCACAACGCCCACGCGGAGGGCAGCTCCGTTAGCGAGCGCCTATTCACGCAACGGAGTGGGGGGGCGGGGGGGGGCACTGCCCACGCCGATGCTCACCGAACCGCGGTGGGGACCCGTTCGTTCAAGGCGGAGTCGACCTGAGAAGCGGCTCGTGACAAGTTCCGATACAAATTGCCACTAAATGTTATCTTTGGCCTGGAACGAAGCCCAGGTTTCTGCAATCACGGCACCGGTGGCGAGCCGCTGTGCCAGCGCTCTCCATTGTACACGCCCACAACCACAATTGAACATTCACTTCTTTAGAACTTTCTTTTTGTTCAGTTTGTTGTCCTTCCGCCCGCAACTGCGATTAACACAGTCGGCTACGTACGGTGTGAAAAAAGTTCAACATACATACATACATACAAAGGAAGTTCAACATACATGCATGCTATAGTGCTAGTGCTGTGGGTAGGCACCTATTGCTTCGCCAGCGCTCGCATTTATAGGCCACGCCAGGTACTCTATAAATAACTCACGACGTTACGTAGGGGGGGGGGGTTCTTCATACCATATCCCTTTAAAGAAATCGAAATAGCTTTGCCAAAAAAGAAAGTTTGCTGCAAAACTTTAAAAGAACGAGGACTGGTATTAAAAAAAAATAGCCAGGTAAGTAGGTCGCCACTTGCTCTGGCAGCCCGGGGGCACCATTGAGGATCTCAGAGGAGCACACGGAGGAGAACCAAACAGCTGACTGCACGGGCGCGACATCGTGCCCAAAAAGGAACGGTGATTTCACCGCCTAAACTAAACTACAACTTTTTTTATATTACAGGTAATTGCCCACCTTGCTATATGCAGCTCTTCTTCTGAAGTGGCCTGGCCACAAATGACAGCTCAACGAAGTGGCTTATTTATGTGGAAATGTATAGCAGCCAAATATTCTAAGCGTATGTTTGTATGTATGTGCTATATGATGAACTTCTTTCGCACTGTACATAGCCAGCCGCACTAATCGAAGGTGCAAACACGTGTTGCTAAATGTGGAGGGAAAAACCGGAGCACCCGGAGAAAAATCCACGTGACCACGGGGAGAGAGACGTGCAAACTCCAAATATACAGCAGGCGTTAGAGTTGGGATCAAACCCACGAGCTCCTGCACACCAGGCGAGGTAGTTAACATCTCGCGCTCCATTGCGCGAGTTTATTGAGGCGCTAATGCTATAGGTGCTCTGAGCCTTGTACACTGCACTCTCTGTCATTCTGGAAGGTGCCTTTAATTTATTGTAATTCTGTATTTGGTTCGTCTCGTGTGTGATTGGTAAGCTAGACAAACACAATGGCAGAAGCCAGCATTATTGTCCAGATTCTTTGACATCTCGTATTCACACCGTTAAACGACACACAAACACATTTTTTATAACAACAAGTCTCTTATTTATATAATTAAAATAAGAGTGGCAGTCATTAAATATGCAACTGACACTTGGTCCAAAGAATACTTGATACTGTTACACAAATGAAAAATAATCAAATGAATCAATGACTTAACTCAGAAATGATATTAGTAGCGCGACACTCATTGCGCGATGAGATGATTTTGAAAAGGCAAACAACGCAACACGGGCAATCCGCTTTCAAGAGATGAATCCCGGTTAATATCGCGTACATTTTCTCCGTTCAGAATACCATCAGCACCATTGGCTCTGAGACCTGTCGTTGAATGTTGCGGTGATCGTCAACTTAACATGCAATAATTATATAATCGGGATTAAATGGTGAAGAAGGTAAGGGGGTGATAATCATTACATCTAATGCCAGGCACAGTCTGTGCGGTGGACTCACGCGAGCGTTGAGAAGGTGACACGGTAGGCGTGGAGGTGGTAAGATGTTAACTACCTCGCCTGGTATACAGGAGGTCGTGGGTTTAATCCCGACCCTGACGCCTGCTGTATATTTGGAGTTTGCGTGTTCTCACCGTGGTCACGTGGAGTTTCTCTGGGTCTTCCGGTTTTTCCCTCCACATTGAGAATCAACATCACCACGCGTTTAGAGTATGTGGCTGCTTTAAATATCCAGGTGCTAAGCCACTTCGTTGAGCTATCATTTGTGATAGCCAGGTCACGTCTGAAAAAAGAGCTTTACAGCTCAGTGGGCCTTACCTGGTAAATAAAAAAAATAGCTTTAGTTGAGTTTCTGTGCCAGTGAATGTGAAGTCGTCACGAACACGCCATCCCTCGAACAGCGCAGCATGCAACTGCTGCTCGACTGCGAAGTTTGGACACGTGTATGTACGAGTGTGTACCTGTGTCTACATGTATGCACGTGTGTGTACATGCATGTACGTGTGTGTACGTGCACGGCACAGTGCTGCGACAGGAAGATCTTACCTTGAAGAAGCCTTGTGTTCTGGAACATGGGGAGGGAAAACAAAGCACAACGTTGTAAATTAATGACCGACACAATGCAACGCTATCCCATTTCTGGATTCCAACTAAAACCTGTGGTCGCATGTGGCAACGGTCTACAACGTGAGCAATTCCTCTGTAAGTACGAGGGTAATTAATTCGGTTCTCACAGAGGTAGGACAAGGCAGAATTACAGCCAAATAATGTCGTGAAGTCACCACTCAGCATAAGCAACGGTAACATGCAGCCGACATGATGGCATCACCGGCGATGAACGGATTTGTGCGCACAGCACCGACACTGGCACGCGGGCACATGTTGGTGGCAGCTCACCAAGTTTGTGGCCAAACCGCCTCGCGTCACATCCGTCAAACTGTGTGCCCCCCCCCCCCGCCCCAAGGGAGGTGACGACAGCCGTTCTGGGGGCTCATCAAATGCCCATTAAACGCTTTCCCATTCCGATGACATACGTCATCAGTTTTTCTTCCAATTGCATTCTGATAACGTACGTTGCGATGTATGCATGCTGAACTTATTTTTCACCGTACGTAGCCAACCGTGCTAATCGGAGGTGCGGGAAATGATGATGTACGTGTACGTCATTGGCACGGAATTAGAAGAAAAATGTAAACAACTTTATCGCTATATCTTCAGGTTGGAAGACGTACCGAGGCTCCCGCAAGGTCGCGCGGGAGGGCGTGTGGCACAGTTCGGCGCCGGCTATCGTAAAGTGCGGCTGTGTCGCCACGGTTCTCTGCAATGAGTGCAATGTCCTTAAAAAGAGCGGCGCTGCCACGCCCCCCTCTAAACAAAATTAACGCCGAGCCGCTCCAGCATTCCGAGATTCAGCGGTGAACGGGACAGCCCCGCCCTGCAACTTGCACGCGTCTCGGAGCGTGAAAGGATTCATCGGTTAAACGTCACTCGGCGCTCCCCCTGTCACTCCGCCACGCCGTGCAGCGCCGTGCAGCGCCGTGCAGCGTCGTGCTGCAAGGCGCCAGATTCGATGTTTCGCTCCGAGTGCCGGGAGCCAAACAGCTCGCTAAGGCGTGCGCAGGATAATTTATGCATCGTTTGTTTGTTTGTTTCAATAGGAGCCCTGGGGGGGTGCAGCAACTCCGCGGACATAGTCCCAAACGCCGTGCACCTGGGTTCAGCGAAGGGGGGACGTTGAGCTCGCCGCTAACCCACCGAGTGGGGACCGCGAGCGGAGTGCGTGGGGAAGTGGAGGGAGCGGGGGTGGAAGAAGAAGGGCGGGGGGGGGGGTGCCCGGGCTCTCAGCAGTGGCCACACCGCTGAAAGCCGCGCGTCACACGCACCCGACGGGCCGCGCTTACTTTTGAAGTAGCCCATCTTGTGAGCCCACCAGATGGCAATGCCGGACAGCGCCACCACCAGCACCACCACGATCACGGCCGCGACGATGGCGCCCACGTTCAGGTCATCTGCGAGGCGCAAGCCGCTCGTGAGGGTCTCGCGCAGGCGCTCGCTGGGCCCCGGGGGGGGGGGGGGGGGGGGGGGCTCGCACCGACTCAGCCAGGCAGCGGCCAGGGGGGTGCTCTGTGATCCAGCAACCGCTGAGCGTCTCCGGCGACTCGCTCGCGGGTGGTCAGTCACGACCCAACAACCCAACAACCCAACAACCCAATCATTCTTCTATTGCCACTATACCATGGTTGGTTTGCTATTCCCATTGACGTCACGCATCGATTCTTCGCCCCCAAGTGGGGCACTCGGTCTACCAGTGGCAGAGGGGGGGTGCTGTGCGGACAGGGGAGGTTGTCACCTTCCCCCGCCTTGAGAATCCAAAAATTGGTATTTCATTAATATTCACCAGAGAGGGTACATCGATTTTTTTGTTTATTAATGTCGGGACATATTATTTTTTTATCTGAAGTTTCGGGAAAATTCTAGATCCACCTCGGCAGTCTGGCAGAGAGACTGTTTTGTGCCAGCCGTGCCCCGCGTCCATCAACCACCCTGCAGGTCAAAACGCCTCCCTCGGCGAGAGAAGAGCTGCGAGCGGGGGGAACGAGACTCCAGGGGACCGTCACGATACGGCCAAAACGCGACCCCTTCTGAACACGGAGGTTTCCGCGGCCCAAATTACAACTCGTAAATCACACTCGGCTTGGGCCGCGTAACGATCCGGCGGAGTTTCTGTCGCAGGACCCTCCGACTTTTGATTTGTGTGGCCGTGTCGGGTGGCGGAAGGAGTTTGGCGACGGAAAACAATATACAACCTAACATGAAACGTGACCACCTTTTGATGCGATCAAAAGGGTGGACGGGCCGCGGGTTCCCTGCGAGAGGCCGGCGTGGCGAGGCCTCCGTGTGAGCGCGTGCGTGCGGGGAGGGACATCAGTTAAAATGTTTTGGTAATCAAACTCTGGGTCGGTATAGACTTGAAGGCTACCGTGGGAATCTGTGTCGAACCCACTCGGTGATGTGTCTCACGAACCGAACCGGCTCGCGACCCAGTGGCCGAGGGCACGCAGCATGAGAGTCACGTGGCCTGGCACAGTCAGGCGGGATACACAGAGATGCTGCTGACGTACGTACGTGTGTGTACGTACGTACGTGTGTGTACGTACGTACGTGTGTGTACGTACGTACGTGTGTGTATGTACGTACGTTGAACTTCTCTTTCGCACCGTTACGTGGCCAACCCTGCTAATCGGAGGTTGCGGACACTTACTGACTTCCATGTGCTGCGCCGAGCACTGGGCGCTCCCCGCGGGGTTGGAGGCCACGCAGTAGTAGTTCCCCGTGTCCATGGGACGCACGCCGCTAAACGTCTGCGTACATACGTGGAAGGAGAGGCGGGGGTTAGACGTGACGGTTCACACACATGCCCTTCCCTGCCGTCGGGACTGACTTGGCACGCGTTCTTGCGGGGGCGGTCGTCGCAAGGCCCTCACGGCTGCGTTTCACAGACA
The DNA here is from genome assembly GCF_048934315.1 of Petromyzon marinus. NCBI lineage: Eukaryota > Metazoa > Chordata > Hyperoartia > Petromyzontiformes > Petromyzontidae > Petromyzon > Petromyzon marinus. The sequence goes on from NC_133698.1 coordinate 1,992,110, forward strand.
CGCTCTGCAGTAGCTTTACACAACATTTTTTTTATAATTTGCCAAAATTTCGACCGTGACAGCGGCACGCAGCGGCCTCCTGTTTTTAAATGACGTCGAAGCGGGCGGCGTTAATTTTTGTTATGCGCAGTACTCCCACAGTAATGGCCAGGGCAGCCTGCAGGATTCGAACCGCCAACCCCTACAACAAGAGGGGTGAGTGCCTGCGCTGGGCCGCGTGACCGCCAAACCACTGAACTATTTGAACCTATTTTTATTTTATCAGGTAAGGCCGACTGAGCTGCTATACAGCTCTTTTTCAGAATCTACCTGGCCACAAACGATAGCTCAATGTGGCTGATCACGTGGACATTTACAGCCGAATACGCGTGTTCATTCAAAATGTGTAGGGAAAGACAGGAGGACCCGGAGAAAAATCCACACGACCATGGAGAGAGAGAGAGAGACAGAGGGAGAGAAACATGCAAATATACAGCAAGCGTCAGGGTCGGGATCGAACCCACGACCTCCTGCATACCAGGCGAGGGAGTTAACATCTCGTAGCCACCGAGAGCAGAGCCCCTCCCGTGGCATCACGAGTACGGCCACGGCCAGAGGGGGCGCACAGACATCGAGGATTCGTGCACATCGAGCCGCGTCCGCCTCGCCCCACAGTGGCGTCACGTGCACGGGCCACACCAGCGCGTGAACGGGCGCAGAAACGTGGCTCATCCTGCGCAACATGAGCGGCAAGGCAGGGCTCACCTCCCGTTTATAGCCGAGCCATCGGTGGAAATTCTGCGTTCTCATGGCGGCGGTGTGTCCATCCAAAACGCGACCGATGTTGAACTTGTCACAGAGCGGCACTCGTTTTTATCGAGCCCCCCGGAGGGACATCGGGTCGAGTCAAAACCCAACCCCGATTTGAACTCGCGACCCTATCCGACAGCGCGCCGCCCCTCGAGCGAAGGGGTCGCGACCGGCCTCCCCGTACCAGGCTGCCGGTGTTGACGTTGAGGCGGTACGAGGAGTTGGAGAACTTGAGGCTGCCCTTGGGGTCGAGGGGCACCTGATCGCCGTTGCGGAACCACTGGTACGTGGAGATGGGGAAGCCCTCCGACTCCTGGCACAGCAGCTCGGTGGAGCGCCCGGTGGTGACCGCGGTTGGCACCACGCAGCGCGGCGTCACGGGCTTCACTGCCGAGCGCCGACGACAGCAAAGAGCGGAATCAACGCCGGCAACGTGACGGGACGCCGGCAAAGCAAAGCGCCGCGGGGCCATGCCTGGGCATTTGCTAAATGTTAAAAGTTATAAAGAAGAGTGCCGTGCATGGCGGCATTGACGAAGAAACAACAAGAGGTGGAAAAGGCGCAGCCCTGCCATTGCTCGCTTGTGCCGATGATGGCACAAGGGGCCTCCGCTATAGGATGCTCTATCGTGGTCCGCCTACTCTCTTATCTTTTCGCACTTACTCTACCGGCAGCTCTTTTTCAGAAACAACCCAGCCACAAATAATGGCTCAACGAAGTGGCTTATCAGGTCGACATTTATAGCAGCCACATACTCTAAACACGTGATGTTGATTCTAAATGTGGAGGGTAAAACCACAGGCAGAACGCGCTAACTCCAAATATGAAGGCATCAGGGTCGGGATCAAACCCACGAGCTCCTGTTTACCAGGCGAGGTAGTTAACATCTTGGCACCACATGCGATCTGCCGATGGGCTAATAGTGTCGCAAACATTTATACTGCCGGGAGATCGATTGCAAGTCCAGTATGCTGACCATCGCAGCACATGGTACGACCCATCAGACATCGCGCGGCACGACCCCAACACGCACCGGAGCGCCGTGCAGCATCTCCCGGCTTACCACGGTTTGATGGCAGTACAGCAAGGTAGATTAAGTTCCATTCGTTTTCATCTGCATGGGGATTGAGCATTAGGCCCCTCGCACGCGTACGTTTTCTCCAGGCGCTCCGGGTTCCTCCCACGTGCGTTAACACTTGCCACCGAGTTGGCCAAACATCCCAGGATAGGGCCACAGAGCTCGGGCAACTGTTGGGCAACCGTACGGTTCAGGCTGCATTCCCTGCAAGGTTTGTAGTTCCCCGCGCCACTGCATCGTTCTCCCTCTGTCCGAGAACGAACTAAAACTGCGCGCGTTGCAAATTTGCAGGGAAACCTACGTGGCCGCAAAACAAAAAAAAATATAAAACCCGAAGCGGCAGCGCGGGCGCGGCGCACCTTGCACGACCAGGTTGATCTCGATCTCGTCGAAGGCCTTGGTGTCCTGCGTGGCCAGGACCTCACAGCGGTAGGTGGCCGTGTCGCTGCGCGAGGCGTTGCGGATCGTGACCGAGGCATTGAAGGCCCGGGCCACGTCGGCGATGTACGCGCGGTCCTTCAGGTCACCTGCACGCGCACGCGCGCAGATCGGCGTCGCACACGCTGCCGAGCTGTGGTGAACTACGCAGTGGAGGAGGCCAAGCGACGGCACGAGACGGAGAGGGAGACGCCGGAAGAGACGGCAGCGGTAGGAGCGGGGAGGCGACGCCGCAGAGTTCGGACGTCGCGACTGGAGAGGAGCGGCCGAGGAGAGGAGGGGATGGAAGAGAATGGGGGAGGCCATTGCTCAGCAGGGGCAGATGTTAACTACCTCGCCTGGTATGCAGACGGTCGCGGGTTCGATCCTGACCCTGATGCCTCTCTATTTGGAGTTCGCATGTTCTCTCTGTGGTCGTGTGGATTTTTCTCTGGGTCCTCGACGTTTTCCCTCCACATTTACAATCGACATGTGTACGTATGTATGTTGAACTTCTTTCACACCGTATGTAGCCAACCATGCTAATCGTTTAGAGCTTTTGGCTGCTATAGATTTCCACGTGACAAGCCACTTCGTTGAGCTATCATTTGAGGCCAGATCGCTTCGGAAAAATAGCTACATAGCTCAGTGGGCCTTACTTGGTAAAATAAAAGTTTGTAAAAAAAGTCACGCGTTAATGCACATTCCTTTGAACGTGTCTTTCACAGTGGATGTTAAAAATCAGCGAGCATTTCCCAGTGAGCCCCCCCCACTTCCCCAACCTCCCAGTGTCAGCGCTTTAAGCTCTGAGGCAGGAGGTTTAAGGAAATTTGCCCATTCGTCTCGCTCCACTCGCTTCTTTTGCTTGTCACGTGTTCTAACGTCTCACGCATGGACGAGGTGCTGGAAAAGACATTCTCAGTGCAACTAAGAAAAAAAGAAAATCAATCTGCAGACGCCGTTGTTCACTGTGTGCCGGGAGCGACTCGGTCCAAATCTGACAAATTTTAAATATTGCCTGCAAATAACTCAATTGGGATCACACACAGCAGCAGCATCGCCACCCCCCGCCGCCCGCCCCCGCTACTCTAAAACTACCACAGACTGCGTCTGCGAGACACAGCAGCAACTTCCTTCACAATGATCGCCCTGCGCTATAACGGCGGCACAAACACCAAACAGACAAAATCAGCATTCATTGTAATCATTAAATGCGAGTACACTTTCAATGAACTCAATGTACTTCCTTTAATTAAGTGAGGGGATAACTCTGCCATTCATTATCACTTTCACAATCGGAGCTTGCTAACCAAGTGCAAAAATGTGAGAAGTAAAAAAAAATCATCCTCACAATTAAGCCGTGTTAATTTTAACGTTCACCAACTGGGTCTACAACTCACCCAGTGACTCGCACCTTCAAATGGCATCTCGGGGAGCTGAAAGCGCACGGAGGTGCAAATTGTTCGCGCCACACGGCATTGAGGAATGAAAGCAGCAGCAGCAGCAGCAGCAGCAGCGTGACACCGCAGTCACCGCCTACGGCGCACGCTCACGCACGGGCAGCGTAGCGCCGCGTGTGCCGTCGCCTCGGTACTGTAAATTCCAAAAATAAACGAGCGGGTCAAAGGGGAGGGTTTTTTGTAAACTGTTACGATTTCGTATTCTTGGTTCTTTCGGTAAAGTCACGTTTCCCTTCGACGTGACTTTACCGAAAGAACCAAGAATATGAATCCCTGCAGTCACGAAAGCTTTAAATCAAAATGTTACGATTTCGGTTCGAACGCAGTCATTCACAGAGGGGAGACATACAGGCAGCTCCATTGCCAACGGAGGAACAGAAATTCAATATTGAAGTCGCTGTTGTAAACTGTTTTCTTCCAAAACTCAGCTGCCGACCAAAAGGCCCCTTTGGCCCAAATCGTCAAGTGGCGAGCAAACAAACATCAGGACTTAAAGACGTGTGATGGATATGAGTTGACACACTTTCTTGAATTGAGCCAAGGTTAGAGACGATGGGAAGGAGGGAGTTCCAAAATGGAGCAGTGCAAGGGAAGAAGCGGAGAGAGAAGTGAGGTGACCTGCAGAGTGGTGAGTGGGCAGGTGGGTGAGTGGGCGAGCAGTTTTGTGAGTAAGTGTATGTTGTTGTGGGGAGCGGTAGTGTCACGGTTAGTGCACTGCGCTACGAACCCAGCGACCCGCGATTGATTCCCGCTCACGGCCAACACCAGTGACAATTATCTGAACCGGTCCGGGACTTCCCCTAGGTCGAATCAACCTAAGAATTAATATATGGTGCCATTCAGGAGACAAAGGCGGCCGGGTGTGGTGCTGGCCACACAACCCCTCGTCTGTCATGCCGACCTTCATAGGTGGTAGCTAACAGCACTTGCCCCAACAGTCTGTTCAGGCTATAAGGGCAGACAGAGTTCTAAACATTTTGTTGGAGGAATCAATGAATGAAAGTTCACAGGAAAAGTAACTATAGCAGCCGTAGTACTAGTAGTGATAGAAGAGTGATAAGGAGGTGGCTGAACACGGGTGAGTGAATAACTAGAGTCACGTGGAATTGGCTTCTGGTTGCCGAACAATACATTGAGGTCATCGCATCGTGCGCTTTCAGGTGTGCTTCTGCGGCCGTCTGGAACGCTCTTCCTTCTGACATTAAGCCACTGGAGCTATGGATTTCTAAATAATCAAGATTGAAAATTAATTTCTGTAGAACTCAATTTTGTGTTTAGTTTATTGTCCTTCCTCCACACCTCCTCCGAGCACGGTTGACTGCGTACAGTGCGAAATAAGTTCAACATACATAATTGTGGACTCATAGACTCCCAACCTGGGTGACTTTCGGGATGTGGAGTCTGTATGTTCTCCCACTCTTCTGCATGGGTTCCCTCTGGGTTCTCCAATGTTCCTCCCATAGCTAAGCACACGCAACGTCATTGGTGTTGGCCAAAAACATCCCAATGTAGTGGGACCCTCAAGAAAACGAGTCTATGGGCTCGAAGTGTTTTTTTCTGGGTAAATAAGCAATAATAATAATAATAAAGATTGTTATAATTATTTAGATAATTACAGTGAGGGAAAAAAGTATTTGATCCCCTGCTGATTTTGTACGTTTGCCCACTGGCAAAGAAATGATCAGTCTATAATTTTAATGGTAGGTTTATTTGAACAGTGAGAGACAGAATAACAACAAAAAAATCCAGAAAAACGCATGTCAAAAATGTAAAAAATTGATTTGCATTTTAATGAGGGAAATAAGATGTGACCCCCTCTCAATCAGAAAGATTTCTGGCTCCCAGGTGTCTTTTATACAGGTAATGAGCTGAGATTAGGAGCACACTCTTAAAGGAAGTGCCCCTAATCTCAGCTTGTTACCTGTATAAAAGACACCTGTCCATAGAAGCAATAAATCAATCAGATTCCAAACTCTCCACCATGGCCAAGACCAAAGAGCTCTCCAAGGATGTCAGGGACAAGATTGTAGACCTACACAAGGCTGGAATGGACTACAAGACCATTGCCAAGCAGCTTGGTGAGAAGGTGACAACAGTTGGTGCGATTATTCGCAAATGGAAGAAACACAAAAGAACTGTCAATCTCCCTCGGCCTGGGGCTCCATGCAAGATCTCACCTCGTGAAGTTGCAATGATCATGAGAACGGTGAGGAATCAGCCCAGAACTACACGGGAGGATCTTGTCAATGATCTCAAGACAGCTGGGACCATAGTCACCAAGAAAACAATTGGTAACACATTACGCTGTGAAGGACTGAAATCCTGCAGCGCCCGCAAGGTCCCCCTGCTCAAGAAAGCACATATACATGCCCGTCTCAAGTTTGCCAATGAACATCTGAATGATTCAGAGGACAACTGGGTGAAAGTGTTGTGGTCAGATGAGACCAAAATGGAGCTCTTTGGCATCAACTCAACTCGCCGTGTTTGGAGGAGGAGGAATGCTGCCTATGACCCCAAGAACACCATCCCCACCGTCAAACATGGAGGTGGAAACATGTTTTGGGGGTGTTTTTCTGCTAAGGGGACAGGACAACTTCACCGCGTCAAAGGGACAATGGACGGGGCCATGTACCGTCAAATCTTGGGTGAGAACCTCCTTCCCTCAGCCAGGGCAATGGGTCATGGATGGGTATTCCAGCATGACAATGACCCAAAACACACGGCCAAGGCAATAAAGGAGTGGCTCAAGAAGAAGCCCATTAAGGTCCTGGAGTGGCCTAGCCAGTCTCCAGACCTTAATCCCATAGAAAATCTGTGGAGGGAGCTGAAGGTTCGAGTTGCCAAACGTCAGCCTCGAAACCTTAATGACTTGGAGAAGATCTGCAAAGAGGAGTGGGACAAAATCCCTCCTGATATGTGTGCAAACCTGGTGGCCAACTACAAGAAACGTCTGACCTCTGTGATTGCCAACAAGGGTTTTGCCACCAAGTACTAAGTCATGTTTTGCAGAGGGGTCAAATACTTATTTCCCTCATTCAAATGCAAATCAATTTATAACATTTTTGACATGCGTTTTTCTGGATTTTGTTGTTGTTATTCTGTCTCTCACTGTTCAAATAAACCTACCATTAAAATTATAGACTGATCATTTCTTTGTCAGTGGGCAAACGTCCAAAATCAGCAGGGGATCAAATACTTTTTTCCCTCACTGTATTCTTATCAAGCGCACCTGTAATCTGCCCGTTGAAGTACACAAAGTTCTTTTCGCCTCCCTTGATTTTCTTCCACTCGACGCGCGGACTGACGCTCACCGTTTGGTACTGGCAGTGCAGGGTCACCTCTGCAAGACATTGGCACGTGCCATCATCACACACGCTCACACACAACAACACAACAACACAACAAGACAACACAACACAACAACAACAACAGCAAGCACCAACGTCCATTGCGCAGCCACCGTGGCAACACAACCACAGGTTTCGATTCCAAGCAGATGGCGCTTGCTTGTATGGTGAATGCACCCGCAGAAATGACCAGGGCAGTCTGCCATCGAACGCAGACGGTCACCGCTTTCAGATGCGCTTATTCGGCCGTCCGGAACGCTCTTCCTTCCGAAATTAGGAAGCCACTGGAGCTATGCACTTTTAAATCAACCAGATTGAAAACTAAATTTCTTGAGAACCGCTTTTTGTGTTAAGTTTGTTGTCCTTCTCCCGCACCTCCGATTAGCACGGTTGGTTACGTACAGCGCGAAATAAGTTCAACGTACGTACAAAATACATGAAAGCGCCTGGCCGTGCCACGGTCCACACCGCGGGCCACACACCCAGTCGGCGCAGCCTGACCTGCCCCAGGAAAACAATTCACACTCTGTCAAGGTCACCTCAGTTTCCCTGAATGCCTCAAACGATTCGTCCCAGATAAAGCCAGGAAGGGAGCGTGGGCGGCACAGCCGACGTTTATTTTTATCCCGCGTCAAACGCTCTTGGAGAAAGGTGCACACCCCACACCGCGTGCGCGCTTGACGAAACGACCGCGGTTAGAAATATGGACGACTTCACGAGGATCGACAGCCGGGCGACAGCTTCCACACGGCATTTCGCAGCCGACGGAACGAGGCCATCGCTCACGCGATGTGAAGCGAGAGACCTCTGCTGACAGCCCGAAGCCAGTCGTTACCACGGCGCCCAGTTACACAAAAAGCTGTTCCATTTTCTAAACAGCCACCACGCCTCCTCCGATGGAGCGGGGTGGTGCTGGAGTGTTCAGATCTGTGTGTGCGTGCGTGCGTGCGTGTGTGAGTGCGTGCGTGTGTGAGTGCGTGCGTGCGTGTGTGTGTGAGTGCGTGTGCGTGTGTGCGTGTGTGAGTGCGTGCGTGTGTGAGTGCGTGTGAGTGCGTGTGTGTGCGTGCGTGTGTGAGTGCGTGTGTGAGTGCGTGTGTGAGTGCGTGCGTGTACGTGCGTGTGTGTGTGAGTGCGTGTGTGAGTGCGTGCGTGCGTGTGTGAGTGCGTGTGCATGTGTGCGTGTGTGAGTGCGTGCATGTGTGAGTGCGTGTGAGTGCGTGTGAGTGCGTGCGTGTGCGTGCGTGTGTGAGTGCGTGCGTGTGTGTGTGAGTGCGTGCGTGTGTGAGTGTGTGCGTGCGTGTGTGAGTGCGTGCGTGTGTGTGTGCGTGCGTGTGTGTGTGCGTGTGTGAGTGCGTGAGTGTGTGCGTGTGTGTGTGAGTGCGTGTGAGTGCGTGAGTGTGTGTGCGTGCGTGTGCGTGCATGTGCGTGCGTGTGTGGGAGAGCGGTGGTGTAGTGCTTAGCGCACTGCGCTACGAACCCGGCAGATCCGAGATAGTTTCCCACTCACGGACGACACGAGTAACGATTATCTGAACCGGTTCTGGGCCTCCCATAGGTCGACTAAGCCTCAAATGAATACCCGGTGCGGTGTGCAAACATCGCCACTGGGGAGACAAAGGCGGCCGGGCGTGGTGCTGGCCACCCGCCCCCTCGTGCGCCGCACCGTCATTCACAGGTGCTACTCGCTAACAGCACTTGCCCCTGCAGGCTGTTAAGGCTACACGGGGGGGGGAGGGGAGGGATCTTTGTACTAGTTGCGAGTTGGGCGAGACAGAGGGCCACTTACGTTCGTACTCCCGCACGATGGGGTTGGTGTCGCGGGAGTTCACGGTGACGGCCGCTGTCCTGTGACCTGCAACGCACACACACACACACACGTGCAGAGAGCCCAGTTAGAACTGTAAACAGTTTTTATTATTTTAACCAGGTAAGGCCCACTCAACTATATCTAGCTCTTCTTACAGAAGCGACCTGGTGACACAAATCATAGCCCAGTGAAATGGCTTATCACGCGGACATGTATAGCAGCAGCCAAACGCTCTAAACGCGTGATGTTGATTCTAAATGTGGAGGGAAAAACCGGAGGACCTGGGGGAAAATCCAGACGAACACGGGGAGAAAGAAAGACACGCAAACTCCATCAGGGTCGGAATCGAACCCATAACCTTCTGTATACCGGGCGAGGGAGTTAACATCTTACCACTGCGCCCCCCCCCCTAGTTACGCCAACGCCATCCACAGCTCATTATGCTCAAGCTCCCAACATCAGTGGCGTGGACGTGATCGCACATCCCGCCGCCACGCATTCCGCATCGACCGATCGAGCCTCCCCTGCCCGGTGCCGTGCAGCACAAAGCCCTGTGAAGACGGCGGTCACCGCGACCGTCTGGAAAGCGCTCTTCCTCACCATATTAGGAAGCCACTTTGAAATGATCTAGACTGAAAACTGATCGTCTTTTAGAAATGCTTTTTGTGTTTCGTTTGTTGTCCTTCACCCGCAACGTTGCATAATTTTGCACCGCTGAAAACTAAACCTAAACTAAAACACTAAACTATGTTTATTTTATCAGGTAAGGCCCACCGAGCTATACGGCTCTTTATTTAGAAGCGACCTGGCCACAAATGATAGTTCAACGAAGTGGCTCATCACGTACAAATTTATAGCAGCCAAAAAATTCTGAACGCGTGATGTTGATTCTAAACGTGGAGGGATAAACCGGAGGACCCGGAGAAAAATCCACACGACCGCGAGGAGAGAGAGACACGCAAACTCCAAATATACATTAGGCATTGTCACGGTTAGGATCGAACCTACGACCTCCTGCATACCAGGCAAGGTAGTTAACATCTCCTAGCCACAGTGGCTGGTATTGCAAGATGTTCTTCCTCGACTCCCCACGATGCGTCCCAGTAACTTGTGCCACACAAAGGTGTGGCGGGTTGAGAGCTGGGCTTGATCGTAAAAAGCAACGCGGCAAAGCGCCAAGAGGAGACGCCTGAATCCGTGCGAAATCTCAAAGTGCGGCAATAATATTGGAAACGTATTTCATTTAATAATCCTCACGGACCTTTTATAATTTTGTTCTGCTTTTTACTTTTATTTCTATTTGGTTTTCTTTGATATAAAATGTATTTATTTTTTGTCATGTTGGTGACCCACGTGACCCTTGCACACCAGACTCCTCCTTGCTGGTTACACTTCTGATTAGCACGGTTGGCTACGTACAGGGCGAAAGAAGTTCAACATACGTACACTATGCTATACACTACCATACACTACGCAATGCACCTCTGATTAGCACGGTTGGCTACGTATGGTGCGAAAGAAGTTCAACATACGTACGTACGTACATCCATTACGCAGATTAAACTGTTCCTGGAAAATTGTCCAAGCAAACAGGGGAGGCTAAATACAGACGGCACTGACTGAGATAAGCGTGCAGAGCATGAGGACACCGACTGGGAAATGTTGACATGGGCTCGCTCGTTAAAGTCGGGTGCAATCTGAGCATCAACCAGGCACGTTTACACACTCGGGGCTGCAAATAGCACGGGATCGTTCATCACAGATAAGCTTAGTACGATGCATGCATATGAAATACGTTACATGTCCACGTGATAAGTCACTTGGTTGAGCTATCAATTGTGGCCAGGTCGCTTCTGAAAAAGGAGGTATATTCTATTTATTTATTTCTAAGATGATTACATGGAAGAATCAGAAGAGACGGCGACGGCTTGGGGAGGCCTTCATCCAGCAGTGGATCGATGATCGAATATGACGTGTTTCACAACGTTGCTTATGGGATACGCAGCTGGTATACCACTGTCGCGTTGGTATGCGCATATGTTGAACTTCTTTCGCACCGTACGTAGCCAACCGTGCTAATCGTCGGTGCGAGTGCTGGAGGAACGCAAGTGGATGCTGCCACAGTGGTGTCATGGTCAGCGCGCTCGACTTGCCATCCAGAGGTCACCGGGTTCAACCTCCGGGCTCGACGGTTGGTAGAACAGAATCCTAACCCCCCCCCCCCACCTCTATCCACCCAGCCATAGAAATGTTGAGGCCGCAGTTGGTCGATCGGCAGGGCGTGCGTGCTGTGGCAAAGCACGGGTACTCCTGCCTCTTCTGAACACGTGTGGCCAGCGTGGAAGATGAGGCCACAAGTACCCTGTCGAGTGAGGGGCTCTCTCCAGAGCTCCCTCTAGCGGAGGCCCATCCGCCGGCAGTGGCACGAGCGAGCAGTTGCAGGGTTGCGCCTTTACTCTTTACTTTTAAAAAAATAAACTGAGCAAATGAGGCAGAGCTACGAATCGTGAGAGCTGTACCGAGAGGGGCAGAGGAGGTGACAGCATCAGGCTGGCTAGGCAAAGAGGGCTGGAATTAATGAGTCGGGCAGACCATGTCATGCATGCCTTCTAGTGTGACCAATTAAATTATTCCACTCCCGAAAACTGGGATGCGGTCGGTATTGCGTATTCAGCATGACCTGTTAGCCAGAGGCAGCTCACTGGACCCACGGCACACCCCAGTCAGGGTATCAACGTTAACTACACCGAATAAATCGACTCCCAGTGTTCTCTTTGCGGCCCTGTTATCCGTACGGCGTGTTTTCCACAAACGATCCTGTTATCTGTAACCAAATAAATAGACAACTTTGCCTCCTTCACATATCTGTTTCTCCAAGTAAAAAAAAAATACTATTTGTTTAACACATCCCATCAGCCAAACGACCTTCTGAACGTAAATAATTTCAGCCAAGTTGGTTAAACACAAGAAAACTCCAAACTCCTTTCAACACATAGTGGCTCATCAACAGTCAGGCTTGCTTGGACCAACGCTGGTGAGTAAAGATGTCCCCATCCTCCCAAAGCTGATTTTGACGCTCTCCGTAGTCCGTGACGTGGCGATGATGTGCGTTGGCAGCACGCCGAGTGGGGTCACCTCCACACGCTTCAGAGGCAAGTCACACTGACGATACCCACAGCGGCAGCGATCAGAGACAAGGGGACTTACACACACCCACACACAGTGACAGCGATCAGAGACATGGAGACTTACACACACCCACACACAGTGACAGTGATCAGAGACATGGAGACTTATACACACCCACACACAGTGACAGCGATCAGAGACAGAGACATGGAGACTTACACACACCCACTCACAGTGACAGTGATCAGAGATATGGAGACTTACACACACCCACACAGTGACAGTGATCAGAGATATGGAGACTTACACACACCCACACACAGTGACAGTGATCAGAGATATGAAGACTTACACACACCCACACACAGTGACAGTGATCAGAGATATGGAGACTTACACACACCCAGACACAGTGACAATGATCAGAGACATGGAGACTTACACACACCCACACACAGTGACAGTGATCAGAGACAAGGAGACTTACACACACCCACACACAGTGACAGTGATCAGAGAGAAGGGGACTTACACACACCCACACACAGTGACAGTGATCAGAGATATGGAGACTTACACACACACAGTGACAGTGATCAGGGACAAGGAGACTTACACACACCCACACACAGTGACAGTGATCAGAGACAAGGAGACTTACACACACCCACACACAGTGACAGTGATCAGAGATATGGAGACTTACACACACCCACACACAGTGACAGTGATCAGAGATATGGAGACTTACACACACCCAGACACAGTGACAATGATCAGAGACATGGAGACTTACACACACCCACACACAGTGACAGTGATCAGAGACAAGGAGACTTACACACACCCACACACAGTGACAGTGATCAGAGACAAGGGGACTTACACACACCCACACACAGTGACAGTGATCAGAGATATGGAGACTTACACACACACAGTGACAGTGATCAGGGACAAGGAGACTTACACACACCCACACACAGTGACAGTGATCAGAGACAAGGAGACTTACACACACCCACACACAGTGACAGTGATCAGAGACATGGAGACTTACACACACCCACACACAGTGACAGCGATCAGCGACATGGAGACGTACACACACCCACTCACAGTGACAGTGATCAGAGATATGGAGACTTACACACACCCACTCACAGTGACAGTGATCAGAGATATGGAGACTTACACACACCCACACAGTGACAGTGATCAGAGATATGGAGACTTACACACACCCACACACAGTGACAGTGATCAGAGATATGAAGACTTACACACACCCACACACAGTGACAGTGATCAGAGATATGGAGACTTACACACACCCAGACACAGTGACAATGATCAGAGACATGGAGACTTACACACACCCACACACAGTGACAGTGATCAGAGACAAGGAGACTTACACACACCCACACACAGTGACAGTGATCAGAGACAAGGGGACTTACACACACCCACACACAGTGACAGTGATCAGAGATATGGAGACTTACACACACACAGTGACAGTGATCAGGGACAAGGAGACTTACACACACCCACACACAGTGACAGTGATCAGAGACAAGGAGACTTACACACACCCACACACAGTGACAGTGATCAGAGATATGGAGACTTACACACACCCACACACAGTGACAGTGATCAGAGATATGGAGACTTACACACACCCAGACACAGTGACAATGATCAGAGACATGGAGACTTACACACACCCACACACAGTGACAGTGATCAGAGACAAGGAGACTTACACACACCCACACACAGTGACAGTGATCAGAGACAAGGGGACTTACACACACCCACACACAGTGACAGTGATCAGAGATATGGAGACTTACACACACACAGTGACAGTGATCAGGGACAAGGAGACTTACACACACCCACACACAGTGACAGTGATCAGAGACAAGGAGACTTACACACACCCACACACAGTGACAGTGATCAGAGATATGGAGACTTACACACACCCAGACACAGTGACAATGATCAGAGACATGGAGACTTACACACACCCACACACAGTGACAGTGATCAGAGACAAGGAGACTTACACACCCACACACAGTGACAGTGATCAGAGACAAGGGGACTTACACACACCCACACACAGTGACAGTGATCAGAGATATGGAGACTTACACACACCCACACACAGTGACAGTGATCAGAGACAAGGAGACTTACACACACCCACACACAGTGACAGTGATCAGAGACAAGGAGACTTACACACACCCACACACAGTGACAGTGATCAGAGATATGGAGACTTACACACACCCACACACAGTGACAGTGATCAGAGACATGGGGGCGCACTGACTGGTCGAGATTTGAACAACAAGAAGACTTCTGCGGGCTGTGTGTAGGGGGTGCAGATGGACAGGAGGTTGGAAGCTGTGAGGAGCCGCTGCACCAGAGGAAACAGGAGCAGCAACACCGTGCAGGCTCACGGCGTCCGAGAGAATTACTCCACGCCGCGGTGGACGAGCTTGTGACGGATGTCAGCGGAGGGACTGGAGGATGCGAGCGTCTCTTATCATTTGGCATCTGCGAGTCACGCGTTAGGTAGTCCAGCGGGTTGCGTTTGTGTCTCAACAAGAGTTGCCGAGACCCAAGACGTCAAGCGGCACACAGCGAGCAGCGCAGTCACAGTTGTGAGGGCTGGGGGGGGGGGGACGATGGGAGGGAATTACAAAGTGGAGCCGTGCGAGGGAAGAAGCAGAAAAAGAAGTGTTGTGACTGCCAGTGAGTGAATGGGTGAGTGGTTGGCACACCTGTCAGCCCATACGGTTTACCCCAGGTTCGTAAAGCGTACAGCCGTTTCAACATGGGCAAAAAATATTTGTTTGTGTTTCTCCCTTGTGATGGGGCTTCATAGGATGAACCTTGAGATTTGTAAGGGTGCGGGGTGACCAATAACGTCTGAATTGGTCTGTAATAAGGTAGGGCACGGATAAGGGGTTGACAGGTATGCGAAGGGTGAGTGTGTTATTGTGACATGCATTGTGGTGAGTGAGCGGGTGAGCAAGTGAGCGAGTGATTGGGTGAGTGGGTGAGCAAGTGAGCGAGTGAGTGGATGGGTGAGTGAGTGTGTTGTTGTGATCGGCAGTGTGGTGGATGAACACGGTGTGGGCGAGGCGAAACAGTCGGTCTGGCAGATCGAGTGCACAATGTGGGTGGCGCATTGAGCGAGAGAAAGCTGAGGGGAATAGTGGCCGTGGCACGTGCGGTAGAAGCGTGGCAGCACTCAGATAAAAGCACAGCGATAATAAAAACAAGCACACACACAGTCCGGGACTGTCGCGACGGGCATGAAGGGGATTTGCACGGTAGCCTGAGGACGACCAAGGGGAGGGGAATTGGCACGAGCGCTTCGTTCGCTACGGCGAGAGAGGAAGGATCGGCAGAATTGGCGGCACGCACACGCCGCACCGCACAGGTTGGGCGCGTGTACGTCCAACTTCTTGGGCGCCGCAGCGTCGCCAGCCGTGCTAATCGGAGGCGCGGGGAAATGACAAAATGTTACTAAGGCCTGGGCAGTTGGATACGCTTAGAAAAAAAACACTCGCGCATTTTTTTCAGTAATTCGTCCAGTAGTTAAAGGTTAAAATTTAGTGCAGCCTAGCTATATTGAATTGAATGCAAAGTGGTAAGTCAACAGAACCGGATGATTGAGTTAGGAATGCAATAAAGTGTGATTGGAAGAGTCTATTTGCGGCCAGGCTGAGGTACACCCGTTTGGACACTTTCAAATCTGGCGGGGGCACCCTTGAGTGGAACGCAACCGACAAGCGGCCTGCCCAAGCGAGTGGACGCAAAGTCACTTTCATTCGAAGGCAGCCGGTACATCGCCGCGTGCCCCTCACGGTGTCGCGCGAGGTCCTAATGAGCGCGAACCGCACGCCCGTTTTGTTTGGAACACCCGGCGCGGTGCGGGAAGTGTAATCCGGGCTCAGCGCACAATCTCGGATCGTGGTAAGCACAGACAGCCGCGAGGGCTCAGCGGGAGCGCAGCGCCGGCGCCGCGGGCTCACGTGGTGCGTCGTGACCGCTTGTTGCAGGGTGGTGGCGCAGTGCGAACCCGCGCGCGCAAAGTACTCCACAGCTCCCGCTAGTGGGGGCCCTGCCGCCAGCAGCGGCGCGAGCGAGCAGTTGCGGGGCTGCGCCTTTACCCGATGGGTTGGTCTCACAGCAGGGTGGCTTCAGTACTCCGTGTGCCCCTGCCACTAACGAGCAACAGTGGAGGGAAATATTCGTTGAGGTGATGTCAACACGTTGTAGCATTTACCAGGGATGCCCGCGGTATGGCGACACTACCAAGTATCGTGCAATATATAAGATAAATAAAATTGTACCATTTGCAAAAATATCGTCAAAATCATGATATTGATGGTCATGTATTTATTTTTTTACGTACATATTGTATTTCCTGATATGAAACGTATTTGAAATAAAACTTCACGATCTTTTTTCCAAGTCGTAAACGACGCAGCAGTGACGGCGGCCGCCCGCGAACCGACCGCTCCGGCGGGACTCCGTAGCTCAGCGGCCTGGCTTGGGATCGATGCGCAGTCGGGGGTTTACATAACGAGTGGCTATTGACCACCATCAGTTCCGCGTGCCCCCTCCAATTGCAGGGCAGTACTACTGTCCTTTCAAGAAAGCGACGCAGCACTGAACCGCAATGCGTACCGCGATGGCAGCAGTACCCCCGGTTTACGTCGGGGGGCGCGTTCCTGGAAGGTGCGATGGCGAATATTCGAACCGACGTAAATCAAAGCGATTTTTTTCCAGATCACCGAAATACCGTACAGCACAGCACGCTCCTTTACGCGTGACGCAAAGTAGCCCGCGTACAGGGGAGGTATTGTTTGTGTACAGGGGAGGTATTGTTTGTGTACAGGGGAGGTATTGTTTGTGTACAGGGGAGGTATTGTTTGTGTACAGGGGAGGTATTGTTTGTGTACAGGGGAGGTATTGTTTGTGTACAGGGGAGGTATTGTTTGTGTACAGGGGAGGTATTGTTTGTGTACAGGGGAGGTATTGTTTGTGTACAGGGGAGGTATTGTTTGTGTACAGGGGAGGTATTGTTTGTGTACAGGGGAGGTATTGTTTGTGTACAGGGGAGGTATTGTTTGTGTACAGGGGAGGTATTGTTTGTGTACAGGGGAGGTGAGAGGCGAAGGCTGAGAGGCGATTGATATCCGAAAGGACGGACGGTGATGTCAGCGAGGTGAGTGTGGGGTTGAGGCGACGCAAATCGTATTTGCAAAACGACGTAAAATGAGACGTTAATTTGGGGTACTACTCTATATTCACGTCCATTAAACACGGAGCAGGCTCTCACAACCAATGTTATCATCCATAATAGGTTTGTGGGTGGATCGCCGTACAAGCAAAATGTTGTGTCCCACACCCTCCACCGCCTGACACGGTCGATTAATAAAGTGATCGTCATGTGAACAGCAGCCACAAATTGGCACGTTTGTTCACGTGACAACTTTATTAATGGCCGTGTTGGGTGGAGGAGGGTGTACAACACACATCTTACTCACGCGATTTGATCCCAACTCGAAACTCAGTTCTGAATCATTGTCACGTCCATTAACTGGATGCTAAAACAGGCTCATTCAGATAGACATTCTGGTTACGCTAATCTCAGTTGAACCACCACACTGTACTTACGTACAGGGTGTACGTTGATACTTTCATTTATTATCAATGCAGGTGTAGATTAGCACGGTTGGCTACGTACGGTGCGAAAGAAGTTCAACATACATACAGTACATACATTTATAAAAAGAGGCATCAAATATGAGCAATTATGCAGATTTAGGTTTGCGCTGCTAATGAGGCTCAGCGGGTGGAAACCAGTCCAGAGTTTGCTTCCTCAAACCAATCCTGCTGCTGGATAATGCAGAACTGGTCTGGATAGCCGATAGGACCATGGACACATGGAGGCTCTATCCATAACAATGTATGATGAGTTTGTATATGTTGTCCTTCTGTATTGAAATTAAGTATCCCGTGTTCAGAGGCTGCTGTTTTTACTATGAGCACACACGGCAAAGACAAAGATACCCCTATAGTCTGAACAAACTG
This sequence comes from Petromyzon marinus, assembly GCF_048934315.1. Classification (NCBI taxonomy): domain Eukaryota; kingdom Metazoa; phylum Chordata; class Hyperoartia; order Petromyzontiformes; family Petromyzontidae; genus Petromyzon; species Petromyzon marinus. The sequence goes on from NC_133698.1 coordinate 2,010,272, forward strand.
TTGAGGCAAGTGCTGTTAGCGAGCACCTATAAAGCCGAGCACGGCACACGAGGGGGTGGGTGGCCAGCACCACGCCCGGCCGCCTTTGTCTCCCCAGCGGCAATGTTTACACACCGCACCAGGAACTCATTAGAGGCCGAGTCGACCTTGGGGAGGCCCAGCACTGGTTCAGACAATCGTCACCGGTGTTGGTGACTGTGAGCGGGAATTGAACTCGGGCCGCCGGGTTCGTAGGCGCAGCGTAGCGCTAACCGCTGCACCACCGCTCCGCGTTCCGTTCACATGCAAATGACGGCCGAACCCTCGCAGCCAGCGCTAATTTCTCCTGGGCATTGCCAAATCTGCTCTACGATCGAATTGGATGTGAAAAGATCGTGCGGCATTAAGAATAGGTCGCTGTGTGCCAGTGTCACGGCCCAAACCCCGAACAAGAATGTTCCTCGCGACAAGGGAACGGAAAATGAATAATGATCCCGTGGTAATTAAGGACGGCCCAAGTCTCCTTTTAAAAAAAACACTGGTAATGCGCCTTAAAGGCCACACCTGGTCAAATGTAATGAACTGGTATTTACAAGACACGTGTTTAATCGTGTAGCCCGCTATGCCGACTGTCGTAATTCAAATAAGCCATATATTTAGTTTGTAATGTTCTTGATTTAGGTAGTTAGTTATTTATTTTAATGCTTTGTAAAGCATGGGATCTTGTTTTTTTTTGGGTTAGATCGCGTAAATATAAATGTGTCGTTAAATCTGCCACCACCTGACACAGCCAATGAGCAAGGTTTGTCACGTAAACAAAACGTGGCAATTAGTGACTAGTTCAGCACACCGCTGTGATGGAGAGTTAACACGCGACATTTACAATTCGTGACGTTTCGCTGGTGATTACAACAACCAGCCTCATCAGGCGATTGGCCAACCTAATCATCGCCTGACGAGACTGTTTACAGACCTTACTAATTGGCTGTGTCGGGTGGTGGCGGGATTAACGACACGTTTATATTTACGCGACCTAGCCCAAAAAAAACCATGATAATTATGGATAATATCGGTCGCGAAAGCCTACTGCGTGTCGAGCTAATTTTTCCACACTGAGATTTTCGGGGGCCATTACCACGGAGTCCGCGGGGGGGGGGGGGGGGGTGGGGGCGTTATGGTGGCCCGGCAGGGCTTGCGATCCGCAAGAGCCGCCGGTTCAAGCGCTTGCGAGCGACGAGCCAGTGCCCTTGGTTGATGCTCGGCGATGCGCGCTCTGCGGCGAGTGGCGACGCGACGTGTAAACAACATCGTGTTTGTTGATACGCAAAACTTTCCACCACCACTCCTCCCCGTACTTTACATGGCCCGGAGGAGTCGCAATGAGGACAACGTGCAGATGTTGGCGGAATTGTTTTCACTTCACGTCAATATGGGGAGAACGTTTTTTCTTTTTTTCTTGGCATCCGATGGTTCGACTTCGTCAGAAAGGTCACCGTCCCATCCGCGACCGGTCTCCTAGCGATCGAGTGCTCAGTTCGAAGGGGGAGATGGCTGTCACTTTTTGGGCACGTCGTCCGTCTTGATGCGCAAACTCCACCCCCCGTCCCCGTGATCTGTGGCTCAAACAAAATCACTCGAGGCGCCGGTCTATGGCAGCCAAGAGCAGTTTACGCAAACGCTGTCGCAAGAGGTCACGCGTTTGGCGCAACGGTCCTTCACAGACTCTGTGTGACGAATTAATGAATCGACGTGTTCTTGTAAGTCTGCACGAATCTGCCTCGGGCCAATCTTCAGACCCAAAAGATGTTGAATAGGGTCACGCGAAGGGGCAGGGAAATTTAAAACAGAGTAGAACACAGATCAGTCGCAAAATCGGTAGATAAGTTCGAGAAACACATCGGTAGCACAGGGGTCTGAGCGAGCGCTGAGCTGGCACAGCCAAGATCCTGGGTTCCGATCCCGGTATCGGCCACCTGTGATTAAACCGGGTTCTCAAGTGCAGTAGGTTGACGGTCTCAGCCTGGTTACCCATGACGGCACAAAAAAATAAACGTAAAATAACATTTGATTTCTGCACCTAATTTGGCTCAATTCGCGTAATTAAAATATCAATTTGGCTGCCACGCAATGAACTTGAAGGAACTCAGACGTTGTTCTGTCAGATCTGCTTCTGCGGGTTGCACCGCCCTGCGAGAGTTTCGGAAGAATTCTTGGTCTCGCGACGACGACGCGACGATGATAGCGCGATCGGGACATTGGGTAGAATTTTTTTTTTACAAAAAAGAAACGTCTAGAAGGAGTAGCCGTGTCGTCCGTACTGTACAGAACGACACGTGCCACTTCGCTCCGTCGCCGGGACTGTGCCGTGAATCACAGTTTGTTTTGCCGTTGCATCTTTCCGCAGGGTTATACAACAGGAGGGTCGGATAATGAGTAAGCAGATTCTGTCACGACGCTGGGAATCCTCTTATGCAAGTTGATAAGCGGGGAGCTGGAGTGGAAGATTGTTGGGCTGGTGGGCAGGGCACGTTTGCGTAATGGCGCACAGTCCCCCTTGCCGATCGTTACCCCCTACCGCATTAGCGCACCGAGTCTAGATGCCCTCGTTTGATCCCTCATTTTTAGGGTTACGTCGAGATTGTTACACGTTACATGCTGTTTTTTCCCCTTCTTTTTGAAATCCACTTGTATTCTGGTTTCTTTAATGACAATACACCACGCTGCAGGCACGGCCGTGATTTCATACCAGGTGCAAGCGGCGAGGCAGGGGGTCCCTATTGGGGCTGACACGGTGGCGAGATGTGATCATCCTTGCCTCTCCCCGTGGTCACATTAATTTTTCTCCTCGTCCCCCTGTTTTTTTTTCCCTCCACATTTTGAATCAACACGCGTTTAGAGTATTTGGCTGCTATCAGTTTCCACGTGATAAGCCACTTCGTTGAGCTATCATTTGTGATATCCAGGTCGCTTTTGAAAAAGAGCTATATAGCTCAGTGAGTGGTACAATAACAAATTGTTTAATAGATTAAAAAAAAACTCGTCACTGGGGAATTGGTCAATGGGGAAAGCTTGGAGAGCTGAATGGAGTTCAAAAGAACTCAGAAACACCTTGTGAAAGACCCAACGCAGAAGATCCCACGTGATAAGTCACTTCGTTGAGCTATAATTTGTGGCGAGGTCGGTTCTGAAAAAGAGCTATATAGCTCAGTGGGTCTTGCCTGGTAAAATAAGAAGTTTAGTTTATTATTCTTTGTGAAGAGCAGATGGATCCATCCATTTGTGTGCAGGTGCCAGTTGGATCGTTAAATCGTGGGATCGTGAGAGAGACCCTCATTCAGCAGTGCTTTGACCACGGCTCATGATGGTGATGATTAAGAGGGAAAAAATAGGAGAATCAAGAAGGAGTTTGAAGAGGTTCAGGAGAGTCAACACTAAGTTCACTTGGTAGACTTCTGCCTTGCAAGAATGGGTAATGAATGAAAGCGGTGGACGGGGGGGGGAGTGCTGAATCGGCAGAAGAGGGCACCATCATCGGCCATGAGAATCGGAGAAGCCGAGATATACTGTGTGATGGGGATAAAGTGTGGGTACTCCCACCTCTTCCAAGACGTCTGGCCAGCGTGGAGGAGTAGGCCAAATACCCCTCTATAGAGGGGCTCTCTCGATCTCCCTCTAGTGGAGGTCCTCCCGGCAGCAGTGGCGCGAGCGAGCGAGCGATCGCCGGGCTGCGCCTTCGTCTATTTTCTGCAAGGTGCCATGGGGTAAAGCATGAGGGGGCCACGCGATTACCAAAGCAGCACACCTAGGACACGGCACAGGCCTCAGGTGGCCACGCCACCGCATCCGAGCGGGACTCCGAGCGACCGGCCTCCACTGTGAGCCGGTCACTACCGTGAGGCAACGACGGCGACTCATTAAACTGGCGCCCGAGCGGCCTGCTGGGGCTAATCCTTGCCAAGCTTGGGCAGCGTCAGCGCATTCGCGGCACGTTCATGGGGAGGGGGGCAGGGCTCGTTTTGCGCATGGCACGGTATTTGCTCTTCGTGCACGGCTCACCACTTTACCTCTCCGATCGCGTCCCCACTCGCTCCCTTTCAATCTGTCACCGTGGCCACTTTCGCCCCTCGCCCTGCCCACGTTCTTTATTTCCGCAACGCTGCCTCTCAGCACTTGAGGAAGTTTCGGGACGACGTCTCAGCGTTCGTTGGTCACGCTGCAACGTTGCCGCGCGGCGACGAGGACAGGGTGTGTGAGTACAGGCAAGCGTTCTGAGACTACAAGCACGAGGGCTGCCTCAGTCTGGTCACCTAAGAAACCTTGTTACCGTCAATCTACCTCGTGTCATCCTCATAACTGAGGGTTTAACGTCCATATTACGTTTTCCATTTGTCGCGATATTCGGAAATCTCATTCTGTCCCACCAACCATCTCGCACCGTCCCACCAACAATCTCGCACCGTCCCACCAACCGTCTCTCACCGTCCCACCAACCGTCTCTCACCGTCCCACCAACCGTCTCTCACCGTCCCACCAACCGTCTCGCACCGTCCCACCAACCGTCTCTCACCGTCCCACCAACCGTCTCTCACCGTCCCACCAACCGTCTCTCACCGTCCCACCAACCGTCTCTCACCGTCCCACCAACCGTCTCGCACCGTCCCACCAACCGTCTCTCACCGTCCCACCAACCATCTCGCACCGTCCCACCAACCATCTCTCACCGTCCCACCAACCGTCTCTCACCGTCCCACCAACCGTCTCTCACCGTCCCACCAACCGTCTCTCACCGTCCCAACAACCATCTCGCATCGTCCCATCAATCGTCTCCCACCGTCCCCCGCCCAGCACTGGCGTGTCCCACCGCACCCCACTGCCTTCATCAATATCCTCATCCTCACGTTTCTGTTGGTGTGCTGAGTCATAAAATCTAAACTCGTGTCCCTGCCTGGACAAGCATGGAGCAGCGTTCGTCTCAAGACAAGAAAGTTGAAGGCGCCACCGCGCCAACAATGGCAAAACAAGGGACCGCGATCACCTTCCGAACGGCACGTGGCCGCCAACCCGCGGAGCTGGCGTGACGGGGCTGGGCTGGAGACACCACGCTGGTTCTGTCGTAGCCCCTGACGCACCCACCCACCCCGCAACCCCACTGCTGCCCCTCCGCATTCGAATCCTACACGTTGCTCTGCCAACGGCTGCCCAGTGCGAGTAGCCGTGGGCATTCACGCCCACCCTGCTTTGCGCACGTTTGTAGAGATCACCAAGGTTGTGTTTTTTATTTACAAAAGAGAATATTCTTGCGTTTATTTCTCTGTCTCATTTTAGGAAAAAAAACAGCGCCGACACATCTTCTGGGTCGTGGGCTCTACATTGAGATGTAAGTCGCCCTCCAGGGCTCTTAATGAGAGGTCCCCATTGGACGCACGTAACTGGGTGTCCAGACAATAGCTTCTCTCTCCGCGTGATCAACCAACCCGCCTCAGAGTTTCATGGAGTGTAAGTGTGCACTGCCACCACACCAGGCCGATTCTTGCAGTGGTTTGGGTTTTGCGTTTGGAAAACTGAACTCGATCACAAGAGCAGTTTAGCAATGTGTCAAGAGAAGACATTTGTTTGTATCAGTGCATGTGGATTAGATACACGAATGAAGTGACGAGGACAGAGAGACAAGCACGTGGATCTGAGGGCATACGGAGACTAGTCAGAGACACCGTCTCGGTGCAGCACCCGCCGCTCGAAGGAACGCTGGACGACTGTCAAGGGTGGCAGCAGACGAGGGAAAGGGCATGCGTCCAAAAGGCATCCAATGAAGAGAAGGAACGACAAAATAAAACTCGTGTGTCGGTGCGAGGTAGATCGTCGCATCGCACGTTGCCGCGAGATAACGATGGCCCTCGTCCAGCGGTGGAATGGCCGTGGGTGGTAATGGTGCTGATGAGAATTCGCAAAAGGAACCAATTGAAATGTAGACACATGCTGTTTACAAATTTGAGCAAAGTTGTTGACTACGTAAGCGGTATTAAGAGTGCAACATGTAACCCGATGCAACAGCCAGCGCTTTATATTTTATTAGCTGTAACTTGGCCTGCGAACCAAAGTGAGGATGCTTGCTCAAGCAAAATACAGACTTGTGAATATCAGGCTTTTATGTCCCATTAAAATATGCATTAGGGGGACAAACGCTGTCTGCTGCGCATTTCAGGCGGAGTGTCTAGAGGAAATTTGCGTGACTCTAGCGCCACGCACTCCTGAGCGATTCCCGCAGGGAGGCCATCTGTTTCTAACATGAGAACAACACACATAGAAGAGCACACCACGGGGCATTGGGCCTGCGACAAACGGCAAGAACACGGGCGGCAGTGGAGCGGCGCTATTCAACCGTTTTGGCCAATGGATCACTCCGCCGAGTACCGGTCTCGCTTACTCGACCTCATCGGCAACGTGAAACTAGTTGGAAAATAAAAGTCTCGCCATAATAGAGGTTTTTTGGGGTTAGATCGCATACATATAAATGCGTCGTTAAACCCGCCACCACCCGACACAACCAATTAATAAGGTTTGTCAGGTAAACAAAACATGCCAAGTCGTTACTAGTTCAGCACACCGGTGTGTTGGAGAGAAAACCCACAACGTTTACAATTCGAATACGACGTTTCGCCAGGAATTACAACCGGGATGATCAGGCAACAGCCGGAGTTGTGGAAAAATCCTCCACAAAAATCCTCGCCTCCACTCGCACATGCCGCTGGATGGGAGGTGCGAATTGATGACATTCTATTGGCAATCGAAATATCAATATCATCCAGATGCCTTTGTATAAGCGAGCAAGCTCTGCCCTGGTTTCAACCTTCAGGGTCTCGTCAAGAGTCACGGCTTGTTAAAGGACAGTGGGTTAAAACAATTGTCTTTACCCATAATGCTCCACAGCAACACATATGAACACAAATTGGTAACACAACAAGTGCTGCACAAATCATTATTGTTTACAGGCATCAATGCAAAGACAGAGACAAAGATTCCCCCTCTAGCTGTAACAGGCTGTTGGGACAGGTGCTGTTAGCGAACACCTATGAAGGCCAACACTGCACATGGGTGGGAGTGGTGTGGCTAGCGCCATGCACGCCCATCTTTGTCTCCCCAGTTGCCATGTTTACACACCGTACCAGGTGCTCATTCTAGGCTGAGTTGACCTTGGGTAGGCCCAGAACCGGTTTAGATAAATGCAACACCAGCGTTGGACATGAGCGGGGGAATCCTAAGGCCTACTGAGCTATATAGCTCTTTTTCAGAAGTGACCTTGCCACAAATGATAGCTCAATGAAGTGGCTTATCACGTGGAAATTTAAAGCAGCCGAATTCTGTAAAAGCGTTTTGATTTAAAGCTTTCGTGACTGCAGTGATTCATATTCTTGGTTCTTTCGGTAAAGTCACAGTGAAGGGAAAGAATAAAATATATATAACGATAAAATTCTCACGACGTTTCGACTGTAACACAAACAGTCATCATCAGGTGTGAAAACCAACGGAAAGAAACATTTGAAAGAAGTGGCGGTTTTTCAAATGTTTCTTGCCGTTGGATTTCACACCTGATGATGACTGTGTTACAGTCGAAACGTCGTGATAATTTTATTGTTATATATATTTTATTATTTTATTGTTTCCCTTCAACGTGACTTTACCGAAAGAACCATACCAGACGAATGACGCGTGAACCGTCACGCCACCACTTCTTTGGACACAGCCCTGGCACGCGTAGACACGGGCGCCTCGACACGGGCGGCGACGCTAGCGCGACTCCGCACGCCGACGCCGGCCGTGCGCTGCCAGGAAAGCGCGCTGCGCTTCAAGCAGCGGCAGTCGCCAGCAACGCGGTTTCTGCACAACCGGCGGGGCTCACTTGGCCCCGGGGGCCCGGCCTTTCACTCAGCATGACATTGCTGGAGTTTGGCGCAACGTTGCTAGAGCTCGGCAGAACGCTGATGGAGCTCGGTACAACGTGACTCAATGTCGACCAACCGAACACTACCAAAATGCAAGGTGCATCAGAGTGAAATACTGCGATGTCAAATCATGAGGTCAGTTGGCACTCACACCATTCTCATAGCGCAAGGCTTTCTCGAAGAGGCACTGTGCATCACAGACCAGTATTGTCTGCCAGTAAGGGACGATTTTGCAATGTGACTTTACCCAATAAATTTGCAAGCTGGTACACACGGCCTATTCTTTTTCCAATAAAGTCACACGATCTTATTTTACGATCGATACACCCGCAGTATTAACCGGGGAGGCCGCTGGGCTCAAACCGCGAACGTTTGCAATGAGTGGAGAGCGCTCTCCCGCTCGGCCATATGTGGTCAGGGCGGATACATGGGATATGCGACGGTGAGGTCTGCGACATTGCAATCGACGAAGCGTATCGCTACGGAAGGAAGAGTTACGTTTTCATAATCGGAGCGTGTTCACTTTGTGATGAAGTGCTGCTCATGGAAAAAAAACATTAATTGCATTAATATTTAATATCCGTAAGGTACTTGTGTTTTTGTTAATGAAACGCGTAAACAATTTTACATTATGCTTTACTGCCACTGCCCAACTTTTGAAACAGTATGAACCTCAAGCATAATCGATATAAATTAAGCACTTGCAGATGCGAGTGCCTCAAACAACTGCTCGGTTTAGGAACACATCCATAAATGCACATATCCGCAAGTGCGGCACGGAGGAATACAAGCGGTACGTAGTGGCAGTGTGGACACTAACGCAGCTTCCCTCTCCTACGTCAGCAGAAATTTCCACGGAGAGAGCGAGCGTTGCCAGAGGCACGTTGTGGTGCCCAGCGCTCAGCTCAGCACGGCTCCACCACCGCCCACGCCAATGCCAATGCCCGCCGTCTCTCGTAACCACGTGGAGCCAACCGCCGTTGGTTTTCACGGCCGTGCCCCGCGGCCCCCACATCGACGCGCTCCGTCCGGTCCGACGTTTCCCCTCGATGTTGGAACGTGAGCTGCTTAGTTCGGCTCCTGAAGAAGCTCCCTGCACGTGGGCCGAAACGTCGAATATTGTGCCGCCTCCACCGGCGCCAGGCCACTTCTCCCGGCAGCAGGGCCGGTGGCCTTTGGCGTCCCGGGCGGCCGGACACAACGCATCGCTGTGGCACACCTCTGCACTCGATGGCAGCACGAGAGACCTCATTTTCTGTTTTTCCCATTGATCGAGTCACCTTCCCATGTGGCCGCTCGCTTAACAAGGCTTTCGCCGTGTGAAGCGCCACTTTCGAGGCGAAGCAGCCAGGCCCGCGCGCTCCTGTAAGCACGATACAAGCCCGGTGTGGAATGGGGAGAAACAAAAATCAACTGCGCAGCACGGGAGGGAATATCGCTGATAAACAGGGGCGATTCAGAGCTCTGTTTAATCCATGTGTCCATGACCCATTCTTAGCAGGTGGGAACCGGGCCAGCCTCTGTCTCCCTATGGAGTGCACACTCTCCCTGCCTTCCGGTTCGTATCTCCCAACCAGTCCTATATTCGTCGACATAGGTTCCGTGCAACACAATGTGGAGTAAGCGGCCAACTTTCTGAGGTGCCAGGTCAGTCCACACGAGCAGATTTGTAACAGGATTCATCGGGCTTCAAGAGATGGCTTTGCTGGAATGGCACCCAAGTGGGAATGTAACAGTGGAGTAGGTTTTGTTCACGTTACCAGACTGAACTTATATTGGTCGAATGAAGGTCTCGTAGATATGAGGTTGATGCAGAAGCATGCTCAATCTTTATTTCTAGCGAGCTCTCAGTTGTTGTGAGCGACTTCATCATTCTCACCCGGATAATGAAATTCAAATCCTCGGCTCTCCTTGCGAGCAATACGAGCAACATTTACACAGCTACCCGTTGACATATTAATGAGACGGACGTTGCACCGTAGGCAGGTGACTGACAAAAAAAATGGGAAAGCTACACACCAGTGAACTCTGTGAGCGCTCTTGCTCCAGCAGATTCCTCGGTGCGTTTGCCAGGCAGAGGCCAGAAGCCGCCCCTGCCCTGGAGAGAGCTGCAAAACCAAAATGGTTCGAACGGAACTTACTAACGATGGTGCTGGTGCTAGCGCCAGCTGAGCTCCTTTAGCATCCTTCTCTCTCCGCGTTGCACATTCGTGTTGTCCTTCGTGGCCAGAATTTGTCGTCTAAGTAACCAAGATGAGAGAAGAGAAACTGTTGATGCGTACAGTGAGGGAAAAAACGTATTTGATCCCCTGCTGATTTTGTACGTTTGCCCACTGACAAAGAAATGATCAGTCTATAATTTTAATGGTAGGTTTATTTGAACAGTGAGAGACAGAATAACAACAACAAAATCCAGAAAAATGCTTGTCATAAATGTTATAAATTGATTTGCATTTTAATGAGGGAAATAAGTATTTGACCCCCTCTCAATCAGAAAGATTTCTGGCTCCCAGGTGTCTTTTATACAGGTAACGGGCTGAAATTAGGAGCACACTCTTAAAGGGAGTGCTCCTAATCTCAGCTTGTTACCTGTATAAAAGACACCTGTCTACAGAAGCAATCAATCAATCAGATTCCAAACTCTCCACCATAGCCAAGACCAAAGAGCTCTCCAAGGATGTCAGGGACAAGATTGTAGACCTACACAAGGCTGGAATGGGTTACAAGACCATTGCCAAGCAGCTTGGTAAGAAGGTGACAACAGTTGGTGCGATTATTCGCAAATGGAAGAAACACAAAAGAACTGTCAATCTCCCTCGGCCTGGGGCTCCATGCAAGATCTCACCTCGTGGAGTTGCAATGATCATGAGAACGGTGAGGAATCAGCCCAGAACTACACGGGAGGATATTGTCAATGATCTCAAGGCAGCTGGGCCCATAGTCACCAAGAAAACAATTGGTAACACACTACGCCGTGAAGGACTGAAATCCTGCAGCGCCCGCAAGGTCCCCCTGCTCAAGAAAGCACATATACATGCCCGTCTGAAGTTTGCCAATGAACATCTGAATGATTCATAGGACAACTGGGTGAAAGTGTTGTGGTCAGATGAGACCAAAATGGAGCTCTTTGGCATCAACTCAACTCGCCGTGTTTGGAGGAAGAGGAATGCTGCCTATGACCCCAAGAACACCATCCCCACCGTCAAACATGGTGGTGGAAACATTATGCTTTGGGGGTGTTTTTCTGCTAAGGGGGCAGGGCAACTTCACCGCATCAAAGGGACGATGGACGGGGCCATGTACCGTCAAATCTTGGGTGAGAACCTCCTTCCCTCAGCCAGGGCATTGAAAATGGGTCGTGGATGGGTATTCCAGCATGACAATGACCCAAAACACACGGCCAAGGCAACAAAGGAGTGGCTCAAGAAGAAGCACATTAAGGTCCTGGAGTGGCCTAGCCAGTCTCCAGACCTTAATCCCATAGAAAATCTGTGGAGAGAGCTGAAGGTTCGAGTTGCCAAACGTCAGCCTCGAAACCTTAATGACTTTGAGAAGATCTGCAAAGAGGAGTGGGACAAAATCCCTCCTGAGATGTGTGCAAACCTGGTGGCCAACTCCAAGAAACGTCTGACCTCTGTGATTGCCAACAAGGGTTTTGCCACCAAGTACTAAGTCATGTTTTGCAGAGGGGTCAAATAATAATTTCCCTCATTAAAATGCAAATCAATTTATAACATTTTTGACATGCGTTTTTTCTGGATTATTTTGTTGTTAGTCTGTCTCTCACTGTTCAAATAAACCTACCATTAAAATTATAGACTGATCATTTCTTTGTCAGTGAGCAAACGTACAAAATCAGCAGGAGATCAAATACTTTTTTTCCCTCACTGTATGTACATCGAACTTCTTTTTTCGCACCTCCAATGAGCACAGGTTGGCTACGTACGGTGAGAAAGAAGTTCCACATACATGCATGCGTAGACAACCGCGCTTAATCAGGGATGTGATGACGTGAGCCGTCGAACCCGAAAAAACGAACCTCCCTCAACCCAGACAGAGCTGTAGTCCCGGCCTACCAAAACATTCCACAGCCCCCTCCACCCCCAACAGGACTACGGCTGGGACTTGTGGTGCGTCTGTGGCACCACCACAGCCGTGCACCGTTCATCTTTAAAGCGGCGCCTCTCTGCGCTGGTCCCCAAACTCGCTCCCCAAACTCGCTTCTCACTTGCTGACATTTGTTTCAGGTCGAGAATTCAGAAAATCCACGGTAAGGCTCCGAGCAAATGACGTCAGAAGCTGCGCGGGGCAGTGGCGGCATTAAGTTCCATTTGCAAAGCATTGCATCATTGGAAGCCCTTTGCTTGTTTGATTGCGGTGTGTGGAGAAAATTATCTCTCGGTCAACGCCTGGAGATGAGACAGTTCACGATGCGGCCATAGCAAAATCCCATGCCTGCTTGAAGGATGAAGTGCCGGGTCGGAGCAGGCTTGCTCAGCAATGTATGTACGTATGTTGATTTCGCTCAGTACGTAATCAACCGTGATAATCGGAGGTGCGGGGGAAGGGCAACAAACCAAACACCAAAAGCGGTTCAGAAGAAATGAGTTTTCAATCTATGTTGAAAAGTGCACAGCTCCAGTGGCTTCCGAATATCGGAAGAGCGTTCCAGATGGTCGCATAAACGCACCTGAAAGCGCACGCGATACGGTGACCGTCTTTGTTCGATGCTTAGCCAAGAGCCGCTGCTGCGAGGATGATCGGAGTTTGCGTGATGATTTACGCTCCTTGACGAGTTCAACAAGGTATTGTGAATTAACACCATCCAGCATCTCCGATTAGCACGGTTGGCTAAGTACGGTGCGAAACAAGTTCAACATGCATACATTTTGATTTAAAGCTTTCGTGACTGCAGGGATTCATATTCTTGGTTCTTTCGGTAAAATCACATAGAAGGGAAACAATAAAATAATAAAAATATAAAAACACAAGAAAATTTGAAAATTTTCCTGTTGTGGTTTTCACACCTGATGATGATTGCTTGTGTTGCAGTCGAAACGTCGTGAAAATGTAATTGTTTTATATTTTTATTATTTTACTGTTTCCCTTCGACGTGACTTTACCGAAAGAACCAAGAATATACATACATTTGTAGCAAGCACTCTGAGTGTAATGAGTGTGACTTCATAATAATGTATTCGTACAGCAACCAGAAGCCAATGCGGCTCAGCAAGAACTGGACGGACATGGTGGGATCTTGCAGTTCCCATCATGACGCGTGCCAAAGACTTTTGTACACGCTGCACTGGCTGGGCTACCTTGACAGCAGCACGGTCCCACACCACCCTCCTTAACCCATGACCAGTCAAGGGTAAAGGCGCAGCCCTTCAAGTACTTGCTCACACCACTGCTGGCAGAAGGGCCTCCACTCTGGAGAGCGCTAGATAATTAGGTTAGAACCTCTTCAGAGATAATTGGCCTACTCATCCACAGTGACCAGATAGCTTGGCAGAGGCTGTGGGCCTCCGTGCTGGGCTGCCTCCTGGGCCCGTTCGGCACGGCCAGACTCTGCGTTACTCCACACGTACTGCGCGTGTGATCCACTTGGTTCGCCGCCCTCATCTCAGGCTGGCACGCGTCCCTGTCGTCCTTTTATATTTTTGGACTTCCAAACCTCGTCGAATAAACATGGATTCCTCATCTTACAAGCATTCTACTTACAAACTTTCAGAGATGTGAACAAACCCGTCCGTATGTAGAGTTGCCTGTTCGGACCGAGCGTCGTAAGGTCAACCGCCGCACAATAGATGGCGGTGGTGGCATCTACATCTGCAGAACGTGAAGAACCAGTGGCATCTACATCTACAGAACGTGAAGAACCAGTGTCATCTACATCTGCAGAACGTGAAGAACCAGTGGCATCTACATCTACAGAACATGAAGAACCAGAGGCATCTACATCTATAGAACGTGAAGAACCAGTGACATCTACATCTGCAGAACATGAAGAACCAGTGTCATCTACATCTTTAGAACGTGAAGAGCCAGTGACATCTACATCTGCAGAACATGAAGAACCAGTGTCATCTACATCTACAGAACGTGAAGAACCAGTGACATCTACATCTGCAGAACATGAAGAACCAGTGTCATCTACATCTGCAGAACGTGAAGAACCAGTGGCATCTACATCTGCAGAACGTGAAGAACCAGTGGCATCTACATCTACAGAACGTGAAGAGCCAGCGGCATCTACATCTGCAGAACGTGAAGAACCAGTGGCATCTACACTTGCAGAACGTGAAGAGCCATTGGCATCTACATCTGCAGAACGTGAAGAACCAGTGGCATCTACATCTGCAGAACGTGAAGAACCAGTGGCATCTACATCTGCAGAATGTAAAGAACCAGCGGCATCTACATCTGCAAAACGTGAAGAACCAGTGGCATCTACATCTGCACAACGTGAAGAACTAGTGGCATCTACATCTACAGAACGTGAAGAGCCATTGGCATCTACATCGGCAGAACGTGAAGAACCAGTGGCATCTACATCTGCAGAACGTGAAGAACCAGTGGCATCTACATCTGCAGAATGTGAAGAACCAGCGGCATCTACATCTGCAGAACGTGAAGAACCAGTGGCATCTACATCTGCACAACGTGAAGAACTAGTGGCATCTACATTTACAGAACGTGAATAACCAGTGGCATCTACATCTGCAGAACGTGAAGAACCAGTGGCATCTACATCTGCAGAACGTGAAGAACCAGTCGCATATACATCTACAGAACGTGAAGAACCAGCCACATCTACATTTGCAGGACGTGAAGAATCAGTGGCATCTACATCTGCAGAACGTGAAGAACCAGTGGCATCTACATCTGCAGAACGTGAAGAACCAGTGGCATCTGCATCTGCAGAACGTGAAGAACCAGTGGCATCTGCATTTGCAGAACGTGAAGAACCAGTGGCATCTACATCTACAGAACGTGAAGAACCAGTGGCATCTGCATTTGCAGAACGTGAAGGACCAGTGGCATCTGCATTTGCAAAACGTGAAAAACCAGTGGCATCTACATCTGCAGAACGTGAAGAACCAGTGGCATCTACATCTACATAACGTGAAGAACCAGTGGCATCTACATCTACAGGAGATTATATAACTTTTAAAGACATTCCCCGTGTTTAATGTGCATGCCGTACAGCCTGTTTGGAATCGACAGGAGTAAATTTGGACTAATGAACAAATCGATTTACGAACAGAAACCTCTGGAACCTAACTCGTCTGTAAGTAGAGGAGTCCCTGTGTTATGTATTTCACTACGTTGGTGAAAAGGCAAAGATGCAGCCCCGTAATGACCTGCTCGCGCCAGCGCTGGCAGAAGAGTCTTCGCTCTCGGACCTCTAGAGAGCCCCCACTAGAAGATGCTTGGCCTACTCATCCACGCTGGACAGACTTCGTGGAAGAGGTGGGAGTACCCACACTTCACCCCAGCGCATGCGACTTGCCGACTATGCTGTACCCATTTATACCGCTGCGTGGACGGAGGCGGTGCGGAGAGATTTCGTAAACTGACTCCAATGTTTTGATTTAAAGCTTTCGTGAATGCAGGGATTCATATTCTTGGTTCTTTCGGTAAAGTCACGTAGAAGAGAAACAATATTATTTTGTTTCCCTTCTACGTGACTTTACCGAAAGAACCAAGAATATGACTCCAATGTTTCAACTGCCGCGCCGAGAAATTGGAACCGTCGACCTCTGGATTGCAAATCGTATCAGCAAACAAATGGGCAGTGTTAGCAGGGAATCTGAAATGGTACGTAGTTATCTCCACTTAAGATTATGCCTTTTGATGCGATTGAAACTATAAAAAATGAACATTACTTTGTTTTCTTGGCCGAAATTTGGGGGAAATTATTTGAAATAAGTGGTTGCGATATGTGCAATCGTATTGTTTACAGCGTGTTATGCCAGCTAAAGATAACTAGAATCATAATCAGCATTTTTCGTGTTTACACAGGAAATGCTTGCAGAGCCCCATGACTTCCAAAAAATAAATCCTTGTGCTGTTTTCATTACCTTTAAAAAGTCAAGCATGCCTACCATATGGGATGAGACCAGCAACCTAGGGTAAAAACTCATGCCTACAGTTCGGTCCGCTCAACTTCACACACAGCAGGCCTTACACCTACTGCTTGTCATCAGGTAAAGGTGCAACCCTGCAATGTCCTGCTCACACCACGACTAGTGGGAGGGCCTCCACTCAAGCGAGCTCTGGAGAGGCCATCCAGAGGAGGGTATTTGGCCTACTCTTCCACACTGGCCAGATGCCCCCGCTGGACATTTATGGCTCATCGGATTCCTCCAATATGAATAAATCTCATTCTGATTCTGAGCGCCCAGGCTTTACCCAACCATACGCAACCTGTATCCATATATACTGCTGGATTTACAGAGTCGGAGGGGCGGGGGGCGGGGGGTGATTTACGAACGTTGCCCCGTTGTTTCAACCAAAGCGCCGGAAGTGGAACCGACCCGACGCCCTCTGGATTCCGGGTCCAGCGTGCCGACCGTTACATCGCTCTGGCAGCATCCCTTGCCATACCCTCTTTTAAAAGCAGCTCATTATGGTTCGGGTTAGGGCACCACGGTGGCGAGATGTTAAATAGGAAGTCGTGGCTTCGATGCTGACCCCCGATCCCTGTATATTTGGAGTTTGCATGTCTCTCTTCATCCCCGTGGCCGTGTCGATTGTTCTCCAGGGCCTCTGTTTTTTTCCCTCCACATTTATAATAAAATCAACGTCACGCGTTTAGAGTATTTGGCTGCTATAAATGTCCACGTGATAAACCACTTCGTTAAGGGGCCGTCCATGAATGACGTCACGCGATTTTGGGCGATTTGTGACCCCCCCCCTCGTCACACGGCGTCACAAAAAGGGAGACCCACCCCCAAATATAACGTCACAAAGCTCTGCCCCCCCAAAATAAAACATGCTTCAAATCGCTTTAAACTATTGTCATTGTAGTGCATATTTAATGTGGCGCTGCACTCTGATGTTGTAGGAGAAAACATTTATTAAAAAGTCTATTTCATTAAGTAGAACATGTTGTCTATATTTATTTAAAGTTGCGCATTTTGATGTGACGTCACATTTCTCAAACCCACCTCGTCACACATCGTCACAGATGTCTGACCCCCCCCCCACCCTAGGTGCGTGACGTCATTTATGGACGGCCCCTAAGCCATCATTTGTGGCCAGGTCGCTTCCGAAAGAGAGATATACAGCTCAATGGGCCTTACATGGTAAAATAAAAAAACATATGTTTATAAGACATGAGCTGGCTCCCTCTCTCCGAGTGGCTCACTAACCCCATGGGCGAGTGTAGAGAGATCAGAGGCATGCCACAGCACCCTCGACCCGGCACACCGCCACCATCAGACATCGCGGCACACAGTATCACGCAGGAAATCTCGCACTTCACAATTACAATTAACCCCCCGCCCCACCCTCAAATAAATGCGTGGAATCTAGACAACAGCTATGTGATGCCGAGGCCAATATTTAATCGGAATCACAAATCAAACGCCCTTGTAAAGCGACCGTAGCACACGCGGTATAAACAACAACGGCAGCGCCACGGCTCCCACTGGCCATGCGCCTGCACTGCTGTTCGGTGAATTGTGATTTCACAATGGGCCACGTCTGTGGGGGCCCACACGTGAGGCAACAAAGGCGTAGCGGCGAGGGTGAGTCACGTACAACATACGTACTGCATTTCCCCTCGGCACCGCGGACAAAACAATGTCCCGCTCGTTGCCCGTCAACGTTTTTTGCGCTCCGCTGAAACGAACCGAGTTCGCGTGGCGAGGCGGCGCCGACGGCTGATAAACAAAAATAACTTTTTATTTTTCCAGTTAAGGCCCACTGAGCTATATACAGCTCTATTTCAGAAGCCACCTGTCCATCGCAAATGATAGCTCAACGAAGTGGCTTAATCGAGTGGAAATTTGCAGCAGCCAAATACTCTAAACGCATGTTGATTCTAAATGTGGAAGGAAAAACAGGATAAAAATCCATGTAACTACAGGCAGAGGGACAAGCAAACTCCAAATATACAGCAGGCGTCAAGGCCGGGATCGAACCCACGTCCTTCTGTATATCAGGCGAGGTAGTAGCCCCCATACCGACACTTGTTTACGAATTCTTCGTTATCCTGCACTCGTGGTTTTACAGCCTACACCTCAAGCATTGCCGGCGGTTCGCGTGTTCACATTGGCTGGTGTTTCTCCATTAGCATGTGCACCCCAGAGGCAATTACACTGCAGCTATACACAGTTAGCGTACACACGGCACGCCAGTAGCTCACGTCGGGCCGCTGCTGTGGTGTAACGGTCAAACTCGCTGGACTAGCAACGCAGAGGTTGCCAGTTCAATCTCCCGGCACGGCATTTCAAACTATTTTTTTAAATTATTTTACCAGGAAAGGCCCACTGAGCTAGAAGACTGCTGCTCTTTTTTTTCTTTAAGCAACCTGGCCACAAATCATAGGTCAACAAAGTGGCTCACCGTGTGGAAATTTATAGCAGCCAAATGTGGAGGGAAAAAACCGGAGGACCCGGAGAAAAATCCACGTGGCCACAGGGAGAGAGACACGCAAACTCCAAATATACAGCAGGCGTTAGGGTCGGGATCGAATCCACGACCTCCTGCATAGCAGGCGAGGTGGTTAACACCTCATCACTGCAGCGCCCAAACAACGGGGTATGTTGCTTTTTGTTTTATCGAACTCACTGCAATAATCACGACGGAGAGCGTGTACCAGAACAGGCCGGGAAACCCGGAGATGACGCCCTCTGAGCTGGCACGCCGCTCGCTCGGGGGAGCGTGTCGATGTGGCAGGGGTCCAACGCAGGGGGTACGGTCCGGGGAGGGTGGGAGAAACCCCAAAAAAAAACCCACTCACCCTCCCTCCGAGGCCTCCGATTAGCACGGGTGGAAACGTACGGTGCAAAAGTTAAACATACATACATCAGCCGCCAAGCAAAGTGTACTTAGCAAGACGTTAACTACACTCGCCTGCTACACAGGAGGTCGTGGTTTGCATCCCGACCCTCACGCCTGCTGCTGTATATTTGGAGTTTGCGCGTCTCTCCCTCTCCGTGGTCTCGTGGATTTTCTCCGGGTCCTCCGGTTTTTCCCTCCACATTTAGAATCAACGTTTGGAGTGTTTGGCTGCTATAAATGTCCAGGTGATAATCCACTTCGTCATTTGTGGTCCGGTCGCTTCTGCAAAAGAGCTGTACAAGCTCAGTGGAGCCTTGCTCGTCAAACATAAAATAAAAACCACGTGCCCAGGTGGGCCCTGTGGTGTTTAAAACAGGTGGCATATTAAGCAGGGAGAGGAAGAACGGAGGCGCTCGTGATCTCAAAAGCATGACGTGATCACACAGCTTGGAAGGATTAAAGCCAAGTGGAGCTTTGGTATTGCCGTGCAAGCACCATCATGTGGGTCAAACCCAACGCGGTGGCTCCTTGTGCCGGGCGGGGGTCACCTTGATTACAGGGACCGAAGCAGACGGGATGGCAAGAATAGAAAATCGGCAATTAGAGAGACGACGACGACGACGACGACGAGGCCTTTAGAACGCTGTGGGGTGTTTGTTACGCTCACGTAAACAAAGCATATTGGTCCGTGAAAAAAAAACCACGGGACGTTTTTCCGGCGAAAGCCCCGCATTGCAAGCGAGCAACAGGAAACGCGGAGATGCAGCTGTGGGGGGTCGGCAGAGGCGGCAAGAACGCAACCCTCCTCAGTTGACGGCTGCACGGCAATGCCGCTGTGTGCAGAGATATTTCACTGCTATGGAGAAGGGTCATTGCCTGAAACGTCGTCTATTGTATCGGTTTAGGTTCGATAAGAGTTAAATTTAAAATGCCATTCAGGACCTTGAGTTATTTGAAATTAATTTAATTCCCATCTTAATCCGGAATAATTAAAAAGTGAATACCGCAGTCGGGAATCTATTAAAGCAAAACGTAATGCAAAGAGATGGCAGTGAAGGTCATGGTTTGGGGCTCAGTTGTGGATATAGGTCACGAATCAATTAAGGGAGAACGGCAGGGTTGAATTATGCACGAGTGAAATTAGCTAGGATTAAGGTTATTTGTGTTCAAGTCAAGATTGGGTTACGTTCAAGGGACTCGCGATTGAGAAACAAAACATTAACTGTTGGAGATGGTTGCATTGGCGCATATCGATTGGACATCCGGGGGAATGATTGTGCACAGTTTTGTTTGATGGCGTGTTCCGTGCGTCTATTAATCGTCGCTGCTTCTGCCCCCCTTGCTACTGCGTGGCAGCTGACGGGGAGTGAATCTTATCCATTGGCTGGGGCTGGGCTGTGATAGTGAACAGCTCTCGGGGCCCTGTCTGCCCTTTCCCCCAGGGCACTCGCAGATGCCGAGAATGATCTTCAGATCGTGCCCCGGGGGGCCCAGTGCAAGCGGTGACTGATTGGCTCCACTGGATACGCTCGCCGCTAACGAGGAAGACAAATCATGCACGGGCATGGCTTCCATCATGCTTTCGCAAACGAGCGTCCGCCCTCGAAAGTATTCAACCGGCGACAATAACAATGCTCTTCCAAGCCGTACGGAGAGGTGTCGTCACATGACGCACGATGAGAGGGGTGAAGACCTTTAGCTCCGATGTTTTTTTTTTATTACCAGGTTTGGGCAACGCTTTGATCAATATGGCCGGTAAGTTCCAAATAGCAACCCGACTTTATACTAAAGTTTCGTTCATATGAGATGATCTTCACGAGAGTTACCGTGACCCACGCTACAGACAGACAGACAGGCAAATGGACAGAGCTAATGCATTCAGGCTATCAACCTTAATTGAAAGCTTTGTAAAGAGCTCATTACCATACAGCAAGATTCTGATATAGGCACACAAAGAATCTGATTTCTGCACACAAGTTGTGGCCTCGGCTTGTCATAAACAACTGTCGATTGATTTCAGATTGACGGACAGCGCACAGTCGTGTGCTTCTTCATCATCATCACCCTGAACAATCCACTGCTGGATGAAGGCCTCCCCAAGCCGTAACCAGCTGTCATGGCACTGCGATGTAACAATCCACTGAGTTGTGTTTTCTCAGGTTTGATATCTCACGTAAGTGAGTTGCATTGGCTTCTCGTAGCTGACAATTCGAAGGTCGGACTCATTACACACAAAGTGCTTGCCACAAATTAACCACAATACTTCGCTGATCTCATGGAATATAAACCATCATCACGTGAACTCCGGTAATCCTCACTACAGTGGCTTTTGCGGCCATCTAGAACGCCCCTTCCTTCCGATATTAGGAAGCCACTGGAGCTATGCACTTTTCAATATAGATTGAAAACTCATTTCTTCCGAACTGCTTTTGGTGTTTAGTTTATAGTCCTTCCCCCATACCTCCGATTAGCACGGTTGGCTACGTGCGGTGCGAAAGAAAGTCCGGCACACAACACAATTCAATTTCCAACTGTGCCCGTTGCGGCACGGGTGTGCTTGTCTCGTAACGTGCGTTTGACGTTCGCGAAAACGCGCCCGGGTGAGCCGGTGTCCTAACGCGGCACATTCTGGACCTTTACCGCGCGAGAGCATTCCTAGAACTGCAGCAGCCCGGGGGGGGGGGGGGGGGGGGGTTTCGCGCGGTCAAAACTCGCCGAGTCGGGGACCATAAACAGTCCATCGCCCCTGAAATTGCTCGCCCTGCTTCTTCTAACTCATAAAGCCGTCAGCGAGGGCCTGACCCCCCTCGCCCCGGCGGATGGAACCGAGATTGCAAAAAACACTCTCTATGATTGCCGAGCAAAAGGCGCGGCGGTATAAGTCACCGTCCATCCACTCACTGTCGGCGCTGGATATATCACGCACAGCCTCCAGGCTGAACAAGGGAAAATGGACGCGTTCACACAGCGTACGGGGGCACGCGCGATCTGCCGCTTTGGACGGGACCCATGTTAGGAACTCGGAGCTCAACTGGTACGGATGCGAACAAATACCTCCTGAAACGTTTTTTTGCCTGCATCGCATTGAATAGTAATAACAATAATAATTCAGCGTATTTTGGAGCACACGCCATTCTCATAGCGCAGCGCTCGCACGAAGGTGCCTGCGTTTCACGAAAGGCTGGAGAGAAGTTTGCGAGCGGAGAGTGACGTTGCAGAGTGCCATTTCTGGAACGGAGTCATCTACGGTGCCATTTCTTCAAATTTGGCAGAATACGGGGCCGTGACGCCGGCGCGCAGTGGCCGACACGTTTCGAACGACGCCACGAGACGTTTAAGTTCTGCTGCGGAGAGGATGGCGCGTACTGATATGGTGGTAAATACATCCGCAGTAATAAGACTATCAACTATTATTTTTATTTTACCGGGTTAAGGCCGCACTGAGCTACGTAGCTCAGAAGAGACCTGGCAACAAATGAGAGCTCAAGGAAGTAGCTTATCATCATGTGGAAATGTATAACAGCCAAATACTCTCAACGCGTGATGTTAATTCTAAATGTGGAGGGAAAAACCGGAGGACCCGGAGAAACATCCACGCGACTATACGGAGAACATGCAAACTCCAAATATGCAACAGGCGTCAGGGTCGGGATCGGGATCGAACCCATGCCCGTCTGTATACCAGGCAAGGGAGTTAACATCTCGCCACCGTGGGGCACCCCCAGGGCGGCCTGCCGAATTCGACCCCACGAACTGCCGCCAAGAGGCAGGGACGGTGCGACCGCCGCGCCGTGCCACCCGCCGCCCCCGCCGCGCGCTCCTCTCAACACTCCCGGTAACGGGACGCGCCGCAGGTCTCTCACGGCCTTCGCCCTGATCCTGGTTTCCACTGATCGTTGCAGGAGGGGACCGCCGCCATTAGTGGAGATTAGTGTGGGCCTAATAGGGTGTTAGCACTTATTACACCCACCACCGGGCACGGGTCAGGTCAAGCATCAGCATGATTACACAACCCTCGCATGACCGTAACACTGAACTCCCAGATCTCCTGTAACAGGTGTGATCCAGATGTCTCATGACCCCCATTTAATTCCCCCACAATTTTATTTTTTTAAAGTAAGCTTCATTTAAGACAGAAATGAATATGCAAAGGAAAAACAATGCGAGGGGTGTCAATTCATTTAGGGGCGGGGGGGTCACAAGACATCTTGAGCACCCCGTAGAGTGGAGAGGTGCTGTTGGGGAAGTCTAGAACCTGGTGGGGTCAGCGTGGCTGGGCCGGCCTGCCCAGTGAACGTGGGCCCTGGAGCGAGGCCCCCGCTGTCCAAGCACCGAGCCAACCGCTGTTCCCGCTAGCCACGGGAATGAGGCAAGAGTCACAATTCCCAAAGGCTTCTTCTTTTTCGTCTTGCAGAGCCACGACTACAATCTCACATCCAGGTGGTCGAGCCAGCAGACAACCGCGTCAGGAGTAGCGGAGTGGTGTATCATCATCGCTGTGATGTCTCCTTCGTATTTGTGGATAGGGGCATTTCGTCGTTATACGTTGTGCGGTCTGTTCTGGATGACCACGAGAGTTTTCAATTTTCCTTTTTGTGCATCAGGTATCTGCATCTGCCATGGTTTGTACAGATGTGGTTTAAGGTGGACCATGAGCTTTACGGAAGATCAAACCCAGGGATCTTCAGCGTTGGGTCTTTCACAAGGTGTTTCTGAGTTATTTTGAACTCTATTCAGCTCTCCAAGCTTTCCCCATTCACCAATTCCCCAGTGACGAGTTTTATTAACTATTAAACAATTTGTTATTGTACCAGGTAAAACTCACGGACCGATAGAGACATTTTTCAGAAGCGACCTGGCCACAAATGATCGCTCTACAAAGCGGAAAGTAGCAGCCAAATATTCCACACGCGCATGTTGATTCTAGGTGTGGAGGGAAAAACTGGAAGACCCGGAGAAACATCCACGTGACCACGGGGAGAACACGCAAACGCCACATGTGCAACAGGCGTCAGGGTCAGGATCGAACCCACGACCTCCTGTATACCAGGTGAGGTAGTTAACATCTCCTGGCCACCGTGGCGCCCAAAAACCGGGTGGCTCGTCATGCAGCCCACAGGAGTGTTCGGGCCCACTGGGAGAGCCCGAGCGTGGCCGGAGCGTGCCAATCTCTCCCGTGGCCGGGGCCTGGCCGTCACGAAGGGCACAGGATTCCCTCGTCATTCACGACGAGGGATATACGTTCCGGAGATGCTGGTGAATAGCAAATTTTGCGCGTAATGTTGGCCTAAGACCTTAATTAAATTCGTAAATTAACTATGAAATACATAAAAATTATCTCATCATTTATCTCATAACTTTATCTGTCATCACTTTAACGCTCATCACTTTATCTCTCGCATTCTCTCTCATCACTTTATCAATTTCTCTCTCTCTCTCTGGTATGCAAGCGTGCACGCTGAACGTCTTTTCATACCGTGCGCAGCCAACCGTGCGAATCGGAGGAGCGCCGTGCCAATCGGAGGAGCGCCGTGCCAATCGGAGGAGCGCCGTGCCAATCGGAGATGCAGCAGTTACGTGGAGTTCCAGAAGCCATTCACCGTGAGCAAGTTCGTGAATGACAAAGGGATGCTGTAAAAGCTAACGGTGGCGAACCGCTTGGACTAACCGGAGAAATCGGGGCAGTGGGTTTCATGTGAACTGTCATCGGAGGAGATCTCCGCGCACATAAGGCCTGGCAACTCCCAGCTGTATATAGAGAGTCCAAACAATTCCATTTTAATGGCTGGAGTCTACGCGCAAAAGAGTTTAAGTAATGTCATTAGCTTGTACAGTATTTAATTAGCGCTATAGAGACCTAATTATGTTGTTTTTTTACAAGCTTCTACAGCGCAGAAAAATATGTAATCCATTGTGAATGTAATTGAGTGATTCATTATGGAACACATTTACTTAGCGTCTTCATACAGTGAGATTGGCTCCATTAATCTACGTGCAGTGTGCACCGCTTATCAGTGAGCTCTCTATTTTTGCATTCAAATTAGCGCCGCTATTCCTGAACTCAACTCGTCTCTCATTGCAATTTGTCTCGGCGGATTACGAACATCGCGGGATTGTGTGCGAGAGCCGTTTTGGGGGAGAGCCTTCATCCAGCAGTGGATTGAGCATGGCTGACGATGACGATGATGGTGACGAACTCCTTCATGAGAGTTGCTCGGCTCTCGTGTCTGGGGGGCAGGCACGGAGGGTGGAGGCAGGCACCAGATGGCACTGCCATCATCTCACCCATATGTCACGTATTTCTCCACAGCAGTTTGGCCCAGGGGATACCCAGAGGCACGACAAGCACACAGAGACAAAGATTCCCCGTAAAGCCTTATCAGACTCTTGGGGAAAGTGCTGCTAGCGAGTAGCACCTATGAAGGCCGGCATGGCACACGAGGGGGTGGATGGCCAGCACCACGCCCGGCCGCCTTTGTCTCCCGAGTGGCGATGTTTACACACCGCACCAGGTACTCGTTTGAGGCTGAGTCGACCTAGGGGAGGTCCAGGACCGGTTCAGATAATCGTCACTGGTGTCGGCCTTGAACGGGAATCGGACTTGGGCCACCGGGTTCGTAGCGCAGAGCATCTAACCGCTACACCACCGCTCCCCACAACACACACACCACACACACCGACACATGCAAACGTACGCTCTTCGTGCTTCGGCAGCATTCGGGAAGAGACAATCTAAAAATAGTAACCACTCATTGTATGTAGGCTACGGTGTCAGCAATGAGCGCAGTGCAGCAAAGTCCATTGTTGCACTCTGCTATATTTTCACCGGCATTGGTTCGTCGCGAGCCGAAACTCTGCCGATGGAACGGCCGAATGTCGAAACCGGTCCAGGGCGTCGGTGCAATGCTGCTGGAATGGTGCACTCCCAGAAGGCCGTGTGTGGCTGATGGGACACTCTGACCTTTCACGTGGAGGTGTAAAGGGGGCGTATTGTCTGCCTATATAAATGTTCGTTTAACACGTAGGCTTTCGCGACCAATATTATTCATAATAAAGGTTTTTGGGTTAGATCGCTTTTATTTATAAATGTGTCGTAACCCTCCACCACCCGACACGGCCAATCAGCAAAAAAAGTGTCACGTTGACAAAAGACAAATAATTCACTACTTCAGCCCACCGGTGTGTTGAAGAGTTAATCCACATTTACAGTTTGAGTACGACGTTTCGCTGGTAAATACATCCAGCATCATCAAGCAATTCGCCATCATCAAGCAATTCTGGCGAATTGCTTGATGATGCTGGATGTATTTACCAGCGAAACGTCGTACTCAAACTGTAAATGTGGATTAACTCTTCAACACACCGGTGGGCTGAAGTAGTGAATTTTTTGTCTTTTGTCAACGTGACACTTTTTTTGCTGATTGGCCGTGTCGGGTGGTGGAGGGTTACGACACATTTATAAATAAACGCGATCTAACCCAAAAACCTTTATTATGAATATATAAATGTTGTATGTTGTACAATATGTTGCACAGTATGTTACGGGGAGCGGTAGTCCACCGGTCAGCGCGCTTGCGCTACAAAACCGGCGGCACGAGTATCGATTCACGCTCACGGCCACCAAAACCGGTGATGATTATCGGAATCTGTTCTGGGCCTCCCCAAGGTCGACTCAGCCTCAAATGAGTACCGGGTGCAATGTGTAACATCGCCACTGAGACAAACGATGGCCGGGCGTGGTGCTGGACACACACCCCCTCCGTGTGTCGTGCCGTTGTTTCACTGCCTTTCCCAAGCTTGGGAATTGCTGTGCCAATGCGATTTGAACTTCTATACTTGATTATTATTTAGATTTGATTAAGGGGCACCACGGTGGTGTGATGTTATCTTCCTCGACTGGTGTGCAGGAGGTCAGGGGTTCAATTCCAACCCTGAAGCCTTAACGAAGTGGATTATCAAATACTCTAAACGCGTGTTGATTCTTACACGAGCACGAGGAGAACACGTAAACTCCACGTTTTAACTTCACAAACACAGGCGTTAGGCTCGGGATCGAACCCACGACCTCCTGCATACCAGGCGAGGTAGTTAACATCTCCTCGCCACCGCGGCGCCCCAACGGCTACAACTCCGGCCACGTCCCTGGAAAGCACAGACACAATGACGCACTGCAGCCGGGGCGCGGACCTCCTCACGGCAGCACACGACGACGAGGGGGGGGGGGGGGGGGGGGGGGGGGGGCTACGTCTACGCACGGCTACGCCCGGGGCCAACGGCCAGGGTCACCGCGCCGCCTTGCGAACAACGGGGACGACGGCGAGCGATGGGAACGCGGCCCGTGGACGTCCGGTAAAGCAACGAGTGGAGCGACGCTCGACTCAGCCGGGTCCCGCGGTTCTCCCTTCGTCGCCGTCGTCGCTTCCACGACAACGTCAAAGGGTGATGCGCTCCCGTGCCAGGTAGACTTCGGCACCACGTGGCATCTTGCAGGGCCTGGGGCTCAAATGTTTCACTTTTGCTCCCAGCGACGTTGGAAAGCGCTGGGCGCCCCCGAGCCGAAGCAGCAACTGAAACGGTTTTGTCACCGTCCACCAGCTGACAGACAGGAAGTTTGAAGCACATGTGGGGAAGTGATGTTGCTACCACTGGCTCCCACCGGTAACGTTCAACGCGGCGAACCGAGTGTTCGGAAAATGCGTTTCTTCTTGGCAGGAAATAACGTGTTTAGCGCTCTCCGCTGTGTTTTCGTGTAGAGCCGCCGAGCGTTGTCTGCCATGACGTCCGACATTTCGCTCGACGTGCTGGAAACTTCTTCAGGAACTCCACGGACCGAATTCAGTTCCCGAAGAAGTACCCAGCATGTGGAGCGAAACGCCGGACATCGTTCCGAGCAAGGCGCGGCACGACCGGCAAAACATCGTAGAGCTGCGCAGTATGACCACGAAAACTGACGCACTGCAAGCTCTTTGGTTCTTTTGGTAAAGTCACGCAGTGTCAGCTGTCCCATGAGTTTTAACCTCACTGCAAATGGCAAAGCATTTCAATCCTTCCACATCCTCTACTGTGTTGCCAATAGGGTCGCACTACACACACACACAGAGTGCTTGCCACAAATGAACCACAATACCTCGCTGATCTCGTCAAGGAGCACGAACCGTCATCACGCGAACTCCGATCATTCTCGCAGCACCGGCTTTTGGCTAATCATCGAACAAAGACGGTCACCGCATCCCGCGCTTTCAGAGGCGCTTCTGCGGCCGTCTAGAACGTTCTTCCTTCCGATATTAGGAAGCCACTGGAGCTATGCACTTTTACATATTATTTAAACTAATTTCTTTAAAGCTGCGTTTAATGTTTAGTTTGTTGTCCTTCCCACCGCACCTCTGATCAGTGCGGTTGGCTACGTATGGCGCGAAAGAAGGTCAACACACATGCGTACAATAGAGGCTTTGCTTTCAGTCGCTACACAGTGAACTCTGTCTGGCAGGCAAGCTGACATGTCCTCTTGGGCTCTCATCAGCACTGCCATGCCCCCGAGGGAACCGTAAACATAGCCGGCGTCAGGACAGCTGTCATGCCAGCAGCCCCCCCCCCCCCACCTGGTGGCCCTGTATAGTTTGCAGGGCACAGTGTAGCCTGTGCAGAACCGTCGGTTAATTAACGCTGCCGGGCCTCGCGAGACATCTCGGGGGGCCATTTTGCGATCAATCAAAAGCGGGTTCTGAGTGCGAACGGGTGGCGTGATCGTCCACAAGTGACGGCGACGGAGTGAGCGAGCAGCTTCCCCGCTGGGGGTGACACTGGCCCAGCGCCGGCACGTTCGTGTCGCTCGTCGCAGAGGTTCGTGGT
The DNA here is from genome assembly GCF_048934315.1 of Petromyzon marinus. Lineage (NCBI taxonomy): Eukaryota > Metazoa > Chordata > Hyperoartia > Petromyzontiformes > Petromyzontidae > Petromyzon > Petromyzon marinus. The sequence goes on from NC_133698.1 coordinate 2,039,053, forward strand.
TCGATTCCCGCAGGCCACCCCCCGCCCCCGATCGATACCATGGTGACGTTAGGGGTCGCGTCACGTCGTTTGAAATGGGGAGGCCATTCGTGTGCCAGGGCGTAATTGTGGACATTTTCAAAAATTTCCAAATTTGTAAAATGTACCCGCGAATTTACTCAACAGCATCGCCGCCTGCTGGCGGACTAACGGCTGCTTGCAGGCCACGTTCCGAGTCAACTTGCGCTGCACAGGGACAGCTGCCTCTGGGGGAGCTCTTTCAAATATGCTGATATGAGATGGGGCGGTAAATCGCTCATTGCGTGCAAAGCACTCCAAGATGCCCCGGTATCAAGGAGAGCGTCTCTGTCAATAATACAGCTCGCTTCACACATCCACTGTAACCTACAAGGCCTTTTATTACATAACATCATGCAGCTAACTATTCAAGCTGTGTGAACAATACTTACATTTAACAACTATTTTTTTTGTTTTACCAGGCAAGGCCCACGGAGCGATGCAGCTCTTTTTCAGAAGCAACCTGGCCATCGCTGATGTTTGAGCCGTTGCTGGGAGTCGAACTCAGGTTATAGGGTTTGCCACAGTGGCAAGATGTTAGCTCCCTCCCCTGGTATGGAGGAATTCTTGGGGTTCCATCCCTACCCTGACGTGTGTTGTATATTTGGAGTTTGCATGTCTCTCTTCCCGTGGTCGCGTGGATTTTTCTCCGGTTTTTCCCTCGACATTTAGAGTCGACGTCACGCGTTTAGAGTATTTGGCTGATATAAATTTCTGCATGATCAGCCACTTCGTGAAGCTGTCATGTGTGATAGCCAGGTCGCTTCTGCAAAAGAGGCACATTTAGCTCAGTGGGCCTTACCTGATAAAAGAAAAAAAAAACAAATCGTTTAGTTACAGTAGTTTATCTGTCTGGAGCTCGCTTGGCGGACGTGATCCCCTGACGGGGTAACAACCGAGCGCTGCGGCACTCACGCAGGAACCGGCTGCCATTGTCCGCGGCGGCGGCGTGGCGGCGGCGAGGGCGGCTGGGGGTCTCCGTGGGGCTCAGGGGGGCCGCCGGGAAGGAGGGGATCCCCGAGCACTCTCACGAAGTCCGTGCCGTCAGGAACGCACCGGCGCTAAATCGCATGTGCGTCTTTACGTGCACGCGATGCCGAACTTCTTTCGTGCCGTGCGTGGCCAACCGCGCGAATCGCGAGTGCGGGGCGGATGGACGCAACGCGGAGGAGTGGCAGCGCAGTGCTCTGCGGAGCCGGGCGACCTGAAATCGAACCCTGGCCACGGGCTAACTTTGGTGGCCAATGGCATCTGAACCGGCTTCCCCAAACCGCCAGCACTGCACTGCAGGAGGGAGGACTGACCAAAGTTGAGGTGACTTACTGTCGACTTTTAAATTCAGCGGGAGCCAAGTAAAGCCACACGCTGGCCACCGTCTGAACGGCTTAATTCAACATCAAAGGCCAACATTCCAGAACATCTCGAGGAGACGGTGGTGGCCCGTAGCAGTCTCGCTGTGCAGTCTGTTATCGAGTGTCCTCAAAAAACCACGCTTGATTGCGATAGCGGGTTTAAGGAAAGACAAAAAACAGGCACCATACTCTCGTTATTGTGAGCGTCATTCGGGTGGAAAGACGCATTGGAAAGTCCATCGGGCGCAGCCCTGTGTCTCAATGCGTCCGTTGCCCAGGACAACTTGGCGACAATAAAAAGCCATTGTGTTATTGTGTCGCTGAATAAGTTAGGGCTGACGCAGAGTCACAAAAGCCATCCCAACTTCTTATTCATCCTTCACAACATTTGCTTACGGCCGTCTGAATTGATACAAACCGCAAGCGGTGGACGATGTTTCGCTTCAGGAGTTTTAAATGTCAACGTACGTCAACCACGGCGTTAGCGTAACGCATCGCTCAAGAACAGCGCGACGTCCGACGTTTCGATTCAGGTCCAAGGAACTCGGTTCGTGAAGAAGCTCCCAGCACGAGGAACGGAAACGTCGGACATCGCACCGGACAACACACGCAACACGACCCGGAAAAAGCCCGCGCAGCTAAGGCGGTGGACACTCTCCGCTGAGACCCACCGTTCCTTAGCGTGCACGTTTACACGGCTATTCCCTGTATAAACACGCATACTGTGTGTGTATATATACAGTACACACTGTACATCGACCATGACGCCCACTCCGGCCACCCGCGAAGCAGCCGCGGCTTTTGGCCGCCCATCAAACGAAGGCGGTAGCCACCGCCTTCGTGCGCTTCCGCGGCCGTCTGGAACGCTCTGCCTTCTGATACGAGGAAGCCACTGGGAGCTACACACTTTTAAATCATGTAGAATGAAAACTGATATATATTTTTTAGAGCTGCTTTCTGTTTAGTTTGTTGTCCTCCCGCCGCACCACCGATGAGCACGGTCGGCTACGTACGGCGAGAAAGAAGTTCAGCGTACGTACGTGCACACAACTCCGAGTGAACTGTAGTGATAGCTCCCGCAGAGCTTCGGGGTATTCCCGCTGTGTTTATTATCGCAGCGGCCCGGGGCGGTTCGTCTGAAGGACCGGGAGCGGCGTGGGGGCTGCGGTGGGCGTGGGGGCTTCCTCCTCCTTGAGCCCCGCGGGAACGAGCGGGGAGATCGTGAGGGGAAGGAGCGGGGAGGGAGCGGGGAGGGAGCGGGGAAGGAGCGGGGAGGGAGCGGGGAGGGAGCGGGGAGGGAGCGGGGAGGGAGCGGGGAGGGAGCGGGGAGGGAGCGGGGAGGGAGCGGGGAGGGAGCGGGGAGATCGTGAGGGGAAGGAGCGGGGAAGGAGCGAGGGGGGAGCGAGGAAGGAGCGGGGAGGGAGCGAGGAAGGAGCGGGGAGATCGTGAGGGGAAGGAGCGGGGAGGGAGCGGGGAAGGAGCGGGGAGGGAGCGGGGTAGGAGCGAGAGGGGAGCGGGGAGGGAGCGGGGAGATCGTGAGGGGAGGGAGCGGGGAAGGAGCGGGGAGGGAGCGGGGAGGGAGTGAGGGGGGAGCAAGGGGGGGCGAGGGAGGGGCGAGGGGAGAGCAAGGAGGAAGCGAAGGGGGAATTAGAGGGGATCAGTGGCACCACATCTACCCCATTGTGAATCAGTGGCGCTCTTGCACAGAGTACTGTCTCCGTTACGCGGCCTGCTGGAAGAGCAGCAGCAGCAGCATTGGTTCAGCACCGAGTCAGGCTCGCTTCGATCAATGCGGGCGACTTGCCAGATGTTATAGGCAGGGAACCCTCTCTGATAGATATGGGGCCTAAATCGATATGGGTGCAAAACTATTTATTAGGCAACACAGAATAATAACTGTGAGCAAAATGGGGATTTTAAAATATATATTTATATTTACGGTGGAGGGACAGCTAGGAGATGGATTGACCCCAAGTCTGGACTGTGTCAGGGATGGGGGGGACAGGTAGGGGGTGGGGAGGAGGAGATAGATGGGGAATCAGAGGTGGGGGTGGCTGTGTTGGGGGGGGGGGGGTGGCTGTGTGGGGGGGTGGCTGTGTGGGGGGGGGGGGTGGCTGTGTGGGGGGGGTGTGTGGGGGGGGGTGGCTGTGTGGGGGGGGTGGCTGTGTGGGGGGGGTGGCTGTGTGGGGGGGGGTGGCTGTGTGGGGGGTGGCTGTGTGGGGGGGTGGCTGTGTGGGGGGGTGTGTGGGGGGGTGGGGGGGGTGGCTGTGTGGGGGGGGGGGGGTGGGGGTGTGTGGGGTGGGTTAACAAAAGGAAGATAAATACATTCGCGTGGCGCACACAACAATAACGAGGGCATCATTCAACAAAGCTGTCCGCGTGTGCTACCGTTGCCCACAGCGGACAAACCTCGCCTCTTGGCGCTATCAGCAACTCCCGCGCAGTGTGGCCCTCAACCGCGACTCTGAACAAGCGAACTTTCATCCCCCGGCGCGGTCTCTCCGGCCGCACCCCGCGACTCGGGCGGCGCTGAGCCCCCCCGCACTCAGCTACCGCACGCTCCTCTCTGCTCGGGATCGCCCGGTGACTGAGAGCGGTGACTGAGAGCGGTGACTGAGAGCGGTGACTGAGAGCGGTGACTGAGAGAGGTGACTGGGAGCGGTGACTGAGAGCGGTGACTGAGAGCGGTGACTGAGAGCGGTGACTGAGAGCGGTGACTGAGAGCGGGGACTGAGAGTGGTGACTGAGAGCGGTGACTGAGAGTGGTGACTGGGAGCGGTGACTGAGAGCGGTGACTGAGAGCGGTGACTGAGAGCGGTGACTGAGAGCGGTGACTGAGAGTGGTGACTGAGAGCGGTGACTGAGAGCGGTGACTGAGAGCGGTGACTGGGAGCGGTGACTGGGAGCGGTGACTGAGAGCGGTGACTGAGAGCGGTGACTGGGAGCGGTGACTGAGAGCGGTGACTGAGAGCGGTGACTGAGAGCGGTGACTGAGAGCGGTGACTGAGAGCGGTGACTGGAAGAGGTGACTGAGAGCGGTGACTGGAAGAGGTGACTGAGAGCGGTGACTGAGAGCGGTGACTGGGAGCGGTGACTGGGAGCGGTGACTGAGAGCGGTGACTGGGAGCGGTGACTGAGAGCGGTGACTGAGAGCGGTGACTGAGAGCGGTGACTGAGAGCGGTGACTGGGAGCGGTGACTGAGAGAGGTGACTGGGAGCGGTGACTGAGAGCGGTGACTGAGAGCGGTGACTGAGAGCGGTGACTGAGAGCGGTGACTGAGAGCGGGGACTGAGAGTGGTGACTGAGAGCGGTGACTGAGAGTGGTGACTGGGAGCGGTGACTGAGAGCGGTGACTGAGAGTGGTGACTGAGAGCGGTGACTGAGAGCGGTGACTGAGAGCGGTGACTGGGAGCGGTGACTGGGAGCGGTGACTGAGAGCGGTGACTGAGAGCGGTGACTGGGAGCGGTGACTGAGAGCGGTGACTGAGAGCGGTGACTGAGAGCGGTGACTGAGAGCGGTGACTGAGAGCGGTGACTGGAAGAGGTGACTGAGAGCGGTGACTGGAAGAGGTGACTGAGAGCGGTGACTGAGAGCGGTGACTGGGAGCGGTGACTGGGAGCGGTGACTGAGAGCGGTGACTGGGAGCGGTGACTGAGAGCGGTGACTGAGAGCGGTGACTGAGAGCGGTGACTGAGAGCGGTGACTGGGAGCGGTGACTGAGAGCGGTGACTGAGAGCGGTGACTGAGAGCGGTGACTGGGAGCGGTGACTGAGAGCGGTGACTGAGAGAGGTGACTGAGAGCGGTGACTGGAAGCGGTGACTGAGAGTGGTGACTGAGAGCGGTGACTGAGAGCGGTGACTGAGAGCGGTGACTGGAAGCGGTGACTGAGAGCGGTGACTGAGAGCGGTGACTGAGAGCGGTGACTGAGAGCGGTGACTGAGAGCGGTGACTGAGAGCGGCTAAAACGCCGCTTCAACACCCGGCCACAGGGCACCCGCGTCGGCTCTTTAATGGAGACGGCACGCAATCCGTACTGAACCCAACACGCTCTCTCTCTGCTCTGCTTTGCACCGCGAGCAGACGTCGGTAGCGCTGACCGTGTCCACGACGACACCGTCAACGTCAAACCTTGGAACCGACGGCGAACGCCGAGCAGCACGACCGACGGGTGCGATCCGCTTTTTTACTCCGATCGTGAATTCTACTCTGGCTATCCCCCCCCCCCCCCACCGTGTCTGTGAGGAGAGGCCAAGACGGCCATCGCTGAACCACTATTGAATTATTCATTTTACCTGGTCTGTAAATCTTCTTTCAGAAGCGACCTGGCCATCGCGAATGATGGCTCAACCAAGTGGCTTCTCGTCACGCGGAAATGTACAGCAGCCAAAACACTCTGAACACGTGACGTTGATTCTAAATGTGGAGGGGAACAACCGGAGGGCTCGGAGAACAATCCACGCGACCACGGGGAGAGAGACACGCAAACTCCAAATATACAGCAGCAGGCATCCGGGTCGGAATCGAACCCACGCCCTCCTGTATACCAGGCAAGGTAGTTAACATCTCCTAGCCACCGTGGACACCACGCTGCCACTGGCGTCAAATCAACATCTACTGCACATCTTTGAAAAAGAGCAATTACAGCTTATCGGATTCCTCCTCCAGGAAAAATAAAGATTCTGATTCCAACATTGGGGGGTTGGAAGGGGGCGGGGGGGTTATCGCCGAGTGTTGGGCATCAACCCCCCTTAATGTGGCCAGTTTTCTCAAGGGGTTGAGTTGATCATCGACACGGCACGACTCTCACCTCGCGTCGCATTAACGCTTTATACACCATCGTCGCCAGCGTGAATGTGACCCCCCGCCACTCACGCCCCCACCGCTACCGACCGGCGCTTTCGACCGTAATCGCAAAGCGTTGACGGGCTGCGTGCGTTACGTGGGGGGGACACCCTGACAGCGGCAGAGGCACCGCTGATGCCGTAATCTCTCACGGTCATCGATGAATGCAGCTTTTTGTTTCGCACAGAGGGTTGACGGCGAGAGGTTCTTTGCGCGAGATGAGCTCACCGCACCAACTGCGCCGTCACCTTTCACCACCCGCCTGCGCAGCGACGGCGCATGGCAAAAAGAAAACCCCAGAGGGATTCTCCTCGAGCCCTGGCGCACGTGCCGCGTTCATCTGGGAGACATTTCGTTTCGATTCAATAAACGCGCACACATTCCACGGGCCACCGATGCCACTTCGCGGCGCGCTTTATACATCACGCACAAACTCAAAGCCCGCACACGGCGTGCGCTGGCATCGTCCGTGAATTGTGGAAGGCTTCTTCACGACTTTCCGTTGCTCACAGGCGCATTGGCAAGAACAAAAACGAGGCACCCCGAGCACGTTGTTACGATACGATGTCATTGTTCGTGGTACGATGTCATTGTTCGTGGTACGATGTCATTATTCGTGGTACGATGTCATTATTCGCGGTACGATGTCATTGTTTGTGATATGATCTCTTTGTTCGTGATACAATGTCATTGTTCACAGTACGATGTCATTGTTCACGGTACGACTATTATCACCATAAGAGTTTCCCATAGCTTTGTAATATTATGACATTTGTATTGTTTTATTTTTGTGCTTTGATGAACTTCGAAGATGAATTGTGATGCCACAAAGGTTATTTAAATGCACTTCCTGCAACACAAGCCTGCCGTGAGTCTTTCTAGTCGAGGAAACTTTCCAATCCAGATCGCTCATCACTCACGTGCTGGCAGTTGCACGAGAAGCAATTAAACGAGTGACCAAAAAAATTACGACGTCCTATATAATTGGCACGATGTCAATTACTCTGAAAAAACAGAGCCCGTCCGTACCGCACTGCGCGGATGCGGTGCCTAGTCCCATTGCCCTGCATATTGGAATCCGCCCGTTGGGATTACGCGCGGTGTGCCTCGTGCCGAGCAAGTGCATGGCACAGCGACTCACGCCATGTGCTCTGGCATTGGTCATCTTCACATTCCTCCTGCGTGTGTGGGGGGCCCAGACTTTACAAAGCCTGCCCCGTGGACTCGCGGGCCTGCCGCTGTTGTGGTGGAGGGGCAGCAAATCACAGCGCCCACTGCTTCCCTGCTTCTATTGCCCACCCCCCACAACCCCCCCCCACCCCCCACAACCCCCCCCCCCAACCCCCCCACCCCCCCCAAACCCCCTCCCACCCCATTCAACGCTCCCGCAGCTACTAAAGAGATGAAGGTGCAGCCCTGCCGTTGCTTGCACAATAATGAAAAGTCAAAGTGCTCAAATGAGCATTGAGGCGGTGCTCAACTCCTCTTCACAGTCCTGGGCCAGTGGTGGAAATTCCACGTTCATATGGACGGGAGTGAGCACACGCCCACTCTTATCGACATTCCCCCTAAGTGATCACTTATTTTGTAGTTCACCCGGGCAGGGCGATGAGCCGAGTCAACCCAGAAGTAGGATTTGACCTCGCGACCTTCTGATGGCGAGCCACTTGCCCTGCCGCCACCGAGCCACCAGGCCAGATGCTCAATCGTTAAGTGTTGTGAATAAAGAGCGATTCGGGATTGAACGAGACCTTAGGTTCAAATGTTCCAAGGTGATTGACAATCGTGTTTGGTCTTTCGTTTAATTATCTCAAGAGTAAACTCAGAGCTATGGGATACTGTTATGGCAATAATCGTCGTAGCGTGAACAATGACATCGTATCGTGAACAATTACTTCGTACCGTGAACAATGACATCGACATCGTACCGTGAACAATGCCATTGTATCGTAACAATGATATTGTAACAATGACATTGTATCATGAACAATTACATTGTATCTTGAACAATGACATCGTACCATTAACCTTGACATCATATCGTGAGCAATGACATTGTATCGTGAACAATTACATCGTATAGTGGATAATGACATTGTATCATGAACAATGACATTGTATCGTGAACAATGACATTGTATCGTGAACAATGACATCATATCGTGAGCAATGACATTGTATCGTGAACAATTACATCGTATAGTGGATAATGACATTGTATAGCGAACAATGACATCGTATAGTGGATAATGACATTGTATAGCGAACAATGACATTGTATAGTGGATAATGACATTGTATCGTGAACAATGACATTGTATAGTGGATAATGACATTGTATAGCGAACAATGACATTGTATAGTGGATAATGACATTGTATCGTGAACAATGACATTGTATAGTGGATAATGACATTGTATCATGAGCAATTACATCGTATAGTGGATAATGACATTGTATAGCGAACAATGACATCGCTGCAATCCTCCAGGCGCAAAGGCCCAAAATTGCCGAGCGACCGGCAACAAACAGCACTCTTATCAAAGCTGCTATAGATTAAGATCCCAGAGTGGTCAGAGTTGAGGTATCAATGGCAGTGTAGAGAGCCAGCATGAATGAGACACCCGGTGACAAATGTGGGCCAGCCACCAAAGATGAGAATCTTTACTTAGACTGCAGGGGGAATCCGATGAGCTATGAAGCTCTTTTTTCACGGACGTCCAGTAACGCGGTGATCTCCGCCTGGTCAGCAATGACGAGCCACGGTAAACGCGCCGTATTCATTGTGCGGCACAGCGCCACTAGCGAGGACTCGGTGCGCACACGCGCGACTCATTTCGCAGAGTGAGCGCGGCCTTATTGGCCGCTTCGCCGCTTCTGCTTTGGCTGCCCCAGACGCGTGCCACCGGCCGAGCCGTTCGCGGGGGGTTCAATGACGCCGCACGGCTCCGCTACTGCGGTCCGCCGAGCCGTCGACAACAGCCTTCTTCACCGCAAGGCTGCTCGGGCCCCGGGCGGGCCCCTTGGTGGCCTTCAGTGCAGCCCTCCGACGTGCGGCCCCCAACAATGCAGTCCGTTCTCTCTAGAACGCCGCGTGTTCTTGTTTCCATGCCGTGCATTGGCTACAACGCCATGAATGTATTTAGGGAACTGATTTTTTATAACGCGGATGCGGATTGGATATAACGCGATTGAGCGAACCGAATTGCGTCGCGCGAGTCGGAACGAGAGGTCGTACGGCAGCCTCGGCGTAGCATCGCGCAAGGCGGGATGCTGCTGGATGCTTCTTGATGCTACCCACGCTCCTCAGTCTTTGTTCGGCCTGCGTAAGCATCTCACGTGTTATCGCGGACTCTGCTTTAACCTGATATTTATTGCTATTTATTCGAACGTGATTTTTCCATAACGGGGTGTTCCTCAGGAAGGCAACTATCGCGTTATAGGAGAACAGACCATACACAAATGTGAAAAACACCCCCATCATCATTGTGCTGCTGTCAAGCCCCCAATGGTTTCAAATGTTTGCAGGCCCTCACACTGATGACGTCTTAGCGGCGGAAGTGCCCCCCCCCTCACCACTGCCCCCCCCTCCACCACTGCCCCCCCCCTCCACCACTGCCCCACACGGACAGGGCAACCCCAGCAGGACCCGAGCTCACGTCGACACGGGCACTCGCTCACCTCCTCCTGGTCGCTCTTCTATCTCTACCGCTAACCGTGGTTACCGTCGCCGTGACCGCTCCTCCCACACGCGGAGAGCTCGGTCCACGTCACTCGCCGTGTCGTCTGAGCCACGGAGTGTCACTCGCACTACAGTGCGGGTCGCAACAACGCACCCGCTCACCCACCCAACCACTCGCTCACCCACTCACCACACTATAGATGACAACACTTCTCTTTCTGCCTCCTCCCACGCACTCTGCTCAACTTTGTAATTTCCTCCCATCGTTTCCAAAGCTCTTAGAATGCATGTAAAGTAATTTTTTTTCAATTTGTCATTGCAGGGCCTTTTTTTTTAAAGCTTGAAATTTCAGGACCATCTCGCCTTGGGAAGTTTCTAGATCCGCCACTTGATTTCACGTGCCCTCCCACGAGAGACCAACTACGACAGGAGACTTCCCCCGCACCACGCGTTTGCTACAGCAATGACATAGAGGAGGGGGGAGGGGAACGATCGTGCAGGAGAGGAGCAGATGTGCGAGTTAAGCACGCAGAGGAGCTAAACATCCTGGGTCTCGGTTGCAGGCGGACGGTCTGTCACAAATCCACATGTGCGAGCGGTCGTATGTGCCGACGGGGACGCTGGCACGGCGGTGCAGCGGTCGGCGCGCCGGACTCGCAACCCACAGGCCGCCGGTTCGATTCCATCTGGTGCGCGCGGTGGCTCTGACGATGGTAAAGGTTTCCCATTCGCACCGCCGGGTGGACTGAGTCCGATCGACCGACTGTGGTGCCGCCTCGGTCCATCCGGCGGTGCGAGTGGGTTCACCACAGGAGTCCATCGTCGGATCACGTGGGGGGGGGGGGGGTGGGGTAAAGCTACTCCCCCCAAGACGTCTTTTTGTATCACGGTTGCTGAACAAAGGCCCGAATCGTCAGGTGACTTGGCACCAAACAGCACGATCCACGAGCTGAGCCAGGTTATTATAAGAGCCAATAGCTCAGGAAAGGAGGCGACGGCTGGAGGGGATTCCCAAGTGCAGCGGTGCGAGGGAAGGAGCGGCAAGAGCAGTGCGGTGACCTGCAGTGTGGCGGTGGAACGCAGTGTGGATGAGACGAACCAGTCGGAAACGGCTAACGTGGAAGAGGAGGCCAAAACACCCGCGAGAGGGGCTTTCCAGAGCTCTCCCCAAGCTTCCCTTAAGAGAGAACTGAGCTACAACAGTCGTGGAAACATATCAGCAGAAGCGCAGAAAGAAGAGTTAATTTCTCACTTAATATAAATTAAATATCCCGCAGCTCCAATCAGCACAGTTGGCTAAGTACGGCGCAAAAGAAGTTCAACACACGTACGTAAAATACACCTAATTCTTGTAGAATTGAAATCAACCAGATCACAATTGGTCTCGGGATTAAACCAAACTATTTTAGATTTTACCAGGTAAGGCCCACTGAGCTATATAGATGTTGTCAGAAGCAACCTGGCCACAAATGATAGCTCATTGAAGTGGCTTAACATGTGGACATTATAGCAAATACTCTAAACGCACGTTTCTAGATGCGAAAACCGGAGCTCCCGGAGAAAAATCCACGCGATCACAGGCAGAAAGGCATGCAAACTCCAAATATCCAGGCGTCAGGGTCGGGATAGAACCTACGATCTCGTGTATACCAGGCGAGGTAGTGAACATTTTGCCACTGTGGCGAGATGTTAACTAGTAGTAGTAGTAGTTCAGGATGTGTAACCACAGACCGGTGCGCTGCAAACACCGTTCGCCTCGTCAGACGCGAAACCCGCGCTCACAGATTCCTCTTACCGTGCCGGGAAACTTTAACACGGGAGGGAGGAGGCTGCTGTGTTTTAAGTGCCCCGGGCGTGCCAGCTGACGCATTGAAGGATGATTAGTGCCTCTTCCTATGGTGGTCGACACGCCCTCCTCACATCCGTGATAGGAGTTGGATGAGAGATGATTGAGCGGAGTTTCGTTTGTAGATCCCCAACAGCCGCGTCCGTGTGTCCCACCCACGAGGAGGCCTCTCCCTCGGCAGTGCACCGCAGTGACGCTCACATTTGCCGTTTGGATGCAGGCATCGTGAACAGACGCGCTCGGAACAAAATACTACTGCACCCTCGTCATCATCGTCGGTCATGGCCTATCCACTGAAGTATGAAGGGTTCCCCAAGCCGTCACCATCTCTCACATAAGCTATAAACAACTTGAATTGTACCAGGTAAGGGCCCACTAGGCCATCTGACTTTTTCAGAAGTGACCTGGCCACAATTGATCGCTCAACAAAGTGGCTTATCATCGTGTGGAAATGTATGTCAGCCAAACACTCGAAATGCATGTTTCTAAGTGGAGGGAAAAACCCGGGGGAGCTGGAGAAAAATCTACGCAACCACACAACCCACACGAGCCCAGATCGTCGCTCCATCTCCGTGGCGGACGCGCTGTCGAGCCCTCCTTTGGCTGCCGCTTCGTTGTTCATCTCCGCCTGCTCAACAGCCGGGACGACGTCTCCACCTGCCTCGCCACCCACGTCACGTCAGTGAGACCCGAACGTTCGGCTCGCTGTCGATAGCGGACTGCAGCCAAGGGGCGTCACGGTGGCTAGGAGATGTGAACTACCTCGCCTGGTACACAGGAGGTTGTGGGTTCGATTCAGACCCTGACGATGCCTGCTGCTGTATATTTGGAGTTGGCGTGCCTCTCTCCCTGTGGTCGCGTTGATTTTTCTCCGTGTCCTCTTGTTTTTCCCTCCACACCTAGAAACATGCGTTTAAGAGTGCTTGGCTGCCAAAAAATGTCCACTTCGTTGTGCGATGATTTGTGGCCAGGTCGTTTCTTAACAATAGCAATATAGCTCAGTGTGCCTGTGCCTGTTAAACAAAAAAATAGTTTAGCTTACACAGTATCCCCATCTCCAGAGGTTCGCTCTCTTATGAGGCATGATACAATTCCCGGATTAACAAAAAAAGTAAATTTATTTTTTGACACATCCCATCAGCCACGTGGAATTATTTCAGCAGCATCGGCTCAATACATCGATTGAATGGATTACAACGCTCAGCACGCACCCTACGTGTTGTATATGAAGGGTTCGAGATTCAGAACCCACGCAAATCATGTACAAATGGTACCTTAAGGCTTTATAGCATCGTAAACCACGCACAGGAGCGGCCGTTTCGTCAAACCACTGCTGGATGAGTGCCTCCCCACGTCACGCTGGTCGTACGGAGGGGGCTATTTGACCATACTTCACCACGATACTCAGCACGGGTTGGTGAATGCGGGGCAGCATAGAAGCGCGGTACAACGTTGGATTTTGCTGAGCTGTCCTCGGCCCGCCCACAATGCAGCAGCGCAGCCCCGCAGCAGCCCACGGCAACCCGGCGGCTTGCAGGGGGTGGGGGTGGGGGGGGGGGGTCCCAGCCGAGCGCCGTCCAGGCTCGGGCCTGCTCAGCTCGCGAGACGCGGAACGGCACAGAGTTCCCGGGCGAGTCGCTCGTCGGCGCGGCTTGAAGACGGACGGAACGAAGGGATTCTCCGTCGACTCAGATGACCCCCGACAAGTCGAGAGGGAGCGGGCCGTGACCCCGCGTACCCGTGGCTACGTGGGCGCGGAGGGAGGGGGGGGGCGGTGCGAATCGACGCTCCGGGGGACCGCTTCGCGGAGGGGTGGACCAGAGACCCACGGCGGGTGAAGTTCACATTCCTCGGGGGGGATTAAAGCGCTTTAGGATGAGCACACACAACACGTGTTAAGACTGCGTCCAATCCGTTATGTCACGGCAGCTCCGGGTGGGCGTCGAGAACACGCTCGCTCGCTCCCGGGGGTTTTCTCCCCAAACTCCCCAGGGCGCGGGGGGCTGGTTCAATCTTCCCGTCTGTGGCCACGTTTTTGATGTACAGTGGGTTAAGGAATGTCGGAATAAGTCGCGGGAGCAGGGGGTGACCGACGCTGCTCTCGGAGCACAGGGGAGTCGAGTGGCGGCGGGCAGGACGAGATGTGAGAAATAAAATCAAATGAATTTATTCTTACCAGGTCAGGCCCGCTGAGCTACGTAGCTCTTTTTCAGAAGTGAACCGGTTACATGTGATAGCTCAACGAAGTGGCTTATTACGTGGAAATTTACAGCAGCCAAATACTCTTAAGGCAAGTTGTCTAAATGCGGAGGGAAACACCGGAAGGAGCCGGAGAAAAATCGACGCGGCCACGGGGAGAGAGAGAGACACGCAAACTCCAAATACACAGCAGCAGGCGTCAGGGTCAGGATCAAACCCACGACCTCCTGCGTACCAGGCGAGGTAGTTAACATCTCCTAGCCACCGCAGCTCCCCTGAACGACCGACGAGAGACGAGAGGCGAAACTCACGACGAAGCGGAGGCCGAGATGAGGGAAGCTAAGCGGAGGGAGGTGGCGGAAGAGACGGTGGCGGCAGCGGCAGCGAGCGGCAGGTCGCCGACGTTGCGGATGTCAGAGAGGCCGCGACCGGACCGGTCGAGGAGAGGAAGGAAGGAAGAGTGGGGTAGACCTTTTCCCAACCGAGGCAAGGCCCAGGGTGACCGCAACAACGCTGTCGTACGGAGCAGGTGAGGAGGTCCAAGCTGGTGCGTGTGAAGCCCCCGGGGGGGGGGGCGGGGGGGAGCGGAGCTTCATGCATTCAGACATTCATCCCGGGCCACCGTCTATCTGAGGCGAGGAGGGTACTGGCCCACTCACTCCACGTGCCCACTCATCCTGCTCACCCACCCAGAATCTTTAGAATCAGAGTCTTCACTTAGACTGCAGGGGGAATCCAATGAGCTCAGAAGATCTTTCTCGCAAATGTCCAGTACGGGGCGCGTCATCACCCGGCACACTCACCCATTCCGCTAACCAACCCACCCCACTCACCCACCCCACTCACCCACCCACCCCTCACCATGCTGTGCTGACACAGACTCATTGTGAAATACGGAAGGTTAAAAGCATTGTAAAGTGCCTCTTCTTCCCTTGTCCTGTCGGGTCGGTCAGCATGCTTTAAATTTCACTTGTAATTGACCGCTCGCCAGAAATAAACCCCCCTCATGGCATGGCTCTGGATTTAAAACGGACGGTGCCATTAGCTGGCACCCAACGGCACAGCCCGCCGGCCTGCCCAAGAGCCTACGACACTTCCCACGTACGACAAGAACGGATCCACAATGCACGGCGCACGACTACCCTCGGTTACACTCTCTATTACAAAGACAAAGAGCCCCCGTGTAGCCTTAACAGACGGTTGGGGGCAAGTGCTGTTCGCAAGCGGTACTTGTGAAGTCCCACACGGCACACGAGGGCGTGGGTGGCAGGAACCACACCCAGCGGCCTTCGTCTCCCCAGTGCCGATGTTTACGCAACCCAACAGGAATTCATTTGAGGCTAAGTCGACCTATGGGAGGCCCAGGACCTGTTGAGATAATCCGCACTGGTGTTGGCCACGAGGAGGGATCAAACTTTGGCCGCTGCAACCAACCGGTCCACACACATCTCCGTCATAGATCAATGACACAGGATAATGCCATAGCCGCATGAAAATAGAATCTAAGTAATATTTGAAAGTGCTATAATATTCTCGACAAATAAAGGTTAATAATGGATTTACGTGTTTTGTAAATAATACAGTGCAATATTTTTGGGCAACGCTAGCTTTGCAGAAATGAAATGCATGAATAAATGAAGAGGGGGAATGCCATGCATGAAATCAAACGCCGCGTATCGCGCCATCTCTGTAGGATGGTGGAAGAGGAGTAGTCTGGGTAATGGTGACTCAGGGGTCAGAGCCCTGGGCTGACACCGCTGAAATCCTGGGTTCAAATGCGGGCAGCCACCACCTGTCATTAAACCGGGTTCCCGAGTGTAACGGGTTCATTGTCGTCCACTTGAGAAGTCCGTTTAATCACAGGCGGTGGCTGCCCGGATTTGAGCCCAGGATCTCAGCGGTGTCAGCTCAGTTCTCCGACCCCTGGGTGAATGGTCTTGGCCCCGGTTCACCAATGACTCTCAAAGAGACCCACAGACTTACATAGAGACCGAATGGCTCACGCAGAGACAGATAAACTCGTATAAAGAGACCCACAGGCTCACACAGGCTGAGTTGTTTCACAAATGACTGCGCACAAAATCCATAATCCGAAAATGAGATTTAAATTACACTTGTCATATTGCAGCTACATATTTTTGGGTTGATTGCCATGCGACGGACCACTCGTCGAATGGCAATCTAAAGGGTTTGCCCGTTTGGTGGATGCTGAAGTGTCGCGTGAGGCTCCCCGGGCTGCTGACTGACAGTGTGGTGCCGCCACTGCTGTCGACAAGATCTCCGAATGAATCCTTGTTCTCGTAACATCACCGAACATCCCCGGTTGAAAAAGCAGCAACGACGACGACAACAAAAAACGATGGATTTTGAAAGCCAGGAATGTGCTTAATGGATCTTGTTTCATAGTGACAAGCTACAGGCAACGGTGGTAAAGGTGGAGCCCTGCAATTGCTTGCTCATGCCACTGCCGGCAGAAGGGCTTCCACTAAAGAGCCCATTTAGCGGGTATTTGGGACACTCTTCCATGCTGGCCAGATGTCTTGGTAGAGGTGGGAGTATCCAGTTTCCTCCAACACACACACACGCCGGTCGGCTCACCGTGGTCCTCCTATCTAGACTGCCGGCCTTGCCAGCAGATTACAATGTCTCCGTAGTACAGTGTCTCCGCAGTACAGTGTCTCCGCAGTACAGTGTCTCCGTAGTACTGTGTCTCCGCAGTACAGTGTTTCCGCAGTACAGTGGAATAACGGTGCTGGACAAGTGAGGACTGCCCGGCCCCACACCGTGACCCGGCACCGCCCTGAGCCAGGGGCTCTGCCCTGAGCCAGGGGCTCTGCCCTGAGCCAGGGGCAGTGCCCTGAGCCAGGGGCTCTGCCCTGAGCCAGGGGCTCTGCCCTGAGCCAGGGGCAGTGCCCTGAGCCAGGGGCAGTGCCCTGAGCCAGGGGCTCTGCCCTGAGCCAGGGGCAGTGCCCTGAGCCAGGGGCAGTGCCCTGAGCCAGGGGCTCTGCCCTGAGCCAGGGGCAGTGCCCTGAGCCAGGGGCAGTGCCCTGAGCCAGGGGCTCTGCCCTGAGCCAGGGGCTCTGCCCTGAGCCAGGGGCTCTGCCCTGAGCCAGGGGCTCTGCCCTGAGCCAGGGGCTCTGCCCTGAGCCAGGGGCAGTGCCCTGAGCCAGGGGCTCTGCCCTGAGCCAGGGGCTCTGCATCAGCACTGAGGAATTCCTCAGCGCCGGGAGGCTTTACGAGTGGGCGCTGGCGCCTGCAGCGCGGGAGCCGTCCTCCTAAAGCTCGAGCAAAGACGATGAAAGCGAGAAGTCGCCACTTCTTGGAGCGACATGAGAGAACGATGAAAGCATCGTGGCGCCACGGTGGAGAGATGTTACCTACCTCTCCTGGTATACAGGAGGTCATGGGTTCGATCCCAACCCTGACGAGTTTGCATTGTTCTCCCCAAGATCGCGAGGATTTTTTTCCCCGTGGCCGCGTGCTTTTTCCCTTCACGTACAAACGTGTGTTTAGAGTATTTGGCTGCTTTAAATTTCCACGTGATGAGCCACTTTGTGATGGCCAGGTCGCTTCTGAAAAAGAGCTACAAAGCACAGTGGATCTTACCTGGTAAAAAATTTAATAGAGTGCTGTAATTGTCGCATTTGATTGTGAGAACTGTTCTTAGATTTACCGGTGAGCTCAAACCTAAACGACGGGCGTCTTGAAATGATTGCGCCCGTGACGATTGAATGTTTGACAACGCCGAATGGTGGTGGGTTTGTTGACGGGAGTATGGCCAGATCATTGTGGCCTGAACCCAACACAAGTGAACTATGAAATCATAACACTCGACTGGCTCTGAAACCCTACACGTGAAGCGCTCAATGTTGATAACCCACGACCTCCTGTATACCAGGCGAGGTAGGTAACATCTCGCCACTATGGCGGCCTTGCTTTTCTCCATCTCCCCATTACCAACCGGCCTTCTTTACGTCCATGCCAGTCGTTTATTACGGTGCTGTATTTTGGTACGACGTAATGTGTATCGATCCAATGCTGAATCCGACGCCGTGGTGGGTCGTGAGGGCTGTTGGGCCCATATTCTCTCCGCTGGTCAGTCCGCATGGTCAAGTGGGGAGCCCGGGTCAAGTTCAGATATCACACGCCTTTGATGTTAGCCATGTACGGGATTCGAACTTGGGCGACCAGGGTTATAATGTGGCACAGGTCACAACAATACAAACTCACACACCAAACTGCAGGTCAAAAAAATACTCACACACCACACTCACACAACACTCACACACCACACTGCAGGTCACACAACAACACTCACACACCACACTCAGGCACCACACTGCAGGTCAAAACAACACGCACTCACACACCACACTCACACAACACTCACGCACCACACTGCAGGTCACACAACAACACTCACACACCACACTCACGCACCACACTGCAGGTCACAACAACACACTCACACACAACACTCACACACACACTGCAGGTCACAACAACACTCACAACAACACACTCACGCACCACACTGCAGGTCACAACAACACACACTCACACACCACACTCACACACACACTGCAGGTCAAAACAACACACACTCACACACCACACTCACACACCACACTGCAGGTCACAACAACACACTCACACACCACACTGCAGGTCACAACAACACACACTCACACACCACACTCACACACACACTGCAGGTCACAACAACACTCACAACAACACACACACCACACTGCAGGTCACAACAACACACTCACACACTACACTGCAGGTCACAACACTCCTCTCTCTGCTTCCCCCCCCTCGCACTGCTCCACTTCAGAATTCCCAGTGACTAAAACAGTGACTAAAACAGTGACTAAAACACGGTGACTAAAACTAAAACACGGCGTGACTCCTAACCTCTTGCATGACAACCCTGACAGTGGCGTTCGTTGCCGGCAGTGGCGTTCATTGACGCGATCGGCCATTGGCGCCTGCGCTCAGCAATTGTGCAAAAATATAAATATAGATACACCGCACGTGTTACTAATAATGATACAAACGCAAGTGCTCAGGAGGGAACGCTGACCGGAGGAGCACCGCGACGCCGTTGTGCCACCTACACGACCGCCTCACTCATCACTCGGCCGTCGAGGCGCTGAGAGTTACCGACCGCCGACAGAACCGCCGCTTGGTTCGCCAAGGGAGCGTCGCCGACGGCGCGAGCCTCAATCGAGCGTCGCGTTCTCGTGTCGTGGCGCTCGCGTGCGGGCGCCGGGCGGCGTCCATACCCCCACACGCCCCCATCCCTCGCCGCCACCACCAACCCCGTGTCCAAGCAGTCGTAAGCTCACCGAGCCCGTCACGAGCGCATGAGAGCAACTTTCCGGCACAACCAACGCTGGGCCACGGAGCAGCCGTGACGGCAACACCCGGCTCCCAGGACGACACCGTGAGAGGCGGAACGCGAATCGTCTGCAGGAGCACGCCGATCGCGAGGGAGGTGGTGGCTTGTTTGGCTCCGCTGTGGACGTGAATACCATTGTGGCCGCTGGTGCTCATGCTGAAACAGATATGGCAATTCGTTTTGCTGGCTTTTCGAAAGGTCACCGGGCCAATTATAAAGCCACAAACTTAATTCTGGGAAATGAGCCGATAACCCCCCGTGCAAGAGGAAAAGCGAGGCAATTCTGCATTACACAAAAAAGATCATCAGATTATCCACTTGTATTGCATTGCTACACGAGCAGTAAGTGGAAGTGACAATTTCAACAAGTTGATGTGACATTCTTTGAACGTTCTAAGGCGCTTGTTCAGAGACAAGAAGTATTCATCGACGCGGCACTGCCCGTGGAGACAACCGGACAGCTGTAAAAAAAGAGCTTCATAGCTCATTGGATTCCTCCAGTCTAAATACACATTACGATTCTGACAACTCTCGCTTGCGTTTGTGCCACTTTGCTGCGACATGCTGGATTAGAGTAATCCGTGGAGCGGTGGTGAGGAGGGCAGTGCACTTTGAACCTGACGAGTTGAGTTCGATTCCCAAGCACGGCTCACGTCGCGTTCGGCAACCCGCGCTAACCCCGCATGGTGAAGTATGGTCAAACAAACCCCCGTGACCGACACGGAGTGAGGAGGTCTTTGTCCTATCAGCGAATTGGCAATCACGAGGATGACGCACACAAGAATGACCATGAAACATGGTTAGACTAAATGCGAAGCACGTGGAAATTGGTACTAACTACTGTGCCGAAAGCTTCATGGGTGCAAGCTCCGGTTGTGTGCATGCCTAGAAGTGATTATGGCATGGGATTTTCTCCGCAAAATACACGCATCCATTTTAGCTAACTGGGATCGGCACGGATATACATGAATCGCTGAGGGTGGAGCGGTGGTTAGCGCACCGCGCTACACACCTCACGAAGCTTCGTTTAATGCCCAGCCACGGGCTGACATCAGTGGCAAGCGATGCCTGTCACGGTCTTGGCCCTATGGCCACCTTCACCAATCAGCACTGACTGGCCATCGTGGTGAAGTATGGCAAAAACAACCACCATTACCAATACGGCACGAGCAGTCGGTTGACAAAGGAGCTGTAATATTTAAAATGCATAACCACGTTTAGCAGAGAAGCACAAAACACATGTTAACACACCAACGCATTTGTATATTCGGACTGATTTTTAACAGGACCAAGGCCAACGAGGGTGTTTGGTTTGCACCCTCACACCACCGTGCATTCTTACATCTTAATAAACAAAAACCCATAAACACCGTGGCGTGAGCAGACATTCATCAGCTAGCACAGAGCAACGCATTGCAAAGGCTCCAGATGCATGCGCGTACAGTGCTGGGCTTTATCGATAAACGTTTAGATTGATGGGCGAGCAACAAGAATACTGCATACAATCACAAACGCATTCCCATTACAATACACACAACATACACACAACATACACACAACACACACACAACAAACACACAACAAACACACAACATACACACAACAAACACACACTATACCAAGACAAAGATCCCTTGTATAGCCTTAGCAGACTCTGGGGGCAAGCGTTGTTCGCGAGTAGCGCCTATGAAGGTGGGGGTAGGTGGCCAGCACCATGTCCGGCCGCCTTTGTGTCCCCACACCGCACCAGGTACTCATTTTTGGCCGAGTCAACTTCAGAGAGGCCCGGGATTGGTTCAGATAATCGTCACTGGTGTTGGCCGTGAGCGGGAATCAAACTCGGGTCTCTGCCGGGTTCATAGCGCAGCGCGCACACACACAACAGGTCTGTGTACATCTGTGCAATATAATACTGTACATGTAATACCAATACGCATTCAGTGCTACCCCCTCCCCCATCCTCGACGACAATGCACCCCTTTCGAGCGTCGATCTTCGCTCCTCCGGGCTGCGAACGAGTTCTGTGCAAACTGAGAACGCTGCAAGGACGGACGGCCGACTGCTTGCGTTCCACTGCGGCTCCATCGACGCAAGGAATCAACAAGTTGGGTCTCGAGTTGACTTCAAGCAGTTGCTGCGGTCACCTACAGGAGCAGAGCCCTGGCGCTGGCGTGCCCCTGATTCAGGGGCCCCACCGGTTCTCGGCATGGTTGGAGAACAATCTTCGTCGGAAAGCTGTGGACACATCTTCCCTCTAACAACAACAAAAGGCCTCACAGCACGTTCCCTTTGGTTGTGGGGGCCACCACCTCTTGAGTTGTGGCCAACCAGCGTCAGGGTTTGCGTGCAACTCCCCCCGAATGTCGGGGCCAACCTCCTATCGGGCTTAGGATAGAGTAAGCTGGGGCAACCTCAACAATGCTTGAACAAATTGGTTCAACGCAAGCGCAACTCTGGAGCGGTTTCGACATTCGCAGTCTCATCAGCAGAGTCTGGCTTGCTTTAAACATGTGTTTAATCGTAGTGGGGTGACCCATCCCAATAACCACAGCCGAAATGGCGAGGACCAGGAGCTAGGACCACGTGACTCAGTGTTTTGGGGTCATCGATTTCAGAAAATACACCCAGAGCAATGACTCACTCATCCTATTACTGCAGTGGGAGACAACACCCTACCCAGAAGTTACGGGGGCACCCATCACCCTAATCCCCACCACCCCCAGAGATGTGGTCACATCCAACAACCACATCTCCCACTCCCAGAGTCTCTCATCTCCCAGAGTCTCTCATCTCCCACTCCCAGAGTCTCTCATCTCCCAGAGTCTCTCATCTCCCACTCCCAGAGTCTCTCATCTCCCAGAGTCTCTCATCTCCCAGAGTCTCTCATCTCCCAGAGTCTCTCATCTCCCAGAGTCTCTCATCTCCCAGAGTCTCTCATCTCCCAGAGTCTCTCATCTCCCACTCCCAGAGTCTCTCATCTCTCACTCCCAGAGTCTCTCATCTCCCACTCCCAGAGCATCTCACTCCCAGAGTCTCTCATCTCCCAGAGTCTCTCACTTCCAGAGTCTCTCATCTCCCAGAGTCTCTCATCTCCCACTCCCAGAGTCTCTCACTCCCAGAGTCTCTCATCTCCCAGAGACTCTCATCTCCCAGAGACTCTCATCTCCCAGAGTCTCTCACTTCCAGAGTCTCTCATCTCCCAGAGTCTCTCATCTCCCACTCCCAGAGTCTCTCATCTCCCAGAGTCTCTCATCTCCCACTCCCAGAGTCTCTCACTCCCAGAGTCTCTCATCTCCCAGAGACTCTCATCTCCCAGAGACTCTCATCTCCCAGAGCCTCTCACTCCCAGAGTCTCTCATCTCCCAAAGTCTCTCATCTCCCACTCCCAGAGTCTCTCATCTCCCAGAGACTCTCATCTCCCACTCCCAGAGTCTCTCACTCCCAGAGTCTCTCACTCCCAGAGTCTCTCACTCCCAGAGTCTCTCACTCCCAGAGTCTCTCACTCCCAGAGTCTCTCACTCCCAGAGTCTCTCACTCCCAGAGTCTCTCATCTCCCAGAGTCTCTCACTCCCAGAGTCTCTCACTCCCAGAGTCTCTCACTCCCAGAGTCTCTCACTCCCAGAGTCTCTCACTCCCAGAGACTCTCATCTCCCACTCCCAGAGTCTCTCATCTCCCACTCCCAGGTTCTCATCTCTCACTCCCAGAGTCTCTCACTCCCAGAGTCTCTCATCTCCCAGAGTCTCTCACTCCCAGAGTCTCTCACTCCCAGAGTCTCTCATCTCCCAGAGTCTCTCACTCCCAGAGTCTCTCACTCCCAGAGTCTCTCATCTCCCAGAGTCTCTCACTCCCAGAGTCTCTCACTCCCAGAGACTCTCATCTCCCACTCCCAGAGTCTCTCATCTCCCACTCCCAGGTTCTCATCTCTCACTCTCAGAGTCTCTCACTCCCAGAGTCTCTCACCGGCCCCGTTATTCGTCCCTCCTGCACCCCCCAGCTCGCGCTTAACAACGCGTCCCTGAAACCTGTAAAGCAGCACCCCTGACTCGTCACCATCACCACCACCAGCACCACCACCACTAGCACCATCACCATCATCACCCCCGACTCGTCACCACCACCATCACCACCACCCCCATCACCACCACCCCCACCACCATCACCACCACCACCATCATCACCACCCCCACCACCATCACCACTACCACCATCATCACCACCACCAGCACCACCACTACCACCACCATCACCACCACCACCTCCATCACCCCCCACGGGTCTCGCGTCTTCCCCTCGGCACCAACCCCGCCGCTCGCTCCCAGCCCAACTCCACTCCTCACACCGGGCGGGGCGGCCAGGGGGGGGGGGGAGTGAGACCGGGGGGACCCCCCAGACGAGGTGGGAGGTGAAGAGGGGAACGAGGAGGACGAGGAATCGCGGTACGTACATTGAGACAGCAGCAGCAGCAGCAGCGCGGAGAGAGGAGCGAGCACGGCCCTGGGCGCCATGATGCGAGACGCAGCGGCGACTCCTCCCTGCACCTCCCTCCGCCTCCTCCTCCTGCTGCTGATGGTGGGGGTGGTGGGGGGGTGGTGGGGGGATGGTGGTGGTGGGGGGGTGGTGGTGGTGGTGGGGGTGGTGGTGGTGGGGGTGGTGGTGGTGGTGGGGGTGGTGGTGGTGGTGGGGGTGGTGGTGGTGGTGGGGGTGGTGGTGGTGGTGGGGGTGGTGGCCGGGAAGCCTCCCCCACAACATCGTCATCATCACAACAACAATCTTACTCACACCATCAACGTCATAGCAGCCTCCCTCACAACAACAACATCGTCATCATCACAACAACAATCTCACTCACACCATCAACGTCATAGCAGCCTTCCTCACAACAACAACATCGTCATCATCACAACAACAATCTCACTCACACCATCAACATCGTAGCAGCCTCCCTCACAACAACAACATCGTCATCATCACAACAACATCATCACAACAACATCATCACAACAACATCATCACAACAACATCATCACAACAGCAATGTCACACCCTCAACATCCTCTCTCGCACCACCGCTTCGCATCGCAGCAACTTCTCGAGCAAGACCATCCACATCATCACAGCTGTCTCCATCACAACATCGTCATCATCACAACAACATCATCATCCACATCATCATCACAGCTGTCTCCATCACAACAACACCATCCACATCATCACAGCTGTCTCCATCACAACATCACCATCGTCATCATCACAGCTGTCTCCATCACAACAACACCATCCACATCATCACAGCTGTCTCCATCACATCATCATCATCCACATCATCATCACAGCTGTCTCCATCACAACAACACCATCGTCATCATCACAGCTGTCTCCATCACAACATCACCATCGTCATCATCACAGCTGTCTCCATCACAACAACACCATCCACATCATCACAGCTGTCTCCATCACAATAACACCATCGTCATCATCACAGCTGTCTCCATCACAACAACACCATCCACATCATCACAGCTGTCTCCATCACAATAACACCATCGTCATCATCACAGCTGTCTCCATCACAATAACACCATCGTCATCATCACAGCTGTCTCCATCACAACAACACCATCGTCATCATCACAGCTGTCTCCATCACAACAACACCATTCACATCATCACAGCTGTCTCCATCACAACAACACCATCGTCATCATCACAGCTGTCTCCATCACAACAACACCATCCACATCATCATAGCTGCCTCTATCACAACATCACCATCGTCATCATCACAGCTGTCTCCATCACAACAACACCATCCACATCATCACAGCTGTCTCCATCACAACAACACCATCGTCATCATCACAGCTGTCTCCATCACAACATCACTATCCACATCATCACAGCTGTCTCCATCACAACATCGTCATCATCACAGCTGTCTCCATCACAACAACACCATCGTCATCATCACAGCTGTCTCCATCACAACATCACAGCTGTCTCCATCACAACATCACCATCGTCATCATCACAGCTGTCTCCATCACATCATCACAGCTGTCTCCATCACAACATCACCATCGTCATCATCACAGCTGTCTCCATCACAACATCACCATCGTAGCTGCCCTCACAACATCATCACAACACCCTCACACAATCACATCACAGCAGCCTCCCTCACATCATCACAACATCGTCATAACCTTCCTCACATAACTACATCACAGCAACTTCCCTCACATCATCATCAACAACAACAACCGCCATTCGCACTAAGTGACGTCACCACGACGCTTGTGCCAGGCTATGTGCACCTTGAGGCCACATCACCATCACAACCTCCCTCACATCACCATCACAACCTCCCTCTTATCACCATCACAGCCTCCCTCACATCACCATCACAGCCTCCGACACATCACGACCACAGCCTCCCTCACACCACCATCACAACCTCCCTCACACCACCATCACAGCAACCTCCCTCACATCACCATCACAACCTCCCTCACATCACCATCACAACCTCCCTCTCATCACCATCACAGCAACCTCCCTCACATCACCATCACAGCCTCCCTCACACCACCATCACAACCTCCCTCACATCACCATCACAACCTACCTCACACGACCATCACAACCTCCCTCACATCACCATCACAACCTCCCTCACACCACCATCACAGCAACCTCCCTCACATCACCATCACAACCTCCCTCACATCACCATCACAAACCTCCCTCTCATCACCATCACAGCAACCTCCCTCACATCACCATCACAGCCTCCCTCACACCACCATCACAACCTCCCTCACATCACCATCACAACCTACCTCACATCACCATCACAACCTCCCTCACGTCACCATCACAACCTCCCTCACATCACCATCACAGCCTCCCTCACATCACCATCACAACCTCCCTCACATCACCATCACAACCTCCCTCACATCACCATCACAACCTCCCTCACATAACCATCACAACCTCCCTCACATCACCATCACAACCTCCCTCACATCACCATCACAACCTCCCTCACATCACCATCACAAGCTCCCTCACATCACCATCACAACCTCCCTCACATCACCATCACAGCCTCCCTCACATCACCATCACAACCTCCCTCACATCACCATCACAGCAACCTCCCTCACATCACCATCACAAGCTCCCTCACATCACCATCACAGCCTCCCTCACGTCACCATCACAACCTCCCTCACATCACCATCACAACCTCCCTCACATCACCATCACAACCTCCCTCACATCACCATCACAACCTCCCTCACATCACCATCACAGCAACCTCCCTCACATCACCATCACAACCTTCCTCTCATCACCATCATAGCCTCCCTCACATCACCATCACAGCCTCCCTCACATCACGACCACAGCCTCCCTCACACCACCATCACAACCTCCCTCACACCACCATCACAGCAACCTCCCTCACATCACCATCACAACCTCCCTCACATCACCACCACAACCTCCCTCTCATCACCATCACAGCAACCTCCCTCACACCACCATCACAACCTCCCTCTCATCACCATCACAACCTCCCTGACATCGCCATCACAGCAACCTCCCTCACATCACCATCACAGCCTCTCTCACATCACCATCACAGCAATCTCCCTCACATCACCATCACAACCTCCCTCACATCACCATCACAACCTCCCTCTCATCACCATCACAGCCTCCCTCTCATCACCATCACAACCTCCCTCACATCACCATCACGCCTCCCTCACATCACCATCACAACCTCCCTCTCATCACCATCACAGCAACCTCCCTCACACCACCATCACAACCTCCCTCACATCACCATCACAGCCTCCCTCACATCACCATCACAGCCTCCCTCACATCACCATCACAACCTCCCTCACATCACCATCACAACCTCCCTCACATCACCATCACAACCTCCCTCACATCACCATCACAGCCTCCCTCACATCACCATCACAACCTCCCTCACATCACCATCACAGCAACCTCCCTCACATCACCATCACAACCTCCCTCACATCACCATCACAGCAACCTCCCTCACATCACCATCACAACCTCCTTCACATCACCATCATAACCTCCCTCACATCACCATCACAGCAACCTCCCTCACATCACCATCACAACCTCCCTCACATCACCATCACAACCTCCCTCACATCACCATCACAGCAACCTCCCTCACATCACCATCACAACCTCCCTCACATCACCATCACAACCTCCCTCACATCACAACCTCCCTCACATCACCATCACAGCAACCTCCCTCACATCACCATCACAACCTCCCTCTCATCACCATCACAGCCTCCCTCACATCACCATCACAGCCTCCCTCTCATCACCATGACAACCTCCCTCTCATCACAGCCTCTCCTCGTCATCACATTCCATCCTTCTCATTCCAACCATCATATCCCTCATCTCTCATCCCCTCATATAATAATTATCCGTTGTTGCCATTTGTTTGGTCTCTTTATCATCGACGTTTCGCCGTGTTATTTTGTATTATTCATTTTCCCCACCCCGTACACTTGCAAGCACTATTCCCATGTTATTGCTCCCTCTCTCTAAATGTGTTGCGTGGACGGCACCCCTCGTGTTCATCTTCTGAAGCGCTCGCTCGTCAACGTGGCGTGCACCATGACCACCACAACCACCACAACCACCACCACCACAACCACCACAACCACCACCACCACAACCACCACAACCACCACCACCACAACCACCACCACAACCACCACCACAACCACCACAACCACCACTACCAGAACCACCACAACCACCACCACAACCACCACCACAACCACCACCACCACAACCACCACCACAACCACCACCACCACAACCACCACCACAACCACCACAACCACCACCACAACCACCACCACAACCACCACCACAACAACCACCACCACAACCACGTGGCTTTTAATTCGTGTTGTGCGCGGTGCTTTTTAGCGCCACAGCGCGTGGATTTGTAACGTGTATTTTCATTTGTGTTGCCGGTGACTTTGTGTGTTTCATATCGAAATCGCCTCCAGTGCTTTCGCTGCTGGCGGCAATAAAAGTTGTTTAAAAGTCTAAAAGTGTCGTTATTCTCTGCCAACGCTCTGGGTTTTATTCCTTGTGTCGATCGCGTCCCGTTCGCAATGTTTCCCCCTCTCCATGTCGGCTTCCCCATTTGTCTGCACAGTTTGTGCGCGCTCGTGTGTGTGTGTGGTGTTCATCGCTTTCCCCACACGTCACTGAACTCGACACGCAGCACACGCTTCCACCGTCACAGTATCAGCAGCAAAGCGCGATCGTCATCATCATCGTCATACGTGGTGTGGTGGTGTTGTTGTTGTGTCTGCGAAGGCAACCCGTGCTGGTTCACGACCGCGTGCGTGTGGCCAAGAGGGTCCTGTGCTGGTGCTGAGCTACGAACCTGGTGGTCCGGGTTTGATTCCCGCTCGCGGCCAACACCCAGTGAAGATTATTAGCTGAGCCGGTCCTGGGCATCCCCCGAGGTCGACTCAGCCTAAAATGAGTCCCTGGTTCGATGTGTCAACGTCGCCGCTGTGGGAGACAAAGGCGGCCGTGGTGTAGGCCACCCACCCCCTCGTGTGCTGTGCTGGCCTTGATAGGTGCTCGCTAACAGCACTTGCCCAAACACTCTGTTAAGGCTATACGGGGGATCTTTGTCTTTGATGGATGATGATGTGCGTTAAGTTTTCAAGTTTATTTTTTTTTATTGAACCGGGTGAGAACTCAAGAGACGGGAGTGACCATCTCGTTGTGAGAACTCTAGGGACGGGAGTGACCATCTCGTTGTGAGAACTCAAGGGACAGGAGTGACCATCTCGTGAGAACTCAAGGGACTGGAGTGACCATCTCGTTGTGAGAACTCTAAGGACTGGAGTGATCATCTCGTTGTGAGAATTCAAGGACGGGAGTGACCATCTCGTTGTGAGAACTCAAGGGACTGGAGTGACCATCTCGTTGTGAGAACTCAAGGGACTGGAGTGACCATCTCGTTGTGAGAACTTTAAGGACTGGAGTGATCATCTCGTTGTGAGAACTCTAAGGACTGGGGTGACCATCTCGTTGTGAGAACTCAAGGACGGGAGTGACCATCTCGTTGTGAGAACTCAAGGACGGGAGTGACCATCTCGTTGTGAGAACTCTAGGGACGGGAGTGACCATCTCGTGAGAACTCAAGGGACTGGAGTGACCATCTCGTTGTGAGAACTCTAGGGACTGGAGTGACCATCTCGTTGTGAGAACTCAAGGACGGGAGTGACCATCTCGTTGTGAGAACTCAAGGACGGGAGTGACCATCTCGTTGTGAGAACTCTAGGGATGGGAGTGACCATCTCGTGAGAACTCAAGGGACTGGAGTGACCATCTCGTTGTGAGAACTCTAGGGACGGGAGTGACCATCTCGTTGTGAGAACTCAAGGGACTGGAGTGACCATCTCGTGAGAACTCAAGGGATGGGAGTGACCATCTCGTTGTGAGAACTCAAGGACAGGAGTGACCATCTCGTTGTGAGAACTCAAGGGACTGGAGTGACCATCTCGTGAGAACTCAAGGACGGGAGTGACCATCTCGTTGTGAGAACTCAAGGACAGGAGTGACCATCTCGTTGTGAGAACTCTAGAGACTGGAGTGACCATCTCGTGAGAACTCAAGAGACTGGAGTGACCATCTCGTTGTGAGAACTCAAGGGACTGGAGTGACCATCTCGTTGTGAGAACTCAAGGACGGGAGTGACCATCTCGTTGTGAGAACTCTAGGGACGGGAGTGACCATCTCGTTGTGAGAACTCAAGGGACTGGAGTGACCATCTCGTGAGAACTCAAGGGACGGGAGTGACCATCTCGTTGTGAGAACTCAAGGACAAGAGTGACCATCTCGTTGTGAGAACTCAAGGGACAGGAGTGACCATCTCGTTGTGAGAACTCAAGGAACTGGAGTGACCATCTCGTTGTGAGAACTCAAGGGACAGGAGTGACCCTCTCGTTGTTGAGAACTCAAGGACAGGAGTGACCATCTCGTTGTGAGAACTCAAGAGACTGGAGTGACCATCTCGTTGTGAGAACTCTAGAGACTGGAGTGACCATCTCGTTGTGAGAACTCTAGGGACTGGAGTGACCATCTCGTTGTGAGAACTCTAGGGACTGGAGCGACCATTTCGTTGTGAGAACTCAAGGGACTGGAGTGACCATCTCGTTGTGAGAACTCAAGGGACGGGAGTGACCATCTCGTTGTGAGAACTCTAGGGATGGAGTGACCATCTCGTTGTGAGAACTCAAGGGACTGGAGTGACCATCTCGTTGTGAGAACTCAAGGGACGGGAGTGACCATCTCGTTGTGAGAACTCTAGGGATGGAGTGACCATCTCGTTGTGAGAACTCAAGGGACAGGAGTGACCATCTCGTTGTGAGAACTCAAGGGACTGGAGTGACCATCTCGTTGTGAGAACTCAAGGGACTGGAGTGACCATCTCGTTGTGAGAACTTTAAGGACTGGAGTGATCATCTCGTTGTGAGAACTCTAAGGACTGGAGTGACCATCTCGTTGTGAGAACTCAAGGACGGGAGTGACCATCTCGTTGTGAGAACTTAAGGACGGGAGTGACCATCTCGTTGTGAGAACTCTAGGGACGGGAGTGACCATCTCGTGAGAACTCAAGGGACTGGAGTGTACATCTCGTTGTGAGAACTCTAGGGACTGGAGTGACCATCTCGTTGTGAGAACTCAAGGACGGGAGTGACCATCTCGTTGTGAGAACTCAAGGACGGGAGTGACCATCTCGTTGTGAGAACTCTAGGGACGGGAGTGACCATCTCGTGAGAACTCAAGGGACTGGAGTGACCATCTCGTTGTGAGAACTCTAGGGACGGGAGTGACCATCTCGTTGTGAGAACTCAAGGGACTGGAGTGACCATCTCGTGAGAACTCAAGGGATGGGAGTGACCATCTCGTTGTGAGAACTCAAGGACAGGAGTGACCATCTCGTTGTGAGAACTCAAGGGACTGGAGTGACCATCTCGTGAGAACTCAAGAGACTGGAGTGACCATCTCGTTGTGAGAACTCAAGGGACTGGAGTGACCATCTCGTTGTGAGAACTCTAGAGACTGGAGTGACCATCTCGTGAGAACTCAAGAGACTGGAGTGACCATCTCGTTGTGAGAACTCAAGGACAGGAGTGACCATCTCGTTGTGAGAACTCAAGGGACAGGAGTGACCATCTCGTTGTGAGAACTCAAGGGACTGGAGTGACCATCTCGTTGTGAGAACTCAAGGGACGGGAGTGACCATCTCGTGAGAACTCTAGGGATGGAGTGACCATCTCGTTGTGAGAACTCAAGGGACTGGAGTGACCATCTCGTGAGAACTCAAGGGACAGGAGTGACCATCTCGTGAGAACTCTAAGGACTGGAGTGACCATCTCGTTGTGAGAACTCAAGGACGGGAGTGACCATCTCGTTGTGAGAACTCTAGGGACGGGAGTGACCATCTCGTTGTGAGAACTCAAGGGACTGGAGTGACCATCTCGTGAGAACTCAAGGGACGGGAGTGACCATCTCGTTGTGAGAACTCAAGGACAAGAGTGACCATATCGTTGTGAGAACTCAAGGGACAGGAGTGACCATCTCGTTGTGAGAACTCAAGGGACTGGAGTGACCATCTCGTTGTGAGAACTCAAGGGACAGGAGTGACCCTCTCGTTGTTGAGAACTCAAGGACAGGAGTGACCATCTCGTTGTGAGAACTCAAGAGACTGGAGTGACCATCTCGTTGTGAGAACTCTAGAGACTGGAGTGACCATCTCGTTGTGAGAACTCTAGGGACTGGAGTGACCATCTCGTTGTGAGAACTCTAGGGACTGGAGTGACCATCTCGTTGTGAGAACTCAAGGGACTGGAGTGACCATCTCGTTGTGAGAACTCAAGGGACGGGAGTGACCATCTCGTTGTGAGAACTCTAGGGATGGAGTGACCATCTCGTTGTGAGAACTCAAGGGACTGGAGTGACCATCTCGTTGTGAGAACTCAAGGGACGGGAGTGACCATCTCGTTGTGAGAACTCTAGGGATGGAGTGACCATCTCGTTGTGAGAACTCAAGGGACAGGAGTGACCATCTCGTTGTGAGAACTCAAGGGACAGGAGTGACCATCTCGTTGTGAGAACTCAAGGGACTGGAGTGACCATCTCGTGAGAACTCAAGGACAGGAGTGACCATCTCGTTGTGAGAACTCAAGGGACTGGAGTGATCATCTCGTGAGAACTCAAGAGACTGGAGTGACCATCTCGTTGTGAGAACTCAAGGGACGGGAGTGACCATCTCGTTGTGAGAACTCAAGGGACGGGAGTGACCATCTCGTGAGAACTCTAGGGACAGGAGTGACCATCTCGTTGTGAGAACTCAAGGGACAGCAGTGACCATCTCGTTGTGAGAACTCAAGGACTGGAGTGACCATCTCGTTGTGAGAACTCAAGAGACTGGAGTGACCATCTCGTTGTGAGAACTCAAGGGACAGGAGTGACCATCTCGTTGTGAGAACTCAAGGGACGGGAGTGACCATCTCGTTGTGAGAACTCAAGGGACTGGAGTGACCATCTCGTTGTGAGAACTCAAGGGACAGGAGTGACCATCTCGTTGTGAGAACTCAAGGGACTGGAGTGACCATCTCGTGAGAACTCAAGAGACTGGAGTGACCATCTCGTTGTGAGAACTCAAGGGACGGGAGTGACCATCTCGTTGTGAGAACTCAAGGGACGGGAGTGACCATCTCGTGAGAACTCTAGGGACAGGAGTGACCATCTCGTTGTGAGAACTCAAGGGACAGCAGTGACCATCTCGTTGTGATAACTCAAGGACTGGAGTGACCATCTCGTTGTGAGAACTCAAGGGACGGGAGTGACCATCTCGTTGTGAGAACTCAAGGGACGGGAGTGACCATCTCGTGAGAACTCTAGGGACTGGAGTGACCATCTCGTTGTGAGAACTCTAGGGATGGAGTGACCATCTCGTTGTGAGACCTCAAGGACGAACGTGACCATCTCGTTGTGAGAACTCAAGGACGGGAGTGACCATCTCGTTGTGAGAACTCTAAGGACAGGAGTGACCATTTCGTTGTGAAAACTCAAGGGACTGGAGTGACCATCTCGTGAGAACTCTAGGACGGGAGTGACCATCTCGTTGTGAGAACTCAAGGGACTGGAGTGACCGTCTCGTTGTTGAGAACTCTAGGGACTGGAGTGACCATCTCGTTGTGAGAACTCAAGAGACTGGAGTGACCATCTCGTTGTGAGAACTCAAGGATGGGAGTGATCATCTCGTTGTTGAGAACTCAAGGGACGGGAGTGACCATCTCGTTGCGAGAGGTGACCCGGGTCACCCAAGTAGCGAAGAGCAAAACGAATACAACAAAGTACAGCAAGGTGGCGAATCGAAATCGCAAGTATGAATGGGGGGGGGAAGTTGAGGATGCTCGATCCTTTTAGCGTACTTAACAAAACGTTAGAGGGACACAACAGGAACACCAGCAGAGTTTGTGTATATCGAGGGCAATTATTTAAGGCGGACCAGGATCGAAATAGTTAACTAATGAAGAGAGCAAGAGCAGAGTGGGGTGCTTTTTGGAACGCTTAAGTTGATACTGTAATGCAAAACGACAGAGCAATGTGCCGAAATAACATTCTCAACTGGTGCATATTCACACCTGTCAACGCCTACCTTATTACAGACAAACTCAGACCTTATTGGTCACCCCGTGCCCCTTATAAATCTCAACGTTCATCCTCCAAGTCCCATCACAAGGGAGAAACACAAACAAACACAAATGTTGCTCGTATTGAAACGGCTGTACGCCGTATGGACCTGAAAACTCAATTTCCCTGTACAAGAATACGGGGTAAACCGTATGGGTTGACACGGTATGTGTATTGCCTGCCATGGCGTATGAACAGATGGACTCTGACAATGCACGTGGAACAATAGCTGAGAAGTGCAAATCAGCATTGAGAGATGCATGCCGGCAAGGGAATTACACTGAGAGACAGAGCACACAAATAGTATTACTCTTTGGTTCTTTCGGTAAAAAAATAGAATACCTATTAAGTAATTAAGTAATAATATGTATTCTATTATTAAATGTATTTTATATCCACGTGACTTTACCGAAAGAACCAACGAGTAATTCCTGCAGTCACCAAAGCTTCAAATCAAGTTTGAGCACAGACATGTACATTACACTTTTTTCTCACCGTACGTAGCCAACCGTGATAATCGAAGATAAGAGAGCATTCCAAAAGTGGACATTTTGGACTTGAGGAGAGCGAGTGGGCTTGAAGAAGATATTTCACAAGAAGTGATGATAGATGAGACGGATGATGGAGTGGCAGCCAAAGGTGTGAATATGTCCTGGAGGACATCCTTCGCAGAGATGGAGCTAATGTGCAGGAAAAATTTCATTTTAAAAATTCCAGCTGTCTTCTAATTAAATGTCCTAGGCACTCGAACGAATACAAATAAGTGTGTTCACGTTCTCAAGGTTTTTTTAAAAAATATATAAATAAGTAAAGCTTAAATTGTGTAAACATAAATAACATAAACACGTCCCTTGGAGCAGAAATAGCATGCGCCTGAAAAGCCAGGGTCAAGATGAGGGCAATGGCTGCTGATCTATCTCATGCCCATTAGTGGCTTCCTCAAAACTCGGAGATTGGCTGGCTCACTTAAGCCAAAGTCTTGAAATGCAACGATCAACAGAGAAGTTTACAAATGTGTAGTGAGTTCAACTGAGTCGCAGTCGTACTCTTTGGAGGCAACACATTTATTGATACCAACACAAAGTGGTAACAGCCCCTTTGCCAGACAACAACCTGTGGTGGTGGACCACCAGGCTAACTACACATTCGGGTGTGTTCTCTCCTTTGGCTGTCATTCTATTAAACTAAACTTCTTATACTACCAGGTAAGGTCCACTGAGCTATGTAGCTCCTTTTCAAATGCGACCTGGTCACAAATGATAGCTCAACGAAACGGCCTATCGTATGGAAATTTATAGTAACCAAATACTCTAAACGCACTTTCTAAATGAGGGAAAAACCGGAGGACCCGGAGAAAAATCCACGCGATCACGTGGAGAGCATGCAAAACTCGAAATATCCAGGCGTAGGGTCGGGGTCGAACCCACGACCTCCTGTATACCAGGCGAGGGAGTTAACATTTCTGGATGACATCCGATTTGCATTCGTCTCATGATCTACGTGCTCCTCTGCTGTCAGTGTGATACTGAGCATGCATATTATCCTCTTGTGAGATTTCCCTGGACACTCCACATGCGCCCACTACCCTCCACATGTATATTACTCATTCACACAGACACTGGCCAAACATTTCACCACAGGACCCTCCATACTTGTTTCCTCCTTGAAGATGATTCCAAGCACAAATTTCACGTGATGGTCAAACTCCTCTTACCCAAGACAAGTTTATTCAAGGGTACACTTTTACAAGTCCAAAACTCAGATATATCATTAACAAGCGATTGTCCCTGTTGACATCGTTTCCAAATTGATTCAAAGTAGGCAATTTAAAATTAGAGGAACAGATGTAAACCCATTTTTGTATTAAATTTACACCTGCACATATAACAGTAAAATATTTATCAATTTTTAATCTGAATCCTGTTATAAAACGATGTACGCCTACATACTAGACATAAGGCCGTTCAAAAGATGACTACAAATGCACATGGCTGGTAATTATTATTCAGCTTACCTACATAGTTTATTGCAATGAACCATTCCAATTTGTTATATTTTTTCAATACTGATTATGTAAAACAAAATACAGTAACGATTCCAAAAAGCGTTTCGTCTTATACAAACATCACATCTGAAGTCATCCCACAAATGCGGTTTGGGCTACTCGTTTAGATTTCACAGCAATGGGCTGTAGTGGAATGCATGTTGCAAGCTGCAAGGAGGCATGGGGGCCCTCGAATGAAAGTGAGATGTCTGTTGTAGATTTGGGGACTGACACGTGCAATCGGATCATTCGTAATGACTTGCAACCATAATGTAACTGTCAGCTAACAATGCTGCTGTATCTATGGGACCTTTTTGCCCGTATCAAAAAATTATGAAAAACAAGAGGTTTTACCCTTTCTGGCGATGAAACAGGAGGGGTTAAGATGCTCAAACACCAAATAGAAACCTTTTGCAAGGCATCAAAACTGCACTAACCACACGTGCTTGTGACAAAACATGCTCTGATAATATATGCATTGTCCTTGATGCCTTGTAAAATCTATTTGGTCTTTGAACATCTTAACACCTGTTGCATTGCCAGAAAGGGTAAAATCTATTATTTTTCATCAATGCTGCCGTTTATAATTATAATCGATCCCAGCTCCGTATGTTACTTTACATACCAAATACATTGCACGGAATGCTGCATGGATACACAAACAATACACAACAAAGAAGTGCAGAATGTATCTATACATGTGGAACATTAAAAATATATATTTGCCATTTTGCCCTGGGTATCAAAACATTTCCCCTTACGTGGCTAAGATGTTAACAAATCAAATCACCCTCTCAAAAAGCTCTTAAGTTCACATATATCACGATGCAGGGCTACTATGCATTTAGTCCAGCCCATCACGAATTGTAAGCATGCTCCAATGCGAACGTCTCCACCTCTCCGTCATGCCTACGATTGTGAAGCAAGCTTGGCGGCTTTGACCTAGACGAAGTAACGCAGCACCGAGTGCACTCGTAAAACTGACCCCACAAGTCGCGGAAAGCCAATGTGACTGTATTGCTGCAAATACAGATCAAACAATGGTATTGATAGGTGGTGCTTGAAGACATCAGCATTGGGCTACATTTGACTCAAGCGTACGTTTCAATGCCATGCGGCAGGAACGCGGCTGTAGGCACGTAGACCTGCATATAAACAGGCTGGCCACGTGGAGCAGGGCGCGAGGCAAATCCGAGTCACGGTATACCCAAGTGCCCGATCAGCTAATCGCCGAGGGCTACCGTCTACTGCACTGAAAGGTCTAGGTAACAGTCACTTTTACTCGTACTGTCTCAATACATTTGGCCATAAATCTACAACTGCACAAGGAAAAGTATTTAAGGAAGATTCATACAAGGCCATGCAGTAAGTAGCAATACAAAGCCTGATGATGTCCCCGACTGGTGGAACGTTCTTTCCTGCCGAGGGGCCCCTGGGAGTGTAAAGTCGTTCAATTGCTGGCACACCTGCACTCTCCGATCATCACACAGGGTCAATACAATTGCAACAGCACGAGCGCCCATTGCCACGCGTCCCGCTTGTGCATCGCATGCGTACTTCGACAATGCTCCGATGCCGTTGACTTCAGTTCGAGTACCCTCACCGCGCAGCGCACAGGAGCGCCCATCGCGGCAGAGCTTTACATAAAAAAAAATACCGCTCCTAATTTTGCTCGAGAAATGTAAGTTGCTACTGCATAGCTTTTTATCATGGCTGGGCCACACAGCTCTCCTCCCAATGTGTTGCCGGGGTTGTACCGCCGTGTCGTGTGGCACGATGTCCGATATTTCGCTCTACGTGCCGGCAGCTTTTGCGGCTGACGAAGCTTCCGCAGTTTCTGCACTCCCCTTACCTGAAGCGACACCTCCAAGTCATTAGGCCTAGGCACAAACGTGATAACGAAGGCACTGCCTGGGGAACGTCAATCAGGAGCCGCGTGTGTATGGTTCGGCCGAGGCACGAGGGGCACTTGCGGGCCGGTGCCTTTCCATTGCAGCTCGTCCACAGGTCGAGCTCGACCTGTGGACAAGTACGCACCGCATCGTCCTTTGCAAAACCCAACGACGCCAACAAAAGCCGCGGCAACCACTCCAGCGCCTACGTCAAACATCGAGCTCTTGCATGCAACAGGCGACGCCGAAATGTATTTCTCCCACAATTTTATGAATCTAAATAACAAAAGTTGCCCTGTGTCTGGCGCAGGTTACGCTGATTATGCCTCTCCACTCCAGTCATTACCAGGGCCTTTTATCGAGAAATATAGCATACACCAGCATTGTTATAGTAAGGACCTTTTCCTTCTGCTTGCTCTAAAGGATCTCTCGCACACTCCCTGACAATATTCATACACAGCATCTATATGTTTGCGAGGCAGTGTTAATGGTGACGGCGGCGGTGAGGTGCTTTTGTCCGTGGGCACCAGCGCAATGTTTCCAGTTTGTCTTTTATATGCACGAATGCCAATTCAGCGTTCTACATTTTATTTGAAACTCCGTTACAAAATCAAACGGGACACACAAATACACGTAAAACAAACCATTTCACGACCTGTGTGTAAAGGAATGACGCGTGCCGCCAACGTCTGCATTGCCTACTTGAGGATACACAGTTGTAAGAGCTGAAAAAATGGGCATTGGCAACGGACAATATGCACGCGCGGTGTTCTGCCTACGGCATGGGTGAGGACGTCCGAATCCATGCGGGTGCCACTGCTGCGTTGTGCAGCGTGCGGATCGTCGACTTGGGTGGGTGGGTCGGTCGGTCGGCTGCCACGCTGGGGTCATCAGGGTGAGTGTGGCTCGTCAGCGCCGTGCGATTGCGTGGCCGCGCTCGCCGGGCTCGGCTTGAAGACGTTCCCTCGGTAAAACTGCAGCTCCTTGATGCTCTCGTTGATGTCCTCCACGGCCCTGGAAGCACCAACACCATGGTCGTCATCATCATCATCGTCGTCGTCGTCGTCGTCTTCAAGACCAAGTTCCACAAGAGGTTTTTTTGGTTAGATCGCGTAACTGTGTCGTTAAACCCGCCACCACACGACACAGCTGTCGCCTGATGAGGCTAGTTGTAAATACCGGCGAAACATCGGACTGGAATGGTAAACGTTGTGGGTTTACTGTCCAACACACCGGTGTGCTGAACTAGTAAGGAATTGGGATGTTTTGTTTATGTGACAAACCCTTACTAATTGGCTGTGTCGGGTGGTGGTGGGTTTCACGACGCATTTATATTTACACGATCTAACCCAAAAAAAGCCTCTTATGGATATTGGTCGGGAAAGCCTGCTACGTGTTAAATACCAACTTCATTACTTGGTGACGGTGGTAGCTCTGGGGTGAGGAGTGATAGAGACAAGCCCTGCCACCCCCCTCCCCTTCTGGGAAACATCTTGATCTACTTCAAAGTATGGATGGTATTGAAGCCAAAACAATGGGATAACCAGTCAAGATGCATGTGAAGAAAAGAAGTAGGATGTAGAATTCCAAAGGAAAATTAACACAAACAGAACAGCAGACTAGAGAATATATTCCATGTACACAAAATCACTGTAATCCAAGGTATTTGTAAGCGTAAAAACACGTACACTAACAAACAGACAAATAGAGATATACGGAGGCTGACCTCGGTGAACTGGGTACATAGAAGGTGGCTTTTCAAGTGGGAGGACAGTAGAGCGGTAGGAGAAAAATGTGAGAGCGCCAATTCTAGCCAATTCCGCACGGATGGAAATTTGCTCCGTCTGCCGCTGCGACACCATCATCACGACAAGTCCCAGAGGCGTAAACCGCCGGTGAGAGGGAGGCGACTGACATCGAAGCGCACCCCACACTGTTGACCGGTCCTGCCAACAGGTTCACGCGCACGGACGTGGGTCGGGCTGACAAAGCGTCTGCGACGGCGACAGTTTCGGCGGCATCCAGCGGCCACAGCGCC
Organism: Petromyzon marinus; assembly: GCF_048934315.1. Classification (NCBI taxonomy): domain Eukaryota; kingdom Metazoa; phylum Chordata; class Hyperoartia; order Petromyzontiformes; family Petromyzontidae; genus Petromyzon; species Petromyzon marinus. The sequence continues at coordinate 2,079,240 of NC_133698.1, forward strand.
GGGCGAGCGTGCTGGAACACAGCCCCCGTTGCGGCTTGGCTCTTCCTCTCCACCGACGATTCAACGGCGGTTAATGTCAAATGCTGCCATGGTCCATTGGGACGGGTTGGCACGCTGGGCTTGCCAAATCCACTGGTCACCGCGAGTTTCGATCTCCCACCATTTCCACCAAGCAGGATACATGGGTTACACTGCAGTCAATGGGCAGGTCATTTGCAGCAGTAAGATAAGGTGCGGATCCTCAGACCAGTTATTGTTGATCACTAAAATGTTTAGCTTATAGGGGTGGGCACGTGGATAGTTTGGAGACGGTAGTATTCAGCTTTCATCTGGAACCCTCTGGATAATGCGTGTTGGGGTTTAAGGGGTTCTGTGTCTATGCCCTGGGCTCAAATAGCAAATTAAGGAAGCCTCTGGATGTTTCGAATGAAATCAATGTCTTGGCGCCTCGACATGTACTGCATGAGATGTGCGGTATAAATAATAAATGATGGTGGTAAAGATGATGAACATTATGATTCCATGTCAAGACGCAAAGCGCAGAGAACCACTATGAGGCACCGTGTGGTTTTATTGAGGTCCGGCATTAAGAATACCTTCTACGCAGACAACAAAGACACGCAGTAATAAATAGTAAAACTTAGCTATATGAAATAATGCAAACTAATATTCTATGTTTAAAATAACAAAATATATCTTTCAATTTAAAATGAATGTAAACATCTCATAGTAATTATGAGAAAATACATCTATGCCGGATAACTGCTGATGATTTACTGTGTAAAATATATCATGTACGAGTGCACGTGATGATTTTTAGATAAGTAATGTTGCGGACTTCTCCGATTACCGGTGTGTTGCCTTTTTCTTGGGCGTCTTCTCAAACTCGTGAGGATACCAGCGCCTGCGACGGGTAACACATCGCCAGCATTTCATGAACCCAGCCAGCCTTTAATCACCCATTAACAGATAACCATTTTGGTACAGCTAGCAAAGAAAGCATAAAACTGTCACTGCAAAATACATTCATTTTCCAATTTCACACGTTGATTGTGTCCCGTGCAGTGCAATTCGCGTGGTTATAATATATATAAATTCTAATTCTGTGGGTCATTACGTATTTAATATCGGGGAGGTATAAAACGATGGACGGGATGACTGTACTCGCTCTAAGCGATGGTCCACGTTGCCACCCGTACGATACATTAACGCACTAAACGGCATTTCCCACAGGGTAACGCGGCGATGGGGATAATTGCGCGGGAATTCTCGAGCCCTCATTATTGTGCAAAACGAAAATGCGGAGCCGCCGAGCCCTTCACGACCATTTTTCTCAGCGCGCTCCTTGTCCCCACTCGCCATGCCCCCCCCCTTTTTGTGAGGACAATGATGCGTGTGTGATGAATTGCTTGGAGCTGTCAGCGCTGATCACTTCAGCAGTGACAGCGACCACATGAAGCTGTAAAATGGACTGTGAATGCTGCTCTGGACAGCCCAGTGAAAGCACTCGGCCGACGTGACATTTTGACATTTGGTCGCCCCGCTGACCCGCCCACCCGCCCGCCCGCCCGCATAAGAGTTTCCATGTGGGAAGGGAGCCGCCGTGGCTAGCCTCCTATCGAGGGACACACCGTTGCAATCACTTGATCTGCTGTATCGCAAAATCATCGGGATAAGTGGTGTCTACAATCTCCGTTGACAGGGCAGGTACAGGTGGATGAGACGCAAGGGGGCCTTTGTGCTGCCTTTCACACACCCCGCCAGAAGCAATGTAACGGAAAATGGAAAAATGTACTTTGTAAGGAAACTTAATTTCCACTTTCAAAGTTATGTTGGTGACATATAATCCAGAGGTCGCTGGTTCGACTGATCTCCCGGCAAGGCACTAAAAACGAAGGGCAAGTTTCTAAAATCGCACCCAGCAATCAAATGGGCACAGCACAGTTCATCACGAGGTTCCATGTGGCAGGGCAAAACACCGGGACTCCCACCTCTTTCAAGACGTCTGGAAAGCAGTCAGTAGACCAAAATTCCCTCTCCAGGTCTCGAGAGCTCCGTCTGGTGGAAGTCATTTAGCCAGCAGCAGGGTGGGCTTGCAATTGCAGGGCCGCACCTTTGCCTTTTACATGATGAGCCTTTCGGTGACCTTTACGTATGTTACACTTCTTTTGCACTGTACATAGCCAACCGTGCTCATCAGGAGGTGTGGGAGAAGGACAACAAACACAAAAATCAATTCTAAAGAAGTGAGTTTTCACTCACATGCATAGCTCCTTAATCGTGCTGACATCGATGATCCTGTAGTGGAGATGCCTCATAAACTGTGGCATGTACTTGTCCAGAAACTTCTTGTCTGCATGCACCGAATTTCCTGTAGGCACACAAAACAGCAGCAGGGCTCAGCTTTTTACTCCCAATACGGAACATTGTAGTATTCTAATGCGACTCCTAAGAGGTACGACTACAATGGAAAGCTTAGCCAAGGGGAACGCATTACCAGGGCACACCGGGATCTGTCAAATAACCTCAGTGGGGCTTTGCCTGGTAGGATGGGGATGGTTTAGTGTTGTATTTGTATGTGTGGGTGATTTGTTTACCTTTTCTTGCACTTTGAGCTTCTATCGTGTTTGGTAACTGTTTGTTGTTGTGATGTTCTGAAGCGCGCCCTATTGGACAGCTGTGAAAAAAGAGCTTTATAGCTTATCGGATTCCGCCACAATAAATAAATATTCTGATTTCAATGAGACTTCAACTGGGTACGCACAAGACTTGCGTTGTGACCGAATGTACTATTTTACCACAGAGTATATATGAGGCAGTGGTCAGGATTTTTTTTTCTAAGACATCAACCACCTTGACCAGGTTGAGCCTGGACCGAGTCCCTGTTCAGCAAATTCTGCACCGCAAGAGTCCACGGCATCTGTGGCACCGTCTCCCAAGGTGTGTGGCCGCACAGGCCTCCTCGGGGCTCCAAAGAGCACAGCAGGGTGGTGAAAAAACAGTGGTAGGCCACAAAACAGTGGTAGGCCACAAAACAGTGGTAGGCCACAAAACAGTGATAGGCCACAAAACAGTGGTAGGCCACAAAACAGTGGTAGGCCACAAAACAGTGATAGGCCACAAAACAGTGGTAGGCCACAAAACAGTGGTAGGCCACAAAACAGTGGTAGGCCACAAAACAGTGGTAGGCCACAAAACAGTGGTAGGCCACAAAACAGTGGTAGGCCACAAAACAGTGATAGGCCACAAAACAGTGGTAGGCCACAAAACAGTGGTAGGCCACAAAACAGTGGTAGGCCACAAAACAGTGGTAGGCCACAAAACAGTGGTAGGCCACAAAACAGTGGTAGGCACCGCGGTGATTAGATGTTTACTCCAGATCGTGGGTTCGATCCCGACCCGAACGCCTGCTGTATATTTGGAGTTTGCGCGTTCTCCCCGTGGTCTCTTGGGATTCTTCTCCGAGTCCTCTGGTTTTTCCCTCCACATATAGAAACGATATGCGCTAGAGAATGTGGTTGTTGAAAATTCCCACGAGATAAGCCACTTTGTTGAGCTATCATTTGTGGCCAGGTCTCTTCCTAAAAGTAGCTATATAGCTCAGTGGGCCTTACCTGGTAAAATAAAAAGTTTGGTTTTAAGTTTCGTTTTTTTGTATGATTCACCACTTCATCGTCTGCTTTAGGCAGCTGCGCATTCAAGCGGAGACCGACAACGCAAAAGGAGACCAGACTTCGCATCGCTCCCTCAGTCACTCCCCCACGCAGTGCCACCTCGTGCCCTCCCACGCTCGACCTCTCAACCCTGGAGAACCACTTGGCTCAGCCTCCTCTCGACCATCCCACACGGACCCTTGTTGGTGTCCTGCCTCCGGACTGTTCATGGGCAAAATAAAATATATACGTACTCCTTCCTTTAGCTGCACAAGTGTATTATTCACTCACTCCAACGTTCAATGTGAGTGTAATGCGGTGAGACGACGTTCAGTCTAACTTTAGCTTATTCAGCCCTTCCTTGACAACGTGCCCGCGAATTGCTGTCGGCCGGTCTTGGCATTCTCCTCTGCAAAACCGCGCCAGCTTCCTTTATGCAGTTCAATCACATTTTCTGCCCAGTAACAAGTCCTCTAGTATAAACAAATAAACATGCCTTTGACAATTTCACGTAAAACGTTATGCACGTTGTCTTATATGACCCCCACTTTAACGTTGATCACTCCACTGCAAAGTGATACCTTTGTTTCCATGGGTCAAGGAGCAAGTATCAATGTAGAAAAAAAACCCAAACCAGCTCTTTCTTGAAAAGAAGAGCCAACGTATCTTGAGGAGCTCTCAATCGTTTCTTAACAAGGAAAGAGAATGGTGTCTCCTGGAGCAAGACAGGGCTCTTATGTGGGAGAGTTTGATGGGCGGTGTCTGTGACTGCTCACAAAACTGCCCAGTACGTCCTTGCACTTGTCACAGGCACCAGAGAGGAGGCAAAATGGGCGATAAAAAATAAAGAGACATATTGAGAGCTTCAATGATAGCGCGGGAGGGAAGCGCACGTGGAAAAAGTCGTTCTGGGCACCGGATCGGTTAAGAGCCATTAAAACGGAAACAATCAAGTGCAACAACCGCCGTTCAAAAACGGCAAACGGGATCAAGTAAACACAAGTCAAAATGTTCCTCATCTCATCAGATGTCAGAAGTAGTACTGGGTTAAGCCTAGCAAGTGCTTGGGCAGGCATTTATCCAGCAGTGGATTGATCGTGGCTGATGATAATCGAGACATCTGTGTGCAACGTGCATTAACCGAGGCAGAGTGTGCTTCTTTTGTCGAGGCATGCACCGTGCAGAATGCACAACACACAGCTCAGCCAGGCAGCGTTCAGTCTGTGCTAAGGTAGAGATCCCCCATATAGCCTACACAGGCTGTTGGGGCAAGTGCTATTGGCAAGCACTCGCGCGGGTGATGTGGCCAACACCACACCCGGGCCATTTCTGCTTCCCCAGTGCTGGTGTTTACACTGCACCAGATACCGAAACATACAAAGGCTTATCTATCCAACTTTAATAGCGCAGTTTGTTTCTGGCTTACATGGAATTTGGGCCTTCATGGCTATGCTCAAAAACCTTGATAATAATATAGATAAGACTCAATCTAGATTTTAAGTTTTCGTGACTGCAGGGATCCATACTGTTCGGTTCTTTCGGTAAAGTCACGTAGGTAGAAAGTTTATTTTATTTTATACCTACGTGACTTTACCGAAATAACCAAAGAGTATAGATAAGACGCATTATGACCGAGTGGACCTAGGCAAGGCCCAAGACTGGTTCAGATAATCACACTAATGTTAAATCTAGATTGAAATCTCATTCCTTAAGAACTGCTTTTTGTGTTTGGTTAGTTGTCCTTCCCCCTGCACCACCGATTAGCTCGGTTGGCTACGTACGGTGTGAAAGAAGTTTAACATACGTACATACACACATACATACGTGACCACCAAGCTACGGCTCCACACAGCCACCTCGACGCACGCCTGCAGGGGCGAGATCGGCGAGCACCCTGCCCCTCCTCTCCCTCCTCTCCCTCCTCTCTCTCCTCTCCCTCCTCTCCCTCCTCTCCCTCCTCTCTCTCCTCTCCCTCCTCTCCCTCCTCTCTCCTCTCCCTCCTCTCTCTTCCGTGTGTCGCCGGGGACCACCGCCGCCTCTCCACCGTCGTGTAATTTAAAGTGCACCATTGATCACGTGCGCGCTTTGTCTCATCAGAACAACGACAATTTGTCCGCCGTTACAGCGGGGTCCCAAAATTGCTTCCGCTGCACCGCACAGCATCGCTCAAGGCTATTCATCTGGAATTCTTAAATCAACAGGGTCAGGGTATAATTTAAAATCCGGCCTGTGATGTTATCATTAACAATTTTTTTCAATGACAAATATACTTCATTCTAGGGGACAACTGTAGCATATACGAGATGTCGAGAACAGGTGGGTTCAGCCACTATTATCAATGTTTATCAAAATGAACATGTTTAAACTCATGTCGTTGTTATTTAAAATTTAGGATGTATTTATAGGTTTATAGTGCATTATATATATCTACAACTGTCATCAAGATATATGATGCATTATAATGATTGTGTTAGAGGAAATTCTCTCTGAATTCTCATTCATCCTCATCATCAGCCATGGTCAATCCACTGCTGGATGAAGGCCTTCCCCAAGCCACTGCCCCCTCTCACGATCCTGCAATGGAATACTCCACCCAGCACCTGCACACAACACGATTGCATTCTCTCACGAGCATCGTCCTAATTTATGCAAGGCTGCTCATTTTTTATTTTAGAAATAAAATTAAGACTGTAAAGGGCATCTGGAGAGAGTGCATATCAAAATCCTCCAACGGACTGGCCATAAATACAATTTTATATATTTCAAGGGTACAACTGCATTAGTATTTGACAAGAGATGCACGCACGCATACAAGCACCAACGCAGCCTGTATGTGTACGTGCAGGTGGTAGCCTCGTGAATAACTGCGAGCACTGGATTAGAGCACTAAGCCACTATTCCAGCAACCTATGCACAATTCCTGGATATGCATAATGCACATGGTGCATATCCAGGGATTGGCAATTTGTGCACAAGAATAATAGTGAATAATCCTTTGTATTTATCCAGCAAAGCCTCAATGAGTGTCACGGCATTTTCAGGAGGGTTCTGCAATTGAATGTTTGACAGAATTTCTGTTTCATGTGGCAGAAAATCCAGGCATACTAGGGGACACCAACTTCAAAGCGTGCCGAATGAATTCACTGTACTCCCATCTCCTGCCAAACTCGCACGTCGGGGAGGTTATCAAGTTTCACATGTCCCTGTGACCCACCAACGCTTGTCATCAAACTTCTAAATATTAGGTAGGCCACCAAATATGGACCTAAGCTAATTCTCCCCGAGGTCAGTTAATGAGTATGAGGTGCATTGTGGTAACTTCGGGATTGAGTAACAATTCCAACAAGACCTAACAGGCATGGGCAATCAGCACTGCCCCAATGGTCTCCAACTCGAAACGTCGGACGCCTTTGTCTTTGCGATAGATTAAAAACTGCTGAGTGATGTAAAAACGACAAAACGTGAAATGCAGTGTTCCATCCTGACAAATGACAAGTCACTGATTCCTCCACCGAAATTGGAAGTCTCAGTTCACCAGACAGACCCTGCAGGCCACAACACTGTAGGGCACAACACTGTAGGCCACAACACTGTAGGCCACAACACTTCGGGCCACAACACTCCTGGCCACAACACTGAAGGCCACAACACCTGAGGCCACAACACTGCAGGCCACAACACCTGAGGCCACAACACTGCAGGCCACAACACCTGAGGCCACAACACTTCCCTTTCGGCTTCTTCCCTCGAACCACTCCACTTTAGAATTCCCTCCCTATCATCTCTATTACAAAGTGTTTACAGCTGTGCTCGATTTAAGAAATGTGCTAACTCTGGAGGGGAAATTCGAGGCCAGATGGTCCCCCTTTTATACAACATCTCAAATCAGTTAGCTGGATGGAGGGTCGGGAGACAGGGACCGAGGATAAGGGGGTACAAACCCCTGCAGATTAGACGGGAGCCGGACTCAGAGCGGTCGAAGGTAAACACGCTCGTCCAGGCCGTCTATAATGTTTTTCTTTTCCTTATTTCAGGCGTGTTTCGGCATCCCCCCTCCCTTACTTAAAAAAAACTGCCCCTTACCCCTTTCGGTGGGGACCCGTCTGGTTTTGGGCAGCGTGTTCGTTCCCCATCTATCCCCTGCTTTATATAACCGGTTTAGTTTATGTTGACAGTGTGTACGTGCGTCACAACGTGAAGTAACGGGCCCGCGTACTGCCTCTATTAAAAATAGAGAAATGTGTTAACTCTTATATATTACAATTGAATTAGTGCTATCTGTTGCAGGCTACTGGTCATGAGGCCCTGTGCTCAGCAAGCATGATTATTTTTGCTTAAAGCCACTGCTGTTGTAAAAACTTGAAAATTGGATTCACAGCTTGAAAGTACAAGAAAGCAACGGGGACCCTGGCCCAACAACTTTGGAGAGTGGTAAATGTTTTTGTTTATTTTTTAGTTGGGTGGAGGGCATTTAGCATGGCAGGGGGGGAGAGGGCATGCATTGACCGCAGTTTCACCTCGTGAACGTCAGTGATTGAAGCACACAAACAACATTTTTGCAAGAGACCTCTCTCCGTATTATGCTCCCAGGTTGTGGGTGCATATTGGGCCCAATCGTGACAAATGCTCCTTTGCCATTCATCAAGGAAGAGCAATGCGAGAAGTCAACATTGTGTAATAATTGTGCCGCTCCCTTCTCATTTTGATGAGACCACATGTGTCTCTGCGCACACAGTATACACATGGGCATGTTAACAGAACTTAGCACGCACCTACGGCAGGACACACAAACGTTCGCCGCAGCATCTGTGTTTAGAGGCAGTGCTTTTTGCCAGATGTCATTTTGGACCTCTGTTGGGCACGGTTGGTGAGGTTCAACACGTGAATTTATGTTAATAGAACTTAGCACGCACCTACAGCAGGACACACGAACGTTCGTCGCAGCATCGATGTTTAGAAGCAGTGCTTTTTGCCGAATGTCCTTTTGGACCTCGAATTAGCACGGATGGCTACATTCAACAAGTGAATTGATCAAATTCGGACAAAGTCCCCGGGCATACAATGGCCTATTCTTGTTGAATTACGTCACGGGATCTCTAATGTGCATAGTATTTAATGGTTCGTACACCCGCCAGTAATAACCAGGGTGGCCTGTCGGATTCATACCGCGAACCTCTGCAAAGAGTTTCCACTCGTGCGAGCGCCCCTTGCAACATGCATACATTTAGTTGGCCTGGGGAAGATGAAAAATTTCGCCTTTTTTATCTGACAGTATTCAACAGTGACTAAATGGGAACATACATACAACACCGGTCTGTACTTTAGAATCTAATTGTAGCCGTATCTCAAGGCATATTACAAGGCAAAATGGCCTTAAGTGTATGACTAGTGTGCACATGAGTGATAGCTGAAGGGCAACAAGACTTAAATCGAGAAGCAGGGAAGATGTTTACACGCATAAAACACGACACTTGTACTGCAGCTTGACAGCAGCAAACTTCAAGTAATGGGATTAATATTAAACAGCTCAATCTCGTGCTCGAGATATTACAAGGCATTTAACGTCAACACTATTAATCAAGCATGTGATCAAAATATAGAATCGGAATCAGTATTTAGACTGCCGGAGAAATCCGATGAGTTATGAAGCTCTTTTTCACAGATGTCCAGGTGGGGCGAGGTCAGCAAGTTACACTAATAAACAATATAAAAAAGGATATAAGTGCAAAATAGAGAAAAGAAAGTCACTCAAATAAATAAAGATAAATAAAGTACATAAGAACAAATTGCATGTGCGATGAAATCTCGACGTGATATGAAGGCATTGTGTATAGTTGCTGGAGTTAGTTTCCGTAGTAATAATGGTGATGTATTGTTGATAGAGCGTCCTATACATCACATCTCATCTAAAATGTTTGAAAGGACACCCCCCAGGGACGGCAGCAGCAGCAGTCCCTGTCTGGGCGCGAGGTGACTTAGCACCTGGCCTGCAAGCGGCATTAGCCTTCCAGTCGGAGGAAAACGATGTCTGGGTAATCCCAGGTGAATAATTTGCAAGTATTTTTTTTAAAAGTTGGACCATGATGCCGGAACACAATTGCCTACTCGTTTTTATGACGTTCGAGGGTTATTTGACGTCTGTGACGCAGACGGGGAGTGTTTGGTGGTCAATACACCCAGGGTGGGCTGTTGGATTCAAAACCGCAAACCTCTGCAACAAGCGGCGAATGGACCGACTAGCGCTGGGCCATTTCACAGTAGATCTTGCATTGTCTGTATGAATTTTTGTTGAACTTCTTTCGCACAGTACGTAGACAACCGCGCGAATCGGAGGTGCGGGGGGAAGGACAACAAACTAAACACAAAACTCAGTTCTAAAGTTCTAAAGAACTGAGTTTTCAATCGAGATTTAAAAGAGGCATAGCTCCAGTGGCTTCCTAATATCGTAAGGAAGAGTGCGTTCCAGACGGCCGCAGAAGCACACGTGAAAGCACGCGATGCAGTAACAACCTATCATCATTAAGGTTCACTGCAACACTGTGGGGCATCACTGATTGAAGCTATTATTTCACATCCTTCCTCTCAGAGATTTTTGGCGACAACATCGCCTGTCTGGCAACGCTCCGCTCATTGTAGAGCCGAACGTCTTTGAAGCCAAGAGGAAGGCGGCATCAGCCGAATGCTGAGCTCGTCAAAACACACGGCGGCAAGGGGCGCTCGGACGAGCAGAAACTCGTTGCAGAGGTTCTTGGTTCAAACTCCGACAAGCCGCCCTGGTTATTAACGCGGATCGATGAACCGTAAGATACGACGCGCCCGCTGCTGCACAGTGGAAGTTAGAGATCCCGTTACGGAATTCAACAAGAGTAGGCCACTTTGTGCCAGGGGTCTTGGTCCGAATTTTCTAAATTCATACTACTCAATTGGGATCATACATAGCAACATTGGCCACTAATGTAAAACTATTAGACTATGTCTGCCAAACAAAGCCCATTTGTGATAGCCTTGTGCTATAATGGCGCAAATACAAAATGTCCTAAAATATTATTTATTGACACAATCTGTGACGACAAAGTTTATTGTTTTATATATTTTTTATTATTTTATTGTTTCCCTTCAACGTGACTTTACCGAAAGAGCTAAGAATATAAGGTTAGGGAATCTATACTTTTCAATGCAGAGTGATATCAGTACGAAATCTTGTTTTTTTAATACAAAAACGTCTAGCATCGCATCACATGCATCTCACAAGGTATACGAGATGTGTGTCATGCCCTGGAAACATGGACAACTCTGCATTGCAGATAAACGTGACAGGCCCCTGAAACCATCATCACAGCAATTTCTTCTCACCTGAAAAAAAAATCTCTTACCTGTGGCACCACCAACATCAGCTGGGATGAGCTTTACCGTAAACACCGGAGGAAGTGCAACACAGCCCATGACATCCGGATGCCAGGTTCGTGAGTCTGTGCTCGTGATAAGGACCCTCCCACGGGACATGAACAGAGCTATGCAGACAGCTGCTCTCCCACTGAGTTTTCGGTTTGTACCACGTGTCGGAAGGCACTACGTCCGAAGTTTCGCTCCGCATGCTTGAGAGCCGCTGCGGCAACTGAAATCGTCTCACGTGCCGCGAGTCTTCGTCGGGGAAAATGAATCGGCTCGTCTGCCGAAGATGCTTCCTGGCAAACGGAGCAAATCGTCGGGCATCGTGCTGCACTTGGTATTCGCGGCACAGTTGAGAGAACGCATAGGGGTAGAGGAGCTGTACGGCACGGCAACGCCCAGGCGGCAACGGTAACCCCCCCGACGCTCACCTGCCAGAGGGCACACCCCGGGCGGCGTGTGCTGCCGAACGAACGACAGCACCTCGTACTCGGCCATCTGGAGCGAGACCTGGCTCTCACGGACCGCCTTGGTCAGTCCAGACTGGTGGGCAAGAATGAGAGACAAAGGGACAAGGATCACCGTTAAGAGAATAAGCGCAACAACAACAACAAAAGGCTACTTTGAGGCTTAATATCCAGTTTCAGGAATCCGGGAATGTAGGTCATGGGGGGTAGACAGAGCAGTGCAACAGAAAGATTTCTTCACAAATCTGGCTATCGCCTGATGATGCCGGTTGTAATTACTGGTACAACGTCGTACTCAAATTGTAAATGTTGTGGATTTACTCTCCAACAGACCGGTGTGCTATACTATTAACGAATTGCCATGTTCTGTTTATGTGACAAACCTTACTAAGTTGGCTGTGTAAGGTGGTGGCGGGTTTTAACGACACATTTATATTCTTAGTTTTTTTCGGTAAAGTCACGTTGAAGAGAAACAACAAAATAATAAAATATATATAAAACAATAAAAAAAATTCTCACGACGTTTCGACCATAACTCAAACGGTCATCTTCAGGTGTGTTGGTTTGCATAAATTTATTTTTAAACGGCACATTTATTTATTTATAAAAAAAACGTTAGCGCCACGCGCAGCGATTTGGCAGTTTACCCAGGACTAGTCCATCTATATTCTGAAAAGAGGAGGGGGGAGACGAAATTTTTTATAATGTATGCTGTCTGAAAGCCACTGTAAGCGTGAACAATCAATTAAGAACTGAAATGGTTTATCAAATCTTTCCAATGATTGCTAAGATAGAATCCATCTTCTCGGTTGAAATTGTCTCTGTGCTTGTATATGTGGATAGCCTCATGAACGAATCTCTTATGGAAGCCAGATGGCTTACAAAGAACCTCTGTCTTGGAAAAGTCAATGGCATGTGAGCCTACTGAATTAGAACAATGATCTGCTACGGCCGAGGTGTTGGTCCTACCGTGTTTAAGGTCTGCTTTGTGTTCACGAATGCGGTCCGAGACATGGCGTTTGGTTTCTCCAATGTAACTACTACCACAGAGGCAACTTAGTTTGTAGACACCAGGGTATTGTATGTCCGGAATCACATATTTTACAGACGGAACCAGATCACGGATTTTATGTAATGTGTTGAAACGGACCTGGATCTTGTGTTTATTCAAGATTTTGGAGATCTTTTTTGTGATCCCAGCAATGTAGGGTAAAGTGATGGTTTTGAAAGGCTCCTCAAGAGGGTTCTTCTTCATGGTTTGAGTGATAGCTTTGCGGATTGTATAGTCGGAGTAACCATTAGCCCTAAGAGCTTGGTGTACGTGAGAAGAATTCTCTCATCAAGACTCTGTATCATAGAGCACAATGCATATCCGACCAGGAACACATAAGCAGTGAACTCAAGAAGAATTCTCTCATCAAGACTCTGTATCATAGAGCCCAATGCATATCCGACCAGGAACACATAAGCAGTGAACTCAAGCACGTACACCAAGCTCTTAGGGCTAATGGTACAGAGTCTTGATGAGAGAATTCTTCTTGAGTTCACTGCTTATGTGTTCCTGGTCGGATATGCATTGTGCTCTATGATACAGAGTCTTGATGAGAGAATTCTTCTCACGTACACCAAGCTCTTAGGGCTAATGGTTACTCCGACTATACAATCCGCAAAGCTATCACTCAAACCATGAAGAAGAACCCTCTTGAGGAGCCTTTCAAAACCATCACTTTACCCTACATTGCTGGGATCACAAAAAAGATCTCCAAAATCTTGAATAAACACAAGATCCAGGTCCGTTTCAACACATTACATAAAATCCGTGATCTGGTTCCGTCTGTAAAATATGTGATTCCGGACATACAATACCCTGGTGTCTACAAACTAAGTTGCCTCTGTGGTAGTAGTTACATTGGAGAAACCAAACGCCATGTCTCGGACCGCATTCGTGAACACAAAGCAGACCTTAAACACGGTAGGACCAACACCTCGGCCGTAGCAGATCATTGTTCTAATTCAGTAGGCTCACATGCCATTGACTTTTCCAAGACAGAGGTTCTTTGTAAGCCATCTGGCTTCCATGAGAGATTCGTTCATGAGGCTATCCACATATACAAGCACAGAGACAATTTCAACCGAGAAGATGGATTCTATCTTAGCAATCATTGGAAAGATTTGATAAACCATTTCAGTTCTTAATTGATTGTTCACGCTTACAGTGGCTTTCAGACAGCATACATTATAAAAAATTTCGTCTCCCCCCTCCTCTTTTCAGAATATAGATGGACTAGTCCTGGGTAAACTGCCAAATCGCTGCGCGTGGCGCTAACGTTTTTTTTTATAAATAAATAAATGCGCCGTTTAAAAATAAATTTATGCAAACCAACACACCTGAAGATGACCATTTGAGTTATGGTCGAAACGTCGTGAGAATTTTTTATTGTTTTATATATATTTTATTATTTTGTTGTTTCTCTTCAACGTGACTTTACCGAAAAAACTAAGAATATGAATTACTGCAGTCACGAAAGCTTTCAATCAAGACACATTTATATTTACGCCATTTAACCCAAAAAAGACTATTATGGATAGCAGGGAGACCTCGTGGTATCAGAAAAGAAGCATTTTACATTTAAATTTCCCTGTGGCATGCAGTGGGCCGGCGATGACAACGGTTGGCATGGGTTGACGCATTAATTCACCGTGTACTTATTTAGATGCTTTTCATGGGGAGTACATTAAAATACCGAGCTGCTAATTTGCGTGGACTCCTTTGATTTAACAAAAATTCTCGCTTTACACTTACCGATGCCATTTGGCCAACCTAATAGGCGTGTATGAGATCCTGAAATACTGTTAGTTAAAGCGGGGAAAGTCTCCTCGCGGTGTGATTAAAAAATTAAACTCAATATGATGTATAGTAATGACCTCAAATTGGTCTGCCGGTTTTCTGAGAGTAGGTTTCAAGCCACTGACCATGAATAATTAGTTTCATATTTTCTCATTAAGAAAGACATTAAATCCAAGTGTATTAGTTAACACTGAACTTCCACTGGCAAAACCGCTCGCGGCGCATTGCTTAATATTTACCCACATATTGCAAATAATCATTTGTTCACGTTGTATTTGTGGGGAAATATCTGCTTTGAAATAAATGCGAAATTATCTCAGGTGTGGGTGCTCGGTGGATTATTACACCGTAGCGTCGTGAGAGACAGCGACGTCTTGGAGAGGCCTTCACCCAGCAGTGGATTGAGCATGGCCGATGATAACAGGCAGGGAGCCATAGACATGTTCCCTGCTTGCACACATTTTCTTCACTCGGTAGATCGCGTCTCCATCAGCACTGCCGTGCTGCAGAAATTAGAATTCGCATGTGTTGGTGTGAATCGTTTCAAACGATCCGCGGCTGTACTTGACAGGGGCAGACCTCTGGACAGCTGCTTGCAGCGACAGACGCTGCCGATGCTGCCTCAACTCGGCAGCAAGTGCTCTCTCGCCCCGTGTTTCCACAAGGGAGGTGAAGTGGGCGCCACCATCGCCGAGTGCAGGGCTTGCTCACTCTCCGCCGTGGTGCCCACACTCCGTTACAAGCAATTTGACGAGCAGGGGGGCGCTGTTACGCAACAACGCATATTGGACCGAAAATATTTTATATCTATTCTTTGGGTCTTTCGGTAAAGTCACGTCGATAGGTTCAAATAAAAAAAAAATTCAAGTGAACAAAAAAACTACGACGTTTCGATCACAACACAAGCAATCGTCATCAAGAGGATCAGGAGGATGACGATCGCTTGTGGAGTGATAGAAACGTCGTAGTTTATTTTATTTTTTATTAATTTGAACTTATCTACGTGACTTTACCGAAAGACACAAAGAATATGAATTCCTGCAGTCACGAAAATTTTAAGTCAATATTAAATTTCGTTCGATTTCTCCCATGACATCAGCTGGACAGGCTCCCATAATTATTTAATCATTGGAACATGGGCACAGCGGTGATAAATGTACAACGTCCATGCCAAGTGTTTTTGGGATACAGATGTCACCGGGCGCCTCCTGCACTCCACGACACTAAACAGTGGGAGGCCTTAAGGCTCACGTCATTTCCCCTGTTGAGATAGCGATGCAACGCACAGTAGCCGCATCCAGTTGCACGCTCACTCCACTGGTGGCAGAGGGGCCTCCAGTAGAGGGAGCTCGAGAGGGAACATCTAGAGAGCATTTGGCCTACTCTTCCACACCAGCCAGATATCTTGTAGGAGGTGGCCGACTACCTACAGTGTAACAATTTTAAAAGCTGGGTGGATAAGTCAAAAGCACGAACCATTACACCATGTAAGCATCCTATACGGACTGTAGCTGTCCCTAAAATCCTTTATGGAGTAATCAAGAAACGCAGTCACGTGATAATTATCTACAGGGTGGCACTCGGTCCCACGAGCGGGCGCCGTGAGACTCCACCACCACCACCGGGGCAAAACTAACCTGGGCAATGCGTGTGTAAAATCACTCGTCTATCCAAAACAGCGGAACAAAGAGGCTGTGTGGAAATTTACCGTCGTAAACAGACCAAATTAGAAGACGGAGCGGTGACGCAATTCTTACCGAACTGTGCCATGAACCTGCCAACCCCAGCTTGATTCCAGGTCATGGTGAGTGATAAAGAAGGGTCCAGGTTTTCCTCCTTCGCCAACCGGCACTGACCGGCACTGGTGAAGTGTGATCAAACAAACCACGTGACCAATATGCTGTGGGTGGTCTTCCTTGTATTTAGTCCAAAATACACCGGATGGAACGGTGTAATTTGGCACAAGTGTCCGTAAAGCGCCACGTAATAATGTAAATGACAGTGACAAACGGAGGATAATGTAACAAGGAATAATCCAATCCATTGACTTGCTAAAACGTAAATTATCACGATACAGAATGATTATATTTGTCTTGTTTATAACATCAACATATTTTTTTATCAGTCTGATTTGTTCTCTCAGCACGGATGGCTACAAACGGTGTGAAAGAAGTTCAACATACATACATCTGTGCTGCTACATTCATTCCATTATCCTGCACAAGTCGATTGATTGATTTTTTACCTAAGATTTGATTTTAACCAATAAATCGTTACAAGTTTGGTGATAAGAAAAAAAACCTCAATACAATCGGCAATAACACCGTAACATTAAAAAGGAAAAGTAACACAGACTTGAGATTAGTAAACCATGCAAGTGTAGAGGTGTTAACTACTCACTATTCGGTAACCTGCATTGCCACCAGGTATCAAAGGGGCAGTGCAGCGTTACCTCTCTGTGTACATAACGGTTGGGGTCAGACGAGGTGAAGTGGATCGTAGCCACAGTTTGGTAAGAACCAATCAGACAGTTCCACGTGGGAATGTGGGATTGGTTACACCTGGCCACAAACGGGTATAAGGGTGAGCGCGCAGAGCGCGGGGAGTTCTCTCCCTACACGAAGACCGAAGCCCGGGCCAAAGATAGCCAGGACCCTGGACCCAGCCTTCCAGCCCTTCTGAGGGCTAAGGCTCGGCGTATCCAGTGGTCAAGACCCGCCGGGCCAGCGGTGGGTCAGATAGCCTCCCCTAGGTCCCAGCTGGAGGACTCTAGGATAGCGGTAGACGTGTGAGTAAGTCCCGCCAAGATATGAGTCTGTACCTCCTTAGGTTTGGAAGAGACCTGTGTGTAGGTCACGCTAACTTCGGAGGCTGTACCTTTCTAGGGTATCGGGTGAGGGGACCGTATACCCCTCTGTGTGTTATGGACTGTGTAAGGGAAGTATTACAATAAACAGTGTGCCCCATAAGAATTGTATTCGTCATTATAAACACTTCACAAGCATGTATGTATGCCCTCTGTCATGATCGTAGTTACGGGTTCAATAAAAGCTATATAAAAGAAAGTTAATAATAGGTCACGTTTTTGGCAATCGCCCTTCTTCACAACATATTGGGAAGCCACTGGAGCTATGCACTTTTAAATCTAGATTAAAAAAACTATTTTTTAACTGCTTTTTCTATTTAGTTTGTTATTACAAGCCCCACCTCCAATTAGCGCGGTTGGGTCGCGAAAGAAGTTGAGCATACGTAGATACAGAGAGGCAAGAGAGGGCGATAACGAACTCTCCCAATGAGGCTCTGCCCATGTCAGTAACCTCTGCATGCTGCACACGTAAGAATGTGATTGCAAACCGTGGCGAGCACCTGGCATGATAACCAGGTCAGGCAGGAGAGCTGTGTGACTGACTTGATAATCAAGTAATGCCTCGAATAGCTGTACTCAATAAGGTCACTCACCACAGCAGTGGCAGGGCACACCAGCCTGCATTTGAAAGCGATATCAGCGGCAGTACGTCGTGTTAACAGTGCTCACGGGGTGGTGACGTGGAAACGACCATCGCACGCCGTGCCAATGGCCACATTTTAACATGCGGCGCGTGAACAGAGGGCGGCTTGCAATATGGCTGCTGTCGGGGCGCTCACTGCACGATGTGCAATCAGTCAATCAGGTCCCGCAGTGAGATCATTCAGGTCTTGTGCCCTTGGGCCCTAGGCTTGCAAGTGCTCATTCACCTGAATGCAGGCGACACGTTATGGCAACAATTACTAGAGAATTTGTAACGCGCGCAGTTTTCCTTTCGCTCTCGCAGACAGAATGATTCAGAAGTGTGTGAAACCACAAAAAAAGCTGCAAGGTGGCCAGAACCTGTACCAACAATTTCCCAATCTCTGTAGTCCTATATTTACATGTTTCGCCAACTCAATTAACACCATTAATGAGTGTTCAATTGCAACGCAGGGCAAGAGGAATTCACGGGGTAAAGGTGCCGCCCGGCATATTCTTCATCACATCACTCACCAAGGGTGCCCAAGAGACTATTTTGGCCTACTCTTCCACAGTCGCTAAATGTCTTGGAAGAGGTGGGTGCACCCACACTTTGCCCCACCACACGACATTAACTAATATGGTGTGTACCCGTTTACACTTCTGGGTGGACAGAGGCAGTGGGGGTGGTTTTGTAATTGCGTCTGATGATCTCATTGCTTCCAATGGTAAGGCCCAGCTTGAACAATGATGCTCCCTTGCGTTCTCACTGCCAATAGATCCATGGCTATCCAGTAAAGGTTTATGTGGCCAGTGAATTCGAAGCCATGACTATGCATGTGCATAATAACATACACAAATCATGGTTCAAATGGTCCAAGCCATTGGTGTCACATTATTCACGAGTAAAACAAGTTGTTGGAACTGCTTTAAATTATATAAAGGCCATGACTATTATATCACAAGAAAACCACCGTCATTAAAATTACAATAGTATTCTCCTTGACAGCTGAGACCATATAATTAGCACTGTTATACTACTTGCCCAAGCTAGCTATTGGATTGTGTTGAGGATATTTGTGATTCCTGTGTCATTGACAAACGAGACGGTTAATTAGAGGACACATTGAAGCCTGTGTATATATAAACACGTCGATATTTTTATATAAGATGCACTGTTGTTGATATCGTGCATATGTCCCATCTTCATTTTGTTTATCATAAAAACCTGCCATTGTCGCCCCTTCCAGTAAAAAGCTATGGCCTCTGACACAGAGCGTAGCACTTATGGCTTTCACCAAGCCCGACGCGATTCCCCATCAACGATTTCAATCTCACGACCCGTGGTCGAGTGCCCCTCCATGGTGAATCGGGGAAAGTGCCGAATAAAAGTGAAGCCCATGTGTCGATGCACATTCCCTCCGAGCAAATGGTTAACC
Organism: Petromyzon marinus; assembly: GCF_048934315.1. Taxonomy (NCBI): domain Eukaryota; kingdom Metazoa; phylum Chordata; class Hyperoartia; order Petromyzontiformes; family Petromyzontidae; genus Petromyzon; species Petromyzon marinus. The sequence goes on from NC_133698.1 coordinate 2,098,523, forward strand.
ACTAGTTTTTACGTAACTTTATAAACGTAGGTGCACCCTCTGGAGAAGAATGGTTATTCAAAAAAGCAAGCGGAATGCTTCGCAAGTATATTTGCTTCAAGCCATTGGAGCGTGGCATTAGTTACAGGACCAGACCTGCCAGGTTCTAAATTCAATTTACCTTTACCATCTCTCTCAGACTTCATCTCACAGCTCCATAATAAACACATTCATCATATTGATTTTACACCCAATGCTCAAATAAATGTCCACTTTCTATGCTCCTGGAAAGTAATGTTTATACAACGCACACTATACAAGCCAATTACAAATAGGGAGCATCGATATGTAAACCTTTGCAAATTCCCCTTTAAATACTGTACAAGAATGCATCAAAATACAATTTTCATTTCCCAGAAAATGGGGACGTGTTCATCGCCCATTACAATCCTCCTCCTCCTCCTCCTGTCTCCTCCTCCTTCACCACCATCTCCTCGTCATCCTCATCTCCCCCACTGGAATTCTGTGAATACCGTGAAACCACCGAACAAAACTTGCCCACACGCCCTCCTGGTTGTGCGACCGACACCTCATCCATTACTCAGCGTGGTATGTTGATGCAGCGATGAGACACTTCCCTTCACTTCTTGCATTTCCATGTGCCACTTGCTACTCAAACACAAATATACCTTAGGCAGTGTAATATAGCCACAAAACTGTTCTTGGTGGCACTTATATTTATGTATTATTCCAGAAAAGCAGGGAAACATTTCCCTCCACTATAACTCAAGAGTTCTATTTCTGTCAACATAAAATATGACTTCTTTCATGCGTCGAGTTTCCCCCTCCCTCTCACAGAATTTGAAAACATTAAGTCCCAGCACATAATGGCAACTGCTTCCAAAATCTACGGAGCAGTTCATCATAAGCAAGTGTTCATAAGAGTATCTCTCTGCTGCTGAAGGCCACAATTTCAGGTCACCAGCAAAACTATTACAGAAACACGTTACTAAATCAACCAGCCTCCCTCTGCTTATAGACACCAATGGTTTCGTTTATGACTCCAAGCTACAATTCTTGTATCAGTGCAGATAGTGCAACGCTGAATGGTGGTAAAAGATTCCTTCGTTATGCACGAGGGTTACGTTCCGGATATGCTGGTGAATATAACATTTCGTGGATAATGATATTGACCTACAAAAAACTATCTTAATGAATTACCTAAAATTAATATGTAAATGAGCTATTAAATATATGAAAATGATAATACTAAAAATATAAATTGGCTATAATAAACTTACAGTAATGGTAGCTACCATGAGAGATTCGTTCATGAGGCTATCCACATATACAAACAGACAATTTCAACCGAGAAGATGGATTCTGGCTTAGCAATCATTGGAAGGATTTGATAAACAATTTCGGGTCTTAATTGATTGTTCACGCTTACAGTGACTTTCAGACTGCATCCATTATTTTCGTCTCCCCCCTCCTCTTTTCCGAACATAGATGGACTCGTCCATCTGAATAACTGCCAAATCGCTCTCCATGGTGCTAACGTTAAAAAAACGCTACTTTTTTCAAATTTTCTTGCTGTGGTTTTCACACCTGATGATTGCTTGTGTTGCAGTCGAAACGTCGTGAGACTTTTATTGTTTTATATATTTTAATTATTTTATTGTTTCCCTTCGACGTGACTTTACCGAAAGCACCAAGAATATGAATCCCTGCAGTCACGAAAGCTTTAAATCAAAATATCTACACTTGTCGCAGGCACACGGTCTAAAATAGCGACTCTGGAAGGACATTACTTCTATTGTTTTTATACGAAGCTATTTTTTTAATGTTACCAAGGAAGGTCCACTGAGCTACATTGCCCATTTTCAGAAGTGACCTGGCCACAAATGATAGCTCAATGAAGTGGCTTATCACGTGGAAATTTATAGCAGCCAAATACTCTAAGCGCATGTTGCTAAATATGGAGGCAATAACCAGAAGACCAGCAGATAAATCGATGCGACCACGGAGATAACTCCAAATATACAGGAGTCAGGGTTGGGATCGAACCCACTGCTTGCTGTATACTGGGCGAGGTAGTGAGCATCATGTGTCCGTGGCACCCCAAACTCGTGTCAGGAATCGAACCAAGACCTCCTTCTTAGCTGGGCGGCACAAGTGTTACCACTGCGCCACCCAGCTGCTGGGAGGCATGCACGCGTGGAAAGTGCCCAGTACCTTGCCGTGGTGCTCCTTGCACCAGGTGGACATGCCGTCGAGCAGCTCATCCGGCTGGTGGATGATCAGGCTGGGCCCCTGCACATGCGTCACACACAGAAGAGTACGGCACGTCTCAGGTCAGCACTTACGTAAGTAAGCGCGAGTTTTCTTACATCTCGAGCATTGTCTCGTCTTCAGTATTCATGGGAGAATATTAGATGTGTTCCAAAAAACGTGAGAAGTGTCATCTGTTGTATAACCACATATCAAGTCAAGTGATTTAATGCTCAAATGAGCATTGAGGTGATGCTAATCTTCCGTTTACAGGCCCGAGTCAGTGGTGGAGATTCCACGTTCCTATGGTCAGGGTGTTGTATAATAAATGCCTTCAAGGGCTGGGACTGATATGACGGAATGTGTTAAGCACACTGGTGGCGTGCATGCCTGTAATCAGCACTATGCAGAAGAGGTTGGTGGGTCACGCAAACACCACCGTGTGCATGAGAAGCCCAACTTGCAAGGCCACAAGGTGATCAGCAGACGCCAGTCCAGGAAATAGGTTCCTCACCTATCCGTATGAATATTTAAGTGTTAACGCCTCATCTCATAATGCCTGTGGGTTCTTTGGGCCGATAAGACGGTACTGTTAAACTCTATGAATTTGCGAAATTATGGGACAAGCACAATATTACTAAAGTTAATGTTATTTTCCACAAGCTCAGCAAAACAACACAATTTTGTGTTTGTACGACTTATGATTTACCTTTGAGGGAGTTGCTTCTATCGAAATTTGTGTCATCAAGCCCCTTATTGTGAATAATAAAGATCCCCGTTAGAAGACAGTTTCTGTAAGAGTCTGCGTTAACTCAATCACAAAATACTAACGAAGCAATTTTTTAAAACCGCGTTGTCTAATGAGATGTGACGTGTGCGCGTGTACAAGCGTGCCCTCTGCTCGGCACAACACAGGAGGCTAAAGAGATTCCTGTGTGGCGAAGTTCAGCATGGCTGCCTACGTGATCTGCGCCGTCTTCTTTAAGCATTTCTACGTTCTATTACTTTAAACCCAACTGCGATACTAACGGAATTCAAATATTATCACGCTAGTGGCAAAGACAAACGTCTCTGAGAACCTTCATGCACTGGTGGAAAAACTGGGTTTTTTTAAATTAATGTAATGTAAGTATGCTAAGGTCTTGCCAGTTTTATACATTTTTGTTCATTTGCAAATTTGACCTTAAGGCTGCTATGATCTGGCCTTTTTGAGATACAACCAATCTATGGGACGTGCTAAATAAATGTCTGCACAGACGTCAGGTCCATTGAGATCTATCGGAAGAGGTGAGTGTGGCAATAACATAGACTCATCAGGCTACTTATTACAGTGCAGAACCAATAAATATCAGGTTGCATCAAGTATTCGCCTTTGTTTCAAATACTGTGATAATCAACTCAAATGTACTCATATTTGTATACAATTAATTACATCTAGATTTGAAGTTTTCGTGACTGCAGGGATCCATACTCTTTGGTTCTTTCGGTAAAGTCACGTAGGTATAAAATTTAATAAATTATATGTAGGGCTGAGCAGCCAATTGAATTTCTTTTTACCAATCCACACTGACCAGTGTGGTGAAGTATGGTCATACTCCCCCCACCATGGCTGATGTACCGAAACTATGGCCCCCAGTTCCCAGCAGCTCTCTATCCACCAGCCATTGTGTCTGTGTGAATCTGTCAGTCTATATGCGAGAGTGTGTGAATCTCTATGGGAGTTCGAGGGTATCCGTGAGTCAGTGTCTCTCTGCGAGTGTGTTTGTGAGTCTCTATGCAAGTCCATGGGTATCTATGCGAGTCCGTGGGTCTGTAGGAGGCGTCGGAAAGGCAGGTGAAGGAGCAGGGGGTGCTAAGAATCACGAGGTACAAACAGGGCGCCTTCTGGAAAACCCCACTCACCGTCAATAAACCATGCTGAAAATGAGCCAATGGGGAAGGGAGTTAACAATTCTGCTGTGGCGAGCCCAGATCTCTATATTTTAATATTCATTTCATTATTTAGTGTGGGTTTCCTGATTTAGAATACCGGATAAAATTTTAATGAGTGGCACAGCCCTCTTTATAATTCATGGCAGAGTCCCATTGATAGAACCCATTTGTGGCATGAGCAACAGTGCCCCCCAGAGTGGAACAACTATAAATTCAACAAGGTTAGAGCACCGCTACAACACCGCTGACACCTACACGATCGCCCGCCTTTGCAATGTCTCCCTTGGAAGCAATTGCATACACATGATACACTAATCCATTCTGCATAATATCTGTACATTGTCGTGGCGAGACTGTGGGTTTGTAATGCGCAGACATTTTAACAGCAACTGCTCAAACAAGGACGGTGTTAGAGGGATACATTAGACTGTGGTTGCAATGAAAGGTATGATACGCCAGCCAGTTAGTATTGGTTTGTATGTTAAGCAAGTATAATGGATAAGCAATGTAAAAGGGAACATACATGCCAAATGACAGCTGCTCTTAAATGCATGCAACAGCAATTACTGTCAATAATGCATTACATATAGATGGGTAAAATGTTGCATTGGCACAAGAGGCAGTAAAACAATTTGTCTTCCATCGCAGTAGGCAGGAATCGTAACTCACTTGCGCAATGATGTTGAGATTGGAGTCGGTGATGACACAAGCGATCTCAATAATCTGATCCTTGTCTATGTCCAGCCCTGTCATCTGAAACACACACAGAATGCACATTCATCATGGGCACTTGAACCCGGGCCAAACTGCACGTCCACTCCTGTCCTGTAGACCCTGTCAACAGACACTGCAACCGCGTAGCATGGAAGCCGCTCACTATGAGGCTAAACCTTGAGGCACCGCCTACCTGGGATGCTGCGGATTGTCAGCCTATTAGGGGGAGCAGTACCAAATTAGAAAAGTACAGAAATTACTGTCAATTATACTGGCCTTATGCATAGTGTATTATCAATTATACTGGCCTTATGCATAGTGTATTAGAGACATCGGTTATCTTGAAAGCATGTATAATGCTTTTGTTTTTAGTAAATTACTCAAACTGAAATAATACTTGAGAGAATACTCCTAAAGCCAGGCAATATGTTGATGCAGTCCTATAAAGATCACAAGAGTGCCTAATAGGAGGTAATTTTGCGCTCTAACCACAGCACACATTGCCGAGTTGAAAGGGCTAATGCATTCTTTTCATCTATTGTGCACAGTCCAAAACTGGGCCAGAATAAATTAGGTGCACAGAAACATTAAGGATGGGGCTTTGACTTATCAATGGCTACTGGGCTGATGCCATAACAATCCGTTTACCCCAGATGGTAGCACAGGCCTTGAATACAAAAGGTTATAGAACAGAACCCCAGCAAAGGTTCTCTTATTTTTACACATTATCGTCTTAAGACAGACAGGAAAAAGTTTCCCGAGGCCCAAATAGGCTTTTCAAATACTCCTAGTGGATCACACATTGACCTATTTGCTGTGTTATCCCTTCTTTCATACGGTTTACGTAGATGCAGAGCAACTACAATTTCACATTCAGGTGGTCAAGCGAGGTAACTGCGTCAGCAGCAGCGGAGTCTATCATCCCTGTTATGCCTCTTTCGTATTTGTGGATCAGGCCATGCATCGTTACACGTTGTACGGTCTGTTCTGGATGACCACAGTCGCACACTGCTACTGGAGAGTTTTCAATTTTCCTTTTGTGCATCAGGTATCCGCATCTGCCATGTTTTGTGTGGATGCGGTTTAGGGTGGACCATGAGCATTACGGTAGATCAAAACCAGGGATCTTCTGCATTGGGTCTTTTACAAGGTTTTTGTTTGCGGGTTTATTATTATTATCCGTGCAGGTACCTTACTGCCCAGCAGATAAGTGTCTCATGCAGCCCCATCTACGTGATTCAGAGAAATGCATTCATTCAGATGTGTAAGAGTTAACAAGCTTTGCACCCTGACTTAAACACAGAACACGAATCACTTTAACCAGTATTACTGCAACAACCAATGTATAATTAATCACTCCTGGGCCACAGACTGTAATGCATCATATAAAAGAGCAAGATGATACATTAATAATAACAGACTTCATGCCAAATTGATTAATGGCTTAGTGGTCATGAGTTGGAAGTTAACAAAATTTGCAAGGATAATGATGTGGCCAGGTGGCTCAGTGGTCAGTGCTGAGCCGGCACCACCGAGGTTCTGGGTTCGAATCCTGGCAACTGTCCGTGATTTAACTGGAGTTCTCTAGGGCAGTGAGCTGATGATCTCAGCTCAGTCAACCAATCATCGCACAAAAACCAAGATGTAAAATTTCGTCTTGTGCTTAATTCTGATACATGCCTGCTCTGGTTTTGGTAATTAATTCCAGTGATTGTGCAGTGGTTACCGTGCTGTGTTATTAACCACGAAATCCGTATTGGATTCCCAGCCATGGTCAAGATCATTGGCAAGCGATATTAGAATCGCCCCTGCCCTCTCCCAGATTCACCTACTCACACTGACCGGCATGGTGAAGTAAGATTTTTTTAAATCCCCATGAGAGCCATAGCATGGGGAGGCCTTCATCCAGCATTGTATCAACAAAAGGGTTGAATATTATTATTTATACTGGGGATATCCTTATTTCATGCAAACAGTTAAAACACCTCACATATTTTGCCAGATGAAAGGGAGCTTTGCTGCAGTTTTAATCCCCCAAAAAAACACAACAAGATGTCATTTGTGACAAGCACCACAAACAAGGGACCGAGAGATTATTCTCAGGCTGCAGCAGACGATGGAATCAACGGCGAGGCTGCAAGCAGATCATTCCCTCGTGAAGGTTGCTGCAGGCTAAGAAGGGTGGTGCCCACACGCTGGTGCCGTGGTTTGTGGATAATTCCAAGACACCTGGGCACCATCTCTGGTGTCAATGCCTCCCTTGTCTCTCCCCGACAATTACCAAAGATATTTAGAAAATGGATGGCACAATTATATCACGGATATTACATCGCTTGATTTATTGTAGTCCTGCAATATCACAGCCACCCTATCTGCGGCCCACGCATTCGCGAGCAACACTGTCCACACAGACTTCTCTCGATCGGCCATTGAAACTGCTTCATCAACGACATTGGAGGGAATGCAGTGATATATTGTTAACAGTGGCATTATAAACGCTATGACTCACAATGGAGGTAAGTCACAGTCTGAATAAGCAAGGCGCTTTATTCTTGAGTATATTTCAGTTTAAATATTTCCAGTAAGCATGCTATGTTCTTGTAGTTTTTGTTTAATGTAGTGCCGCTTATGATGGTGGGAATATATATTTGAAATTTTAGTAAAGGTTTTGTTTTTTAATGTTGCCATTGCAGCACTGCTGACGAGTCTCATAACCGTCAAGCCCAGCCTGCCGCTCACAACGTGCTTCTGAGCGTGCATGAAGCTATCCATTACTGCTGGGTTCTGGCACGAATGCTACTCAAGCATGAAGAGTGAGATTTTACCAAGGCAAGCAACCAGGACCCTTTGAAAGCCGGCCACAACAATCAATGTCGCATTAACGAGTTACGTTAATGCAGCATTGATTTTACACACAGTAAATAATTGCAGGGGGCATCGTGGCAGAGTGGTTAGTGCACCGTACTAAAAACGCAGTGACTGGCGAGCGATATTTTAACTGTTCTGTGACCCCTTTCACCAACACGTAGTATGAAAAACCATGACAAACACGGTATAAAGGGTCCTCATCCAGCAGTGGATTGACAAAAGGTTAAGATCACGATGAAGCACTAATCTCCTGTTTCCCAACGCAACTAATGTTCAAGTTGGTATAATAATGGATGCACTATTCTAAGACATACATGCCCACATCATACACACAGATAATGTCTATGGTTACCTTCATGGGAAAATTAATTATACTGTACATCTAAACACAGCGGATCTTCAGTTGCAGTACGCTTATGAAATGAGGCCGCTTAGTAACAGCATTTGGTTGACAACACTGTCCCCCACTGACAGATTGTGGAATTGCCAGGTCACGACTGAATTACTACAGAACGTACTCAATTCTACTCCTGCTGAATTCTTCTCGTCAGTTGATGATATAGAGTACTAACTATGTTGCTGCTACTCATGCGTGTGGTGAATAACATCTTCATCAGCTATCGTCAATTCACTGCTGGATGAAGGCCTCCTCCAGCTGTTACCATCTCTCCAAGTCCCATGATGTATATATCAATATAGCTTGTGAACTCGAGCTGATTTCATTGCTCCATCTCCGCACGTTTCCACCCTTGACTGCCACTCCGTCATTAGTCTCGACCATTTATATAAAAATATTATTTTTATTGTTCATAAACGTGTGCTGGATAATGCTGATTTCTAAGTGGAAGAATTATTGATGTTGGAACATTTTTTTTGCTTCCGATTACTTAAAAAACTGAAAATATCCCAGCCAACAATAGTGCCGTGTAAGATAATTACCCTAAATGCTATTTAAAGCGATGCAACACTGCACGGGTAAAATTTGACGTTTCCATCAAAAGTTGAGTTAAAGCCAATACACTAGAATTTCTGTGATGCAATATAAACCGTAATCCATCAACACCTCCAGTCCTAATTCACAAAAATGGATTAGATTTCAGACGGATTAGATTTATTGAACCAGCTTCAAACTGACGGTGCAATGAGTTTCAAAGACTTAACTGAATGCAGTAAGTAGTCATTTTCCCCTACAATGTATCCTATTGATTCCTGGTTAGCTGACTTCATTTGACAGGAATGTCCCTGCCTATTGCAGAAATTTCACCAGACCGCATGATGCTAGCCAGCTGGCTGAATAAAATTTCACATTATGATGTTACTCGTGTTAGCTCCATCTGTGTCTGGAACACAAAATGCCCAGGTAATAAAAGCAAAATTATAATTGAAAACATTATTTCACACCTATCCTCTCATGACGTGATGCCGACAACATGACTGCAATTACATTTGGGAAATGGAGTGCATTTATAAAACAATGAACACAGTCTAGCTGTGCGTTTCCTCGGGAATTTACATGAGCCACATATATTTAAAATGTTTCACATCAAGACAGAATGACTCTGAAGTTTAAAGAGTTTCTTAATTCGTGACAGCTCCTCTGTACAACCCGTTACACGTTGGCAATTCATTGATGTGGATTGTACGATGAATACAGCGGCCATCACCATTATTAGCCATGGTAAATCCACTGCTGGATGAAGCCAACCCCAAGCCACCTTCTCACATGATCCTGCGACGTAAATAATCCACCTCGCAACCTGAACCCATTCCCTCGCTCCATCTCTTCAATACCTCCAACTCACACGGATATTGAATATAAAATCACTTGCGCTGTTACCCCGCGGTTGGTTTCAACGCACCGACACCTACTGCTGTCGCTAGTTGCTGCAATTCCGTTTGGCTCTCGTTGTTTGCTCGTTAATCTTCATCTCTTTCGACCCACACTCAAACATGTTTCATCAACTACTTGATCGCACCTCCGATGAGCACGGTTGCCTACGCAGGGCGCGAAAGAAGTTCAACACACCGCACGTACACGCAAGTGCCTGTAAAGCACCGAGACACCGTATAAATGGGCATGCCACAGATCACGAGTGGTGGGGTAAAGTGTGGGTTATACTCCCACCTCTTGCAAGACGTCTTGGCCTCTGTTAGCGAGTACAGAGGCTCTATTTATTCAGCAAGAGTTCCCCCTAGTGGAGAATCTTTCGCAAGCATGTGCAGGGCCGCCTCTCTCCCACAGTAGCTGTATGTTCTTCTTTGGTTCTTTCGGTAAAGTCACGTAGAATGAGAATAAAATAATAAATTGATAAAATAAAATAACACAATTATATTATCACGACGTTTCGGCCACAACACAAGCGGCCTTCATCAGGTGAAGGGACGAGACTGTCTGGAGGACAGCGCTGGAGTGAAAAAGCCACGCTCAGATCGCGACCTTTAAAGCTGTGTGAGAAGAGACAAAGCGCCTTGACAAGGGAATTAGCATAGATTCTAGATTTAAAGCTTTCGTGACTGCTAGGATCCATACTCTTTTTATTTTCACCTACGTGACTTTACCCAATAGAACCAAAGAGTAATTAGCATAGAATTTAGCATTGAAATGGCTGAGTGATTAGCTTGCGACTGGTCACAGAAATGGCTATGTTAAAGTTAAAGCATACACAGCTGTATGGCTTAGTTGTTATTATAACGTCAATATTGATTTCAGCCAGCCTGAATGAGGGGGACATATTTTCCGGAACGCGGCCCCGGCTGCAACTAAGCACTGGTGGTAGTCGTGGTATTTGTAATCTGTGGTACATGTTATATCATACTCATACCGTACTACACAGAATTGTGCTTATAAAACAAGGTCTAGCTAAATTGGGAGGGACAGTCACGTACAAATAACGTTGGGGTTTATCTTTGTAATTACAAACTGCGGTAATATTGTCATCCTGTATTCGCCAAGGTAAATCTGCAGCAGGGTTGACATTGCCTGCTCATGCCACTGCCGTGTGAAGCTCCTCCACAAGAGGGAGTTCTCCCACCTCTCCTCCTCATCCTTCTCTGTATTCGGCCTACTCTTCCTCGACCACGCGACCCCCCAGCTCGCCTCTCACCTCGAGGTCCACCCACACCACTCGACCCCCCAGCTCACCTCGAGGTCCACCCACACCACTCGACCCCCCAGCTCCCCTCTCACCTCGAGGTCCACCCACACCACTCGACCCCCCAGCTCCCCTCTCACCTCGAGGTCCACCCACGCCACTCGACTCCCCAGCTCACCTCGAGGTCCACCCACACCACTCGACCCCCCAGCTCCCCTCTCACCTCGAGGTCCACCCACACCACTCGACCCTCCAGCTCCCCTCTCACCTCGAGGTCCACCCACACCACTCGACCCCCCAGCTCCCCTCTCACCTCGAGGTCCACCCACACCACGCGACTCCCCAGCTCGGAAGCCGCCGCCGCCGTCGCAGCAGAGAGGGCCGCGCTCCGGCGGGCGTGGCGCGCGAACGGAGGCGCCTGGGTCTCTCCCTGCCGACGCGAAGGGGAGACGGAGGAGGTAGACGACGAGGTGGAGGAGGAAGAGGTGGAGGAGGAGGTGGAGGAGGAGGAGAGGGCGCCAAGGGGAGCGCTCCGACTCGCCGCCGCCGCGGCCCGCGCCGTCATCATCACCACCGCAGGACGCATCGGCGAGGAATCGATTAACGGGAATCGATTCCGCGAGAATCGAAATCGCGCCACACGGCCCCGCCCCACTCCCCCCCCGCGTTAGCGAGTCGAAAGAGAATCGATTAACGGAATCGTAGATAACGAGAGCGTTGGGATGTGTTCTCTCGTAGGGATCGATCAGAGAAGCGGCGTTATTCGGGGTGCTTAGAGAATGTACGCGGATCGATCACCAAGCATAGCAGGTGTTATAGGGTGCTGATGGCTACACTTGTCATCAGAGGGGGGGGGGGCAGTGTGGTAGCCCCCCAGTGTTGTACTGCACCATGCCCCAACGTCAATGCTCCCCGCTGACCACGAGTTCGTCCCGAGCGGCCCGCGTGGTGCGCACGGCTCCGTGGGAGGAGGGGTAAGCGCTGCCGCGGGAATCGATCTCAGGGTCGTGCGCGCGATTCCTCGCGGAATAAAAAAAAGCGAATTGGAATCGACGCCCTCGTGTCGCGCACCACGTGACTGGCGCCCATCGCTAGCTCTGAAATAGGCGGAACTGTAAATAGGATTTTTTTTTCTCGGAAAAAAATGAATAAAATACTTACGTCGTCGTAAACAGCAATAGACTTTACGCTCAATTTATTTCCAATATTTTTCTGTAAAAAAAAAACTCAAGCGGTCATGTAACGGTTGTAGTTTTACGACATTTCCAGCCCCGCCCCCCCGCCGCCGTAACGCTTTACGACCAAATGCAGCTGCTTTACGACCAAGGCTTTACGGCAGGCAGAGGACCCTCATGGCGGCGCGCGTTTTTTGAGGCCTGCGTCGCAGATTCCCCGCGCGGGACGACGACGACGAGGAGGAGGAGGACGAGGAGGAGGACGAGGAAGAGGACGAGGAGGAGGACGAGGAGGAGGACGAGGACGAGGAGGAGGAGGACGAGGAGGACGGCGACGATTTGGTGGTGGTGAGAAGCCGGAGAGAACGAGAGGTAGACCCGAGGCGGAACATGGGCTCGAGCGATGATGTGGACCGCTGCCTCTTTGTGGGCAACCTGGACCCGCGCTCCACTGAAGAAGTCCTCTTCGAGCTCTTCCTGCAGGTGACGACCCTCGAGGTGTCGATTGTTGTTGTTGCTGCTGCTGTGGTGGCGGTGGTGGTAGTGATGGTGATGTTGTTGGGACGGGGAAGGTGGCCCCGGGGGGAAACCTACTCGCCCGAGCCTGTACCTCCGCTGGCGCGGATAATCGTGAGATGTGTGTGTGTCCGGAGAAATCCGCGCCCGCGCGGTGTTCCGCGGACTTGACGATGTGTTCTTTGTCTTTAAGTTGTCGCGCCACTTCATTCATTCGGCGCAGGAGAAAGAAAAAAAACGGCCGCGAAGGCCACGATTATCAGGGCTCGCTTATCGGAGGTCGCATATAACAACACGAACAAATAATTATAGGAGCAACTGTTCTGCGTACAGGTAACGCGCCCTGGGTACGACACTGATGATTATGTAGATGTTGAACTACCTTCGCATTGTACGTAGTCAACCGCGCTAATCGGAGGTGCCGGGGAAGGACAGCAAACTAAACACAAAAAGCAGCTGTAAGACAAAATAAGTTTGCAATCTGGATTTAAAAGTCGTTAATTTGTGGAAAGCACTGTGTGTGTAATTAACATACAATCAACAGACGTGATCAACTACAATATCAACAGCAGTTATTATTGAAAGTTGAATCATCACCTAGGAATATAATCGCCTTTAATGATGATGGCCCATTAAATGATCATCGGCATAATCAAAATTGGCAAAATAACCACAAAATTCCAAATGGTAACTAATAGAAAATATACGAATAACATCAATATTATTAATATTATTTTGGTCTTTCGGTGAAGTCACGTAGATAAGTAGAAAGAAAATAACAAAAAACTACGACGTTTCGATTACACGCTTTTATTTAACTCACTGTTGTTGTATCCTCAAATCTTGTAACTCTATTTTAACCCACTTCACAATGTGGTATCGACTGCAAACTTGGTATACGTATGTCATACTGATGACAATACTATATTCTATCATAAAAAATAAATATATATTTTAAGCAATCTTTGGTCTAATTGTCCACGCTCAACTCACGTTGGCTGTAAATCACCACAGCCCCTTACGTTATGGAAATCTTCAGGAACACTTCCTGGAGTCGTGGAGTTCTGCCATTACTCGTACGGTACTTTTCATTAAAGCTTGTTTTTAAAATAGTGTTTTTTTAAATATTACTTTTTGTTTCTACTTATCTACGTGACTTTACCGAAAGACTCAAAGAATATGAATTCCTGCAGTCACGTGAGCTTTAAGTCAAGAAATAATGATAATAGGTTTTTCCCCTTTTTTCTGGCAACAAAACAGGTGTGAAGATGTTAAAACACCAAACTGAAACCTTTTACAAGGAATCATGTCTGTATTAACCACAATACTTGTGGTCAGAATGCAAACAAAAACATACATTGACAATATATGTGGCATTGTCCTTGAAACTGATTGGTCCACACCAGACACAGCTTTCTTTTGAGCCTCGTCTCAAACGGTGTTAGACCAGAGTACGCCTTTTGGCGTCCTCTGGTCTAACACATGATTCCTTGTAAAAGGTTTTCTGTTTGGTGTTTTAACATCTTAACACCAGTTTTGGTGCCAGGAAAAAGGGGGAACCCCTATTATCATATTTTGCTACTGGCAAAGAAAGTCTCATGACAAGAAATGGTAATTACTGTTTAACACGTTGACTTTCGCGACCAATATCATCCATAATACAGGGTTTTTTTTATTTGGGTTAGTTCGCATAAATGTGTCTTTGAACCTGCCATCACCCGACATGGCCAATTTAGTAAGGTTCGTCACGTGAACAAAACGTGCCAATTCGTTACGAGTACCATACAGCACACCGGTGGGTGTGTTGGAGAGTAAAACCCGCAACATTTACAATGATGCCGGTTGTAATAATTACTGGCGAAACGTCGTACTCAGATTGGAAATGTTGTGGATTTACTCTCCAGCACACCAGTGTGTTGTACTAGTAACGACTTGGCCATGTTCTGTTTACGTGACAAACCTTACTAATTGGCTGTGTCGGGTGATGGCGGGTTTAACGACACATTTATACTTACACGATCTAACCCAAAAAAACTGTATTATGATTAATAATTACTATTGTTAAAATAATGACATAGTTATACTCGTAAGAAATAGTATTTTTGTTCGTTTTGCCACGCTCAAGTTTAGTGAGCAGTCGAGAACCGTGATCATGATTTAAAATTGAATGCCCTCATGCTATCCCTATTTTGATTGACACAATTTTCTAAAGATGATTGGTGATGTAACTGCTTTCATTTAAAGTACAAAATCTGTGCGCGTTGAATACGGTCTCGCGAGATGCACTGTTGTCCATATGCGCTCATTGTTCTAGCATTTCAGTCTGTCTTCCCGTCTTTCATATTGTATAGTACTTAATGTTCGCAAATTCGACAATTAAACATGTTATACATACATATCGCCTTGTTCTAAATGGCATTTCACGACTTTGCAGTAGGCATGATCGTTATTCCAATTGTAATAGCCGCGATGCGAGCTATCAAACTTTAATTACGTAGACTGTTGTGTAGCAATGCGCAGGCTTTCATTTATTGTAGGGTCAAGGGTTGACATAGGCAGCAAAGCCATGATTGTCATCTCTACAGGATCATAATTAAATTGGTCAAAAAACAAGCTTTTCAATGCACTCTAAAGTACAAAATAAATTGTTTTGACCCTGGAATTAATGCTGAATAAAAGTGGGTGGCTTGCATAGAGAAAATGAAACATCGACAAACGTTTCTTTTTTTTACCTACATTTTTTTTCGTTTGGAAAAGGCCTCGGGCATCGTCAGGAAATGAAGCCTAGAAGTACAGGAGTTAGACAAGTAGTGCGTGGTGAACACTTGAAATGATAATTAATCAACACGCAACTTAATTCAGAAAACCACACTTGGATCAGAATCATCACTAACATGATCATCTAAGTAATAATACGCTTGTTTGTGTCTGTAACGCACCGGGGTGATGGCACGAGAGATTGAGGTGAAGTGGAGGGGGGTTGTGATGCTGGTGTGTTGGGTAGAGGACAACTGTATCGGGATCGGAATATTTATTTACACTGGAGGAATCCGATGAGCAATAAAGCTCTTTCACAGATGTCTAGTAGTTTCACAAATGCCCAGTATGTTGACATACAGACTCGTGGGTGGTAAGGACAAGGGGTTGATGAAATTAACCAACACGTTACTTTCGTATACTCGAGCTGCGATACTGTTCAGTGACGTTATCACGTGTGCGTTTCCTCCGCGCACTCTGACGAGTGCAGGCGGGTCCCTTGGTCAAGGTGTGGATTGCTAAGGACAAGGATGGCAAGCTGAAGCAGTTTGCCTTCGTGACGTTCAAGCACGAGGAGTCGGTGCCATACGCCATGGGCCTCATGAACGGCATCCGCCTCTTTGGACGTGCGCTCAAGCTGCAGTATCGCACAGGTACGGTCTCCCAGGCAGACGGATGTTATCTGCCTCGCCTGGTATGCAGGAGGTCGTGGGTTCGATCCCGACACTGACGCCTGTTGTATATTCAGAGTTTGCTTGTCTCTCTCTGCCTGTGGTCACGTGGATTTTTCTCCGGGTCCTCGGTTTTTCCCTCCACATTTAGAATCAACATCACGCGTTCAGAGTGTGTTGGCTGCTATACATTTCCACATAATGAACCACTTCAATGAGCTATCATTTGTGGCCAGGTCACTTCTGCAAAAGAGCTATACAGCTCCGAGGGCCTTAGCTGGTAAAATAAAAAAAATAGTTTAATAGTCTTGATTTGAAGCTTTCGTGACTGCAGGACTCCACACTCTCTGGTTCTTTCGGTAAAGTCACGTAGATAGAAAAAAATAAAATAAAACACCAAGTTTCGGTCGCAACACAAGCGTCCGTCTTCAGGTGAGAAAATGATCTGCTGTTGTGGCTTTATATAGGCACGGGAGGTTGTCGTCGTCCGATTACTAATTCGAGCTCCTTGCTTATTTCTCCAGCCCCATCCATCCCTGCATGCCACAAACTCTCCCCCCTCTCCCCCGTGAACTCCTACAGCCACGACTCGACAAAACTCCTTCCCCCCCCCCCCCCTCCCGTGCCTATATAAAGCCACAACAGCAGATCATTTTCTCACCTGAAGACGGATGCTTGTGTTGCGACCGAAACGGCGTGTTTTATTTAATTATTTTTTATTCTGTCTTCTTGACTTTACCAAAAGAACCAGAGAGTATAATAGTTTAATAGTTTAGTTTTGAGGGAAATGAGACGCAGGACTTCGTACTCCTCAATTTCAAACATGCCATAATAGCGAATTTCTGCAAGTTTATATAAGTATCATAATCTTTGCTGGAGGAATACGATGAGCTATAAATATCTTTTTCACAGATGCCCATTAAGGGGCAAGTCAGAACGTTACAACAACAAACAATACAAAAGCACAATAGTGCAAAGTATAGGAAAGGTAAGCGAAGCACTTGAAAATATCCAAATAAAGCTAAACTATTTCTATCTTACTCAAAAGTGGAAAAAACTCAACGCATTCATCAACATCAATATCTCTGCTATGAAGGGATTGCAAAAAAAATTATCGTTTTATGTAATGTTTCATATGAAAGGAAATGGTATTGATGAATTGTGAGTTTGTTATTTGTGCTTTTGCATGACAGCCAATGTAGTCTCATTATTTATTATAATTTTCCCCAATTTTAAGGCTGCTAGTGTGTCCGAGACAAGCAGTTTAAATATTCAATTGGCGAGGGTGGTGATAACACATGGGAAACGAGTTTTGTGTCGGCAAAAAATCTCCATTTGTGGATTTGGCCTATAGGAGCGATTGATTGCGGTGGGACTTTTGGGAGAGCCTGAAAATATTTGCACCATCGATTGGTTCATGCCGCCTTTGGGCTGTGGATTGCAGGGAGCACTCATATCAGTGAAGAGAAGGCAGAGCTGTGGGGAACTGGTCACAAGCAAGAAAATATCAACGGAGCAGCCAACCCATCTCTCAACAGGTGAGGCTCACCATCTAACAATGCACAGAAAGCCTCTAAAACATCTAAAGTAAGGTCTGGTGGGAAGATTCAACAACAGTGATCTGTTAAGTTAACTATTAAGATTCTATAACGATTGGATAAATAAACACCTGATGTATTACAAACAAAATAAACCAATCAAATATTGTTTGTTCTTTTGCAAGAGCGACCATTACACCAACAATTGTGAACTTACATCTGCTGGATCGTGTTGTAATTTACACATTTGCAACAGGAAATGTTCAACGTGGACACTGCGCTTCTGCGGCCGTCTGGAACGCTCTTCCGATATTTGGAAGCCACTGGAGCTGTGCACTTTTGAATCTAGATTGAAAGCTAATTTCTTTAGAACTGCTTTATGTGTTTAGTTTGTTGTCCCGCCACCGCACCTCCGATTAGCACGGTTGGCTACGTACAGTGCAGTGCGAAACAAGTTCAACATACATACAAATGGCCTCGTGTTTTAACACAGTTTTCTTTTCCAGGTACAATGGGAACCCAGCCAATGGAAATGCGCTGCATCCTACGTACTTTTATCAGATGCCTTTGTCAAACCCTGCACTAAACTTGCAGGCTTCGGTGAGTAACATAACTGCTGATACTTGAGTACCCTTCATAGGCCGCTGCAAAACTTGAGTTTTTAAGACTCGGCTATGTGGCTGGAACTACTTAGTATGTCTGCTATGTGTGGGATTGTCTGTGTTGTGGGTAGCAGTTGCGCACAATGGTCAAATTGGCACACTGAAATAATCCTTACGTCATAGTAATAGGGTTTACCCTTTTTAACTGGCACAAAAACTGACACCTTTATTCAAGGCATCATGTTTGCAATAACCACAGCACAAGCAGTCAAAATGCAAACAAAAGAGACAACTCTGATAATAATATGCACTGTCCTTGAATTTGATTGGTCCACACCCGAGACGGCTTTTCTTAGAGCCTAGTCTCCACTGGTGTTGGACCAGAAGACGCCAAAAGGCGTACAACTCAAAAACAGCGCACTATCAGAGTATTGAGGGCTCGGGGCGAGCATTTACATTATGAGACCTCCTTTTGAGTTATATATATTTTATTATTTTGTTGTTTCCCTTCAACGTGACTTTACCGAAAGAACTAAGAATAGAATAGGGTAAAACCTATTACTATATCTTGTTACTGGCAACGGAGGTCTCATAATGTAAATCCTTACGTCATCAAGAGTCCTAGCCACGCACAACACGATCGTCAAGTGGCATTTTAACGTGGCATAGACACGGCCTCGAATGAATACCAGGTACAGTGGTGATGCCACTGCAGTAACTGATGGAGGGTGTTGTGATACCCCCAAGTACCTGGGTTTGCACACTTCTGTGAGATATACTAAGAGATTCTCTGCCTCGTTACATGACACCAGTGCCACATTTTTAATATATTTGGGAGGGGGGATATTAACAAGAGTATATAATTTATGGTTCTGGCTCGACCATCCCTTTATATACTGTGCAGTCTTAATTTGCATTGCTAACAACACTTTTCCTTGACAAGACTAATTGGGGGACCCTTGTCCTTTTTTATTTTCTCCAGGTGAGCAACTTTAACATGGCTCAGTCCAACAGGCAGCAACATGCTATTAGCTACCCCCGACAACACCTTCAGCAGCAGCAGCCGCCGTCGCAAGCCGTGCTGGGCGAGAATGAGGCACGTATGTTGGCCAGCGGTGGTGGCAGGGCCGTGGGAGTCGGTGAGCAGCAGAGACGGAATCACTCCGACGCTTGGGGATGGCAGAGAAACCAGTGGGCCCAACCTGCACCCTTTCACTACCAGCAGCAACATCAATCATACCAGCAACAGCAGCAGCAGCATCCTTATCAGCAGAGGCCACCATTTCAGCAGTGGCGTGGCCCTATGTACTAGGTGGATGCATGTGCTTAGGTTGTAGCGAGCGTGTGGAGTTAATTTGTTAACCTTTGCCACGTGGCTACTGAGAACTGCTGTTTCCAGAGGCGTTTCTTCAGCCACAGACAGGCGAAAGACCGCTCTTTAAAAAATGTAAACAACTCAGGTGAGAGAGCATCTTAGTTTCACAGTTTTGGGGGCTTTTTCCATGTCATAAATACCGAGCCCTCTATTACATACCTTCGGCAGCTACCTGGAACATTACAGATTTTGGGAGGATTTTTATTTATTTTTACCAAAAAAAAATTTCATCCAAAATGTGATGAATTTTCAATAGAATGTAAGCATCCAGTAATGTTTTTTGCTGAATATTTGGTGTGATATCCTCCTGAGTCTTTAACCTTTAATGTTCAGCAGAGTTAAGTGTTGCCAAGCTCTCCGCTCCACAAACAATACCAATGCCCTCTGCTCAAGAATACGACCCAACAGTGTAGCAGTATAACTGTAGATGGCAGCATCTCTGGGCAGAGGCTGTGGTTTGATGAATGTTGTGTTATTCAGTGTCATACAGTATATAGTATTCAGCAGCTGTGTACAGTGAGGGAAAAAAGTATTTGATCCCCTGCTGATTTTGTACGTTTTCCCACTGACAAAGAAATGATCAGTCTATAATTTTAATGGTAGGTTTATTTGAACAGGGAGAGACAGAATAACAACAACAAAAATCCAGAAAAACGCATGTCTAAAATGTTATAAATTGATTTGCATTTTAATGAGGGAAATAAGTATTTGACCCCTCTGCAAAACATGACTCAGTACTTGGTGGCAAAACCCTTGTTGGCAATCACAGAGGTCAGACGTTTCTTGTAGTTGGCCACCAGGTTTGCACACATCTCAGGAGGGATTTTGTCCCACTCCTCTTTGCAGATCTTTTCCAATTCATTAAGGTTTCGAGGCTGACATTTGACAACTCGAACCTTCAGCTCCCTCCACAGATTTTCTATGGAATTAAGGTCTGGAGACTTGCTAAGCCACTCCAGGACCTTAATGTGCTTCTTCTTGAGCCACTCCTTTGTTGCCTTGGCCGTGTGTTTTGGGTCATTGTCATGCTGGAATACCCATCCACGATGCATTTTCAATGCCCTGGCTGAGGGAAGGAGGTTCTCACCCAAGATTTGACGGTACATGGCCCCGTCCATCATCCCTTTGATGCGGTAAAGTTGTCCTGTCCCCTTAGCAGAAAAACACCCCCAAAGCATAATGTTTCCACCTCCATGTTTGACGGTGGGGATGGTGTTCTTGGGGTCATAGGCAGCATTCTTCCTCCTCCAAACGGCGAGTTGAGTTGATGCCAAAGAGCTCCATTTTGGTCTCATCTGACCACAACACTTTCACCCAGTTGTCCTCTGAATCATTCAGATGTTCATTGGCAAACTTCAGACGGGCATGTATATGTGCTTTCTTGAGCAGGGGGACCTTGCGGGCGCTGCAGGATTTCAGTCCTTCACGGCGTAGTGTGTTACCAATTGTTTTCTTGGTGGCTATGGTCCCAGCTGCCTTGATCATTGACAAGATCCTCCCGTGTAGTTCTGGGCTGATTCCTAACCGTTCGCATGATCATTACAACTCCACGAGGTGAGATTTTGCATGGAGCCCCAGGCCGAGGGAGATTGACAGTTCTTTTGTGTTTCTTCCATTTGCGAATAATCGCACCAACTGTTGTCACCTTCTCACCAAGCTGCTTGGCAATGGTCTTGTAGCCCATTCCAGCCTTGTGTAGGTCTACAATCTTGTCCCTGACATCCTTGGGGAGCTCTTTGGTCTTTGGCCATGGTGGAGAGTTTGGAATCTGATTGATTTATTGCTTCTGTGGGCAGGTGTCTTTTATACAGGTAACAAGCTGAGATTAGGAGCACTCCCTTAAAGAGTGTGCTCCTAATCTTAGCTCGTTACCTGTATAAAAGACACCTGGGAGCCAGAAATCTTTCTGATTGAGAGGGGGTCAAATACTTATTTCCCTCATTGAAATGCAAATCAATTTATAACATTTTTGACATGCGTTTTTCTGGATTTTGTTGTTATTCTGTCTCTCACTGTTCAAATAAACATAACATTAAAATTATAGACTGATCATTTCTTTGTCAGTGGGCAAACGTACAAAATTAGCAGGGGATCAAATACTTGTTTTCCTCCCTGTATGCTGTGCAATGACCCTCGTTTAGTTGTGTATGTCTCCTATGGAGGGGTGGTACACAAGTGAATGTGAGAATTGCTGTGATTGGCTGTCTAAAATTGGTCTTCCCCCGTTGACCACGGTGAAATTCCCCCAGTGTGTGCAAGTGCACATGCAGTTAACGCCGATAACGTTCGCAGCATGTGTGACGAGCACACAAAGAACTGCCACCAGCTCTTGGCGCCCATGCTTTTGGCAACATTTGTTATTTTGGGAAATGAACACCATTGAGCACCTTAATGAGGCCATACACAACCCTAAGATGCGTTTTTACAGGAAGGGGCCTTGACAGTGTTTCATTCACACTCGCTTAAAAAACCCAGCCAGCCTGCCAGTTCCAAAAGTTGTATGCAGCGGACTTGCTGTTTCGCGCTTCTTTGCCAGAACAAGTGCGTGGCTCAGAACTGTTGGTATCTTGTAGAACACAACTTTGTTAATTTTATACAGTTTATGTACAAAAAGTAAAAAAAAAATGTGTACAAATGTACAAAAATGTCGGGTTGTTTTTTTAAACGTTGATCTTGAACACAAACAGCAATGAGAGGGGAGAACCAATGTTGTTACATCATAGACTCAAAATTACTCAGGAACCTTTTGAGCGGAGGTGTTTTCCAGAGGATTATTTTCAAATACGCCACTGCTGTTGAGTCATACTTGGGCATCTTAACTTAAATAAAAGCCAGCATGGAGATGCTGTTTTTCATTTTATTTGAAGTCAGTTGATTGTGTACAGTGTTTAAAGATGGTTTAAATTGAAAAGAGGAATGTGACATTGGTATTCTTTAAGTGTTGGTAATTTGTAGTTTTTATCATGCAAGGAACACGTACGAGTCAATTTAAGAGGACATTTTTTTTGACAGGGGAATGCCTCCAATCGTCACATTCATTTTAAAACATTTACTACTCATATTTTACTCTAAACAAGAACGTACATTATATTATTGGTTCTTTCGGTAAAGTCACGTAGAAGGGAAACAATAAAATAATAAAAATATAAAACAAAATTCTCACGACGTTCTCGTCGTGAGAATTTAATTGTTTTATATTTGTATTTTATTGTTTCCCTTCTACGTGACTTTACCGAAAGAACCAAGAATATGAATCCATGCAGTCACGAAAGCTTTAAATTAAGAACGTACATTGAAGTCGGTATTCGATGTGTTTTACCACATTTTTTGGAAAACAAGTATGACCATAAAACGATATTTGAGCAAAAAAAAATGGAGATTGTGATTTTATTTGATACATTCGTTTCCATTTTCGTGATAACTAAGCTGGTCTCTTTTGTCTGCCATATGTACTCTCATCTTTGCCACGAGTCAGAAATAACAGCGGCTGGAGCCATGTATTTACAAAGATCATCGGTGAGGTTTAGCTGCATTGCAGTGCCTCAGCACGCTTGGGAGTTAATTTAAGTGGCAATTGTAAATCACACACGTTGGGAAATAACGTGATAAAATCCGGACTTGAAGCTTTCGTGACTGCAGGAATTCGTATTCTTTCGGTAAAGTCACGTAGATAGGTTCAAAGGAATAACAAATAACTACGACGTTTCGATCGCAACCTCAAGCGGTCGAAACGTAGTATTTTGTTATTTTCTTTGAACCTATCTATGACTTTACCAAAAGACCCAAAGAATATGTAACGTGATGTAAGCGTGTTCTGGCGTGTTGTGAGTTAACAATGCTATGTGATTGCACATCACATAGCAAGCGATTGGTCTATTGGCAGTGGTTCGTTAAATAGTCTATTAATTCACAGCGGTTCGCTAAAATGTCGGAATGTGGAAGTGTTCTTTAAAGTTTTTTACTTATTAATATTAATACCATAGATAAAAAAAATTGTCAGCAGTTTTAATACAACTAGTTGTTTTGAAGAAGATATTTTTTGTGTATCAACTAGAGAATTTGGTCATGGGAAAAAGTTTTGTTAAACTTTACCATATAGTAAATGTAAATTTTTAGCTTGAGTATATCCTGTTATTTTTGTTACTGTTATATGATTTAAATACAGATTTCCATATTTTTATGCAAATGTATACAGCTATGAATTCAAATTATTGAAGCTTGGTTGTACTACAATGGCTACTCATTTCCGGTTTCATCTGAGAGCTGTACCTTGCATTAAAATTTATCCATATTCCCACCTGTGTGCTACCTGATCGAGTGGTTCATTTAAACCTTGTCCAGTCCATGGTCTCTCACGCGTTCTCTCACTTAGCTGCCAGCCCCATTGTATCGACCACCAGATAATTTGCATGAACATGTGTTTTGAAAACCCATCCGTTATATACCAACAATATCGCAAGTACATTATCCCTGTGGCAGCGTAATCCAGACCGATGCCCCAACTTAAAACAGCCAATAGCCGTATTTGTACAATGGTTGGAACTTTCTGACCCTACCCCGACTGTACATCTGTGATAAAGAGCTTTGTTTCTCATCGGATTTCTCCAGTATGAATACAAATTTTGGAATGTAATAGGACATGGCACTGCACGTGGCTACTTGAAGATGCTGTCTAACTCATATGCGTGCATTGCATACCTGTCAACCCATACGGTTTACCCGTATTCTTGTACAAATTGAGTTTTCAGGTCCATACGGCGTACCTACAAAGTCCATGGGACTGTTCATGGACAAAGTCCATGAACGTTTAGATGTATAAGGGTATGGGGGTGACCAATAAGGTCTGAATTGGTCTTTAATAAGGTAGGAACTTTTTGATTTGAAGCTTTCGTGACTGCAGTAATTCATATTCTTAGCTCTTTCGGTAAAGTCACGTTGAAGGGAAACAATAAAATAATAATATATATAAAACAACGTGACTTTACCGAAAGATCTAAGAATATAAGGTAGGAACTGGTAAGGGGTTCACAGGCATGCCATTGCAACGTGACCTATGCATGCTCAAGTTGCCTGCAAAGAACTTAGTCATACATGACAACCAGAAAATGTTATTTGTCTACTTCTCTGACCCAGGGTTTCTGACATTTCACAGTCACGTCACGCCAAGCTAAATGTGAATGTCGTGCTGGTGTCTGGGTGTAGTCAGTTTGCAGGACACAAGGTTCGCAAGTCATAGGTGTGGTTATTTTGATATACGTGACGTGTAAATGTGGGCATGTAGATGTGGACACGAGGGCATGTTTATTTTTAACAGCATTTTTTTAATACTGTACATTTCATGAATTGATCCGTTTCATTTCCACATGTTTAAAAAAAAACATTTAGATCAACTAAAGAACCTTCTGGACTCGCATTGCGTTTTCCAACAACATTTGTTTAAGCAGGCACATTCTTAATCGGTTTTGACTTTTATGGGCCTCATCAAGTGTGCCTGTGACCGATAATAGTATGAATGAGGTATGTAGATGTGTAGGCATGGCCTCATACACTGGTGGCCCCTGGTGACCTTTCGTGTGGTCCCTGACGTGAGCCCCCCAAACAATACACAATGTGACAACACCCCCCCACCATCATCGTGCTGCTGTCAAACCCCCAATGGTTTTAAATGTGTGGCGACCCTCACGTTGATATAAGGGCACGGGGGTGACCAATAAGGGGTTGTAAGGTATGGAGACGGAGAAGAACGAAGAGGAGAGGGCGGGAGGGAGGGCGTAAGAGGCCGTGTAACCGAGAGGAAAGCGAGAGAGTAAGTCGAAAGGAGAGCGAGGGGAAGTAACAGGCAGCCCAGCTGTGAAGTGCATGGAGCGGGACGTCACGGCGGCCATGCTGCACCGGGGACTCGGTGCACACAACGGCAGCCATGTTGCGTCAGGGTTGTTTTACTCGCGGCTGATTGGTTGGTGTAGCGGGAGTAATGACGTAATCCCTAGCAACCACTGAAGCCGCCTACATCTTTGCGAGGTGGCTGCGGCACCGCCACAGATACTCGTGGGCTCGTGCACTGCGCGCACTCTCAGAGCAAACGCGAATCACTGTCTGGTAGGATTTACGAATTTTGTCCTGTAGTAAATAAAACGCACGGTAGTAAATAATGCGGACATTTTAAACAAATGTGTAAAATTATAATATTTTGCTGCCATACATTTCCACACACTAAGCCACTTTGTTGAGCTGTCATTTGTGGCCACGTCGCTTCTGGAAAAAAATAAGTTAATAACTGAAATGGGTTTTATCTGGCAAGATTAAAAAAATAGTTTAGTTTTATTTTATATTTTAAGTTATTTGTTTATTTTTTATACAGTACTTTGCTCTCCTGCCGTGCATTGCTGTAACGTTCTGACTCCGTGACCCTACTGGATATCTGTGAAACAAAAATAGCTTTTTACAGCTCATCCCTGATTCCTCCTCGCAGTATAAATAAATAATCTGCTTCTGAGATCTCCAAAGACCTTGGTCTGGGGCTCACCGTGAAGCGGTGTTGGCGTCGTCTAAGACTGGGAGTGGCCTACAGGTGGGTGGGGCGTGGTCTGAGACTGAGCGGGGCCTGGTGGTAGAGTGGGGCGTGGTCAATGGCGTTGGGCCGGGCGTGGACAATGGCGTTGGGCCGGGCGTGGAAGGGGGGTGGGGCGTTGTTTGAGACTGGACGGGCCGAGAGATTGAGTCGGGCGTGGTTTTGGACTGTGGGTGGGGCCCGGAGGTTGAGTGGGGCGTGGTTTTGGACTGTGGGTGGGGCCCGGAGGTTGAGTGGGGCGTGGTTTTGGACTGCGGGTGGGGCCCGGAGGTTGAGTGGGGCGTGTTTTCAGACTGTGGGTGGGGCCCAGAGGTTGAGTGGGGGCGTGTTTTGAAACTTCGGGCGGAGGGGCCACAGGCGGAGTGGGCGTGGTCTGCGAGTGAGTGGGCGGGGTCTAAATTTTGGTGGGCGGTGAGAAATACGAACAAAAACAGTGCGAGCGAGTGAGACACCGGGCTAAAGCGTGCGGGTGAAGTCTCGCTGGATTTAGTCTCTCAAGTTTACGAAAACAACAACAACATCATCAAGCAGCAAAGTGAAAGATGAACTCGACTGACTACAAGGAGCGCACCTTGTTCGTAAGCAATGTGGACCCGCAAGCGACGGAGAGTTTGCTGTACGAGCTCTTCCTGCAGGTACGAGCTGCTGTGGTCTGCGGATCCTTCGCGCGTCTCTTGACACGAGCGGCCTCGGGGTCTCCCCCACACCATGGGCACTTCCACAGTTCGGCAGAGTTACTGCTGTTGTGTTGTCTACACGTGTGTCGACTAGACCTGCTGTCTGCAGTTCAACGTAGTCTTGGGATCGTCATATACTGGGCCGTCACGTACAGTCTGTAATTCATCACCACAGTACTCCACATACTCCAGTTCACTTGGTCTATAATTAGTCAACATTGTCCACCTGTACAGAGAGACCCACAGAGATACATAGAGACCCACAGAGATACATAGAGACCCACAGAGATACATAGAGACCCACAGAGATACATAGAGACCCACAGAGATACATAGAGACCCACAGAGATACATAGAGACCCACAGAGATACATAGATACCCATAGAGATACATAGAGACCCATAGAGATACATAGAGACCCACAGAGATACATATATACCCATAGAGATACATAGAGACCCACAGAGATACATAGAGACCCACAGAGATACATAGATACCCACAGAGATACATAGAGACCCACAGAGATACAGAGACCCACAGAGATACATAGATACCCATAGAGATATATAGAGACCCACAGAAATACATAGATACCCACAGAGACCCATATATACCTACAGAGATACATAGAAACCCACAGAGATACATAGAGACCTTCAGAGATACATAGAGACCCACAGCGATACATAGAGACCCACAGAGATATATAGAGACCCACAGAGATATATAGAGACCCACAGAGATATATAGAGACCCACAGAGATATATAGAGACCCACAGAGATATATAGAGACCCACAGAGATATATAGAGACCCACAGAGATACATAGAGACCCACAGAGATACATAGAGACCCACATAGATACATAGAGACCCACAGAGATACATAGAGACCCACAGAGATACATAGATACCCATAGAGATACATAGAGACCCACATAGATACCCACAGAGACCCATAGATACCTACAGAGATACATAGAAACCCACAGAGATACATAGAGACCCTCAGAGATACATAGAGACCCACAGCGATACATCGAGACCCACATAGATACATAGAGACTCACAGAGATACATAGAGACCCACATAGATACCTAGAGACCCACATAGATACATAGAGACCCACAGAGATACATAGAGACCCACATAGATACGTAGAGACCCACAGAGATACATAGAGACCCACAGAGATACATAGAGACCCACATAGATACATAGAGACCCACAGAGATACGTAGAGACCCACAGAGATACATAGAGACCCACAGAGATACATAGAGACCCACAGAGATACATAGAGACCCACAGAGATACATAGAGACTCACAGCTATATAGAGACCCACAGAGATATATAGAGACCCACAGAGATATATAGAGACCCACAGAGATATATAGAGACCCACAGAGATATATAGAGACCCACAGAGATATATAGAGACCCACCGAGATATATAGAGACCCACAGAGATACATAGAGACCCACAGAGATACATAGAGACCCACATAGATACATAGAGACCCACAGAGATACATAGATACCCATAGAGATACATAGAGACCCACATAGATACTCACAGAGACCCATAGATACCTACAGAGATACATAGAAACCCACAGAGATACATAGAGACCCTCAGAGATACATAGAGACCCACAGCGATACATCGAGACCCACATAGATACATAGAGACTCACAGAGATACATAGAGACCCACATAGATACCTAGAGACCCACATAGATACATAGAGACCCACAGAGATACATAGAGACCCACATAGATACGTAGAGACCCACAGAGATACATAGAGACCCACAGAGATACATAGAGACCCACATAGATACATAGAGACCCACAGAGATACGTAGATACCCACAGAGATACATAGAGACCCACAGAGATACATAGAGACCCACAGAGATACATAGAGACCCACAGAGATACATAGAGACTCACAGCTATATAGAGACCCACAGAGATACATAGAGACCCACAGAGATATATAGAGACCCACATAGATACATAGAGACCCACAGAGATACATAGAGACCCACATAGATACATAGAGACCCACAGAGATACATAGAGACCCACAGAGATACATAGAGGACCACAGAGATACACAGAGACCCACAGAGATACTTAGAGACCCACAGAGATACTTAGAGACCCACAGAGATACATAGAGACCCACATAGATACATCGAGACCCACATAGATGCATAGAGACCCACAGAGATACATAGAGACCCACAGAGATACATAGAGACCCACAGAGATACATAGAGACCCACAGAGATACATAGAGACCCACAGAGATACATAGAGACCCACAGAGATACATAGAGACCCACAGAGATACATAGAGACCCACAGAGATACATAGAGACCCACAGAGATACATAGAGACCCACAGAGATACATAGAGACCCACAGAGATACATAGAGACCCACAGAGATACATAGAGACCCACAGAGATACATAGAGACCCACAGAGATACATAGAGACCCACAGAGATACATAGAGACCCACAGAGATACATAGAGACCCACAGAGATACATAGATACCCATAGAGATACATAGAGACCCATAGAGATACATAGAGACCCACAGAGATACATATATACCCATAGAGATACATAGAGACCCACAGAGATACATAGAGACCCACAGAGATACATAGATACCCACAGAGATACATAGAGACCCACAGAGATACAGAGACCCACAGAGATACATAGATACCCATAGAGATATATAGAGACCCACAGAAATACATAGATACCCACAGAGACCCATATATACCTACAGAGATACATAGAAACCCACAGAGATACATAGAGACCTTCAGAGATACATAGAGACCCACAGCGATACATAGAGACCCACAGAGATATATAGAGACCCACAGAGATATATAGAGACCCACAGAGATATATAGAGACCCACAGAGATATATAGAGACCCACAGAGATATATAGAGACCCACAGAGATATATAGAGACCCACAGAGATACATAGAGACCCACAGAGATACATAGAGACCCACATAGATACATAGAGACCCACAGAGATACATAGAGACCCACAGAGATACATAGATACCCATAGAGATACATAGAGACCCACATAGATACCCACAGAGACCCATAGATACCTACAGAGATACATAGAAACCCACAGAGATACATAGAGACCCTCAGAGATACATAGAGACCCACAGCGATACATCGAGACCCACATAGATACATAGAGACTCACAGAGATACATAGAGACCCACATAGATACCTAGAGACCCACATAGATACATAGAGACCCACAGAGATACATAGAGACCCACATAGATACGTAGAGACCCACAGAGATACATAGAGACCCACAGAGATACATAGAGACCCACATAGATACATAGAGACCCACAGAGATACGTAGAGACCCACAGAGATACATAGAGACCCACAGAGATACATAGAGACCCACAGAGATACATAGAGACCCACAGAGATACATAGAGACTCACAGCTATATAGAGACCCACAGAGATATATAGAGACCCACAGAGATATATAGAGACCCACAGAGATATATAGAGACCCACAGAGATATATAGAGACCCACAGAGATATATAGAGACCCACCGAGATATATAGAGACCCACAGAGATACATAGAGACCCACAGAGATACATAGAGACCCACATAGATACATAGAGACCCACAGAGATACATAGATACCCATAGAGATACATAGAGACCCACATAGATACTCACAGAGACCCATAGATACCTACAGAGATACATAGAAACCCACAGAGATACATAGAGACCCTCAGAGATACATAGAGACCCACAGCGATACATCGAGACCCACATAGATACATAGAGACTCACAGAGATACATAGAGACCCACATAGATACCTAGAGACCCACATAGATACATAGAGACCCACAGAGATACATAGAGACCCACATAGATACGTAGAGACCCACAGAGATACATAGAGACCCACAGAGATACATAGAGACCCACATAGATACATAGAGACCCACAGAGATACGTAGATACCCACAGAGATACATAGAGACCCACAGAGATACATAGAGACCCACAGAGATACATAGAGACCCACAGAGATACATAGAGACTCACAGCTATATAGAGACCCACAGAGATACATAGAGACCCACAGAGATATATAGAGACCCACATAGATACATAGAGACCCACAGAGATACATAGAGACCCACATAGATACATAGAGACCCACAGAGATACATAGAGACCCACAGAGATACATAGAGGACCACAGAGATACACAGAGACCCACAGAGATACTTAGAGACCCACAGAGATACTTAGAGACCCACAGAGATACATAGAGACCCACATAGATACATCGAGACCCACATAGATGCATAGAGACCCACAGAGATACATAGAGACCCACAGAGATACATAGAGACCCACAGAGATACATAGAGACCCACAGAGATACATAGAGACCCACAGAGATACATAGAGACCCACAGAGATACATAGAGACCCACAGAGATACATAGAGACCCACAGAGATACATAGAGACCCACAGAGATACATAGAGACCCACAGAGATACATAGAGACCCACAGAGATACATAGAGACCCACAGAGATACATAGAGACCCACAGAGATACATAGAGACCCACAGAGATACATAGAGACCCACAGAGATACATAGAGACCCACAGAGATACATAGAGACCCACAGAGATACATAGAGACCCACAGAGATACATAGAGACCCACAGAGATACATAGACTTCGCATACCAGTCAACTCAGGCGACTTACTCCGCATTCTTGTACAGGGGAATTGAGTTATCAGGTCCATTCGGCGTACAGCCGTTTCAGTGTGGACAAAACAATGTTTAGTCTATTTGTTTGTGTTTCTCCCTTGTGGTGGGACTTTGTAGGATGAACGTTGATATTTATAAGGGCACGGGGTGACCAATAAGGTCTGAATTTATCTGTAATAAGGTAGGGACACTGATAAGGAGTTCAGAGGTATGCAATATAACAAGATACATTATTTACGAATTCCGTAAAAAAAATCAGTATGTCAAGATCCACAAATGTATGTGGTAAATACGAGACGCTGGGCTTTTAAGGAAGTCACGAAGCAGTCATTAAAAGAGCCGCAAGTTACGGTCCTCACTCATCTACAGGTGCGCGTGTGGACAGGACTGAAGTTCAGCACAGTTTATTATACATACACACACACTCTGTCTCTTAAACTTCGCATGGTCGATTATCAACAATTCCACCCACGTACAAAGAGCCCCCGTTTAGCCTGTAACAGACTGTAGGGGCAAGTGCTGTTTACACATCGCACCAGGTACTCATTTGAGGCTGAGTCGACCTAGTGGAGGCCCGGGACCGGTTCAGATAATCGTCACTGGTGTTGGCCGTGAGCGGGAATCGAACCCAGGTTGCCAGGTTCATAGCGCAGCGCGCTACCGCTCCCCCCACACACTCGCACACTGTGGCACATACACAGGTACTGTATGTCTAAACATTCACAGCAATGACGCTACAAACGACAATAACCTTGACACGTGAGGGCACAAATACTGTTTCGACTGAACCCTATGTCTGACTGATTTACTGGACCGTGTGGCCAAATTCGCTTCCATGACGAACTCAAACGACGTGGGTGCCTCCGGTAGCAAGAAGTTATTTGCCTCGCCTGGTATGCAGGAGATCGTGGCTTCCATCCCGACCCCGACGATGCCTGTATATTTGAAGTGTTCTCTCTTTCCCTGTGGTCGCGTGGATTTTTCTCCGGGTCCTCTGGTTTTTCCCCCCACGTTTAGAAAGATACCTGTTACACTATTTGGCTGCTATACATTTCCACATGATAAGCCACTTCGTTGACCTATCATTTGTGGCCAGGTCGCTTCTGAAAAAGAGCGATTTAGCTCCGTGGGCCTTACCTGGTAAAATAAAATAAAAAAGTTTCGTTTAGGTTTTGGTGTAAACACTGGAGGCTACCATAATGTTACCGCCCCTCTCATTAATACACCGGCTCCAAATTATTACGCCGGCTCCAAATTCCCCCATCAAGCTCTGCGCATCCTCTTTATAATGAAGTTATTGTGGGCTGATTAGCATGGGGGGAAACCGAGAAAACTGAACGCGAGCGAGTAGGAAACTAGTTATCCAATACAAGTGGAACAGATGGAAATGATTCCATACTGCCGTCCTGACGAGCCAGGGTAGAGGGCACCTCGATGCCCACAGGAAGGGGAGATTCACGAGGTTTGTGCGTTTCACCAAACCTTTCCCTAAGGCCACGTGCATAGCCTCCCACCACCACCTGGCAGAAAGCAAACCAGAAGTGAATTCTTCCCTTTTTGGTCAGAATTAGTGACATGCTCTACCACGACAAGGCACTTCCTTGTACATTTCGTGTAAATGATTATTTGATGATTATTTACAATGTTTGGCGCCTGTTATACAGCAACATAATTTAATAACATATTATTTTATTGTTTCCCGTCTACGTGACTTTACCGAAAGAACCAAGAATATGAATTCCTGCAGTCACCAAAGCTTTCAATCAAAATATAAACCCTAAGTTAGGTGTAATATTAACCAAAGTGCCAAATTGCTGTTTGGCATGCGAAAATAGTTATATTATAGGTGTAATGTCCGGACTTTGTCTTCAATAATTCCTAATTAATACTCGTTTATGAAATATCATTGCTCCAATTCTAGATTTGAAGCGTTCGTGACTGCAAGAATTCATACTTTACCGAATAAAACCAAAGAGTATCATTGCTCCAAGTTAGTTTAATGTGCA
The DNA here is from genome assembly GCF_048934315.1 of Petromyzon marinus. Lineage (NCBI taxonomy): Eukaryota > Metazoa > Chordata > Hyperoartia > Petromyzontiformes > Petromyzontidae > Petromyzon > Petromyzon marinus. The sequence goes on from NC_133698.1 coordinate 2,132,116, forward strand.
CTTTCACAGCATTATATTGCCTTAGCTGCAGTGGTCACCAAAATGTATACCTAGCCCCAAATCTTCCCTTCAATTGTGAAACATCGTATTGTTTGCCTGGCGCATGATATTAACGAGCAGCGTGGAGACATAAACAACTCACAAGTCGGCATTGGCATGCTGTGTTTAATTTTGAGCTTCGGCAGTGTGATTTTCAGCTTTTTTCACCCATTTTTAGGGGTCCCGCAAACAATCTCCATGATATGCATGAAACATTCACTTCATTTCACATCTGTCTACCTAGTACAGTCGTGCAGTATATAAATTTGGGTACACCACAGGTACTCCGTCGACAGATCACATGTAATGGGATAAAGTGTGGTCATACCAAGCTCCAAATATCTGCTATCAAGTTCCCTGTAGCCGGGGCTCTTCCGGCAGCATTAGTGTGAGCAAGTAATTGCAAAGATGCACCATTGCACCTATTTCAAGTATAATATAAACATTTTATTTTATTTGCCCATGTTAGGCCCACTGAGCTGTTTCACCCTTTTTAAGGAACGACCTGGCCGCAAATGAAAGCTCGACGAAGTACGCTTATCACTTGGAAATGTTTATCAGCAAATGTTCTATGTAATAGACTGTGATAGACGTGTACTGTGGTCTCTTTCTCTGCAGGCTGGGCCCCTGTGCAAGGTGGTGATCCCAAAGACTAAGCCTGGCGTGTATCGTCTGAAAGCGTTCATCACGTTCAAGCACATGGAGTCGACCCCGTATGCGCTGGCTATGCTTCACGGCATCTTGCTGTTTGGAATTCCCCTGCAGCTGAAATTCTACCGTGGCAAGTGTCAGGACTGCTCCCTGCTTTCTCAAGCACAACACCAAGGCCTCATGCACACAGTATTAAAGGAAAACTCATTCGTTGCTGTGAAGCATTATGGGTAGAAGCAAATCTAAGCAAAACCCTGTTCTGTCTACTCATTAAAAAAACAATATGGTAGTCTATAAGACCATTGGCATTCCAGACTAGTAGAGGTATTCCTAGATTTACGAACGTTCGGTTTACGAAATTTTGCGTAAACGCAATTGACAAGTTATGGACACTTTTCGATTAACGGAATCAAATTTCCACATTAACGAAGTTTCACACGGCACACGCCGTGAGATCAAACAGGAAGGCTGCATCATCCATCCACGACACCATCACGGTATCCCTACAGTGAAACATTTACCTCTCCTATCTTTTGGTTAGTTCCCTGAAAAGGTTTAGTCTTTTTTTACGTGAATTATTCAGTCATTTTAATATTCATGTTCTTTATTCTTATTTTGTTTCTCTTGTGAAAAGTGATATCGGTGTATGTTTTGAGGTTAGCAGTAGAGTTGGAATGACTGTCCAAAACACACCCTGAATTTTCAGTATTAAAGGGAAAAGCCATTCCAATTTTCGAAAAAAAAATGTGCACGTGTGTCTTTTTTGGAGAACTTGTCCCTTTCGTAAATCGAGGTTTAGCTGTAGTATCAAGCAGAATTAGTGGTGGCTCTTTGTCTTCACAGGCGTATCGCCGTGTCTTGTGATGGGGCGGCTTTCGCGCTCGGCCGACGTGAACCACACAGTGCCGAAAGCCCCTACTGGTCTGCCCGGAGTTCAGTGGTGGCATGCTTGGATATTCTAACATCACGAATTGACCAATGTCTACAAAAACACATTTTCTGTCGCGATTTTTCACGTGAAAAACAGAAGTGCTCGTTCTCTGTTGTCAGGCGACAGAGAATTTACGTGTAATTCGACCTCCACAGCTTGGCCATATATCCTTTTTCGGAGATACAGGTCGTTTATGTGTGTATCACCGTAATGAGCGCCTGGGGAAAGGGGATGTCTCTGGCACATTGAGTCAACCTCAAGGCCTTCCCACAGGGTTCTCATTGCTAGACTCCTGTTTTTGGTGCCAAGTTCCTTAACAATAGAACAGATATACTCAAACAACCAATAACTAACCATTTATAATTTTCTTCATCATTTGTATTAGTATGAGATGACATAATATGTTTGAGAGTATTTAATCATACTTAACGCAATTTTTTTAAAGGATATTTCCACGACTCTGCTGTAGTGTACCCTGCAGAGGGTGGCTGAGTAGCCAAGAAGTTAACAATCTTGTTCCGACATTTAGTGCTCACCGCTTGCAATGTTATCCTAGCTCCGTGGTGATGCATTGGTGAAGACGCCAAACAAGAATGTCATCTTATAATTTGTGTGGCCTTACAAGGTTGTATGACGTCGCTTCTCAAGAGTAGAATGGAAAAAGTTAAAGGTGCAGTATTGAAATGACTATCTCGAATATTAAAAAAAAGGTGATTCATCATTTAAAATCGACTTACACTCACGGGAATGCATCAAAGCCTTTGCGTCAGAATCTATCGGTGTCTGTATACAAAAGGGGAGGAGGTGGCGATGAGGTTTAACAGGTTTCAGTGTACAGTACATATGTACTTCCTGCCTAGTCATTCGCTCCTCTCCAGCAGATACAACATGCCTAAGCCCGGATCATTTTTCAGAATCAGAATCTTTATTTATCCTGGAGGAGATATCCGATGAGCTACGAAGCTCTTTTTCTCAAATGTCCAGCAGGGGTGCAGGGTCAGAAAATTACAACAAACAGTGAGGCTCACTGAGGTAGCTCTTTTTCAAAAGTGCCCTGGCCACAAATAATAGTTCAACAAAGTGGCTTATCACGTGTGAATGTATAGTAGCCAAATAACCTCAACGCACGTTTCCTCCCCCACACACAATTCCCACACTTCTGCTCTCCTTTCCCAACTCCACTGGCTCCCTGTCTACTATCGCTGCCCGTTTAAATGTCTCACTCTGGTCTATAAATCCCTTCATTGTCTTGCCCCACCTTATCTTGCCTCTCTCATCTCTTAATACTGTGGCCCATCACATCCTCTATGCTTCCGATCTCTACCGTCTCTCTGCCTCCCTCGCTCTGCTGTGCCCAGTCTTGCTCTCTCGTTCCTTTTGCTTTCTTGCTCCCCTTCATTGGAACCAACTTCCACTGTAGCACATCAAACAATTGTCTTAATTTATCCCTTAAAATCAATTTGTTCTTCCTAGCCCAGGGTTCGGCAACCAAAATAACGAGCCATTGTTTTTATTCTGTAAAAAAATACTCAATTTCTAGAGCCGCAAAGCATGTGAATACGAAACGGTGGTCCTTAAGCAGTATCGTCACGAAGCAGTTCTTAAAGTGCCGCACGCAACTCCGGAGGCGCAAGCTTCCGACCCCTGCCCTAACCGTTGCTGTTCCGACTGCTACTCCCTGCCCCAGCCTCCCAGCTACGACCAGGCCTACCCTGAACACTACCCCAGCTGCTACTCCCTGCCCCAGCCTCCCAGCTACGACCAGGCCTACCCTGAACACTACCCCAGCTGCTACTCCCTGCCCCAGCCTCCCAGCTACGACCAGGCCTACCCTGAACACTACCCCAGCTGCTACTCCCTGCACCAGCCTCCCAGCTACGACCTGGTGTACCCTGAACACTACCCCAGCTGCTACTCCCTGCCCCAGCCTCCCAGCTAAGTCATGGAAAATAGGAAGATACATAAGCGATGAAGTGTCGTAGCACATTGTAGGTAGTGACTCTTATCATACTAATGCCTGCAGGTCACTAATGCAAATGAGACTATCCTGGTCTCTTTAGTTTACACCTGGTTAAACAAATAAACTTGAATATTATCACACATCTGTGGTGGAATGAGCAGTAATTGGAGATGGTGGCAGCAGTAAACATGAAATCATGAATTATCATCATCCTTATAATACAGTTCGGTGTTATACAATATGTTGAATGTTTATTTTAGATTTTGACAGCCTATGCCCAATCTGCACTTGATTGACATCAACCTAAAGAGTTGACTTCTTCTTCCGTACAGCTGCTGATGCTGAGCAACAACTACATATTTCACATTCAGGTGGTCAAGCCAGACAACCGCGTCAGGAGCACAGAAGTTTATCGCTGTGATGTATCTTTTGTATTTGTGGATCGGTCGTCGCGTTGTTATACGATCTGTTCTGGATGACCACAGTCGCACACTGCTGGAGAGTTTTACATTTTCTATTTGTGCATCAGGTATCCGCATCTACTGCCATGGTTTGTGCGGATGTGGTTTAGGGTGGACCATGAGCTTCATGGAAGATAAAAACCCCCCTGGGATCTTCTGCGTTGGGTCTTTCACAGGGTGTTTGCGAGTTCTTTTGAACTCCATTCAGCTCTCCAATCTTTATCGGGGTTGAATTTGCATTGTTGAAGGTTAAGCGCATAGGTCCAAAAGGGCTTGCGTGACTTCAAGCGATGACGTGGGAAGTTATTGAGGTCCTGATGAGTGGGAAGGCGACCGTTTTTAATCGATACGCACGACTTCCTGAAGGGTTGCATCATTGCGGGGGATGGGTCAGGGGTGATGTTCGTGACAGCACGGGCAGCCAAGGTATTGGGGTCCACTTGAGGATTCCAGTGATACACCACATTGCAGTTGTCAGTTGGACATAAATTAGTGGAGTGTGACTACTTCTGGTTCATACTGTTGCACAGTACTCGGCTACAGAGTACACAGGGGCCTTCGTTGATGTCCGTAGCACTGAGGGTGCTGATTCTCCCCAGATTGTGATTGCCCGTTTCTGGACCAGACTGACCCTTGTTTTGGTTTGTTTCAGGTGGTTATGGAAAGTTGGCGTACGGTCCAGCTTCACTCCAAGATAGATTGGAGTGGGGTCATGTCGCACAGTGTTGCCGCAGAAGGTCACTTTCAGAGTGTGCTTGGTGCTTCTATTATCAAGATGAAATGCAGTGATCGTTGTGGGGATTTAGCTTTAGCCTCCATTTCCGAATATTCTCCCATGATGTTTAGGTCTTGGTTCAGAGTAGATTCGATGTCGTTGCAAGTGGCTGATTATGTTGCCAGGGCAAGATCATCCACGTATAAACATTTGCGCGAGCCGGTTGGCAGCATGTCATTCATATAGACATTGACGAGTGTTGGCGCGATTACTGAAACTTGTGGCAAACCATTGTTTAACCGGGGTGAGCTGGCTTTTTCGATTTAAAGCTTTCGTGACTGCAAGGATTCATCTTCTTTGGTTCTTTCGGTAAAGTCATGTAGAATGAGAATAAAATAATAAATTAATAAAATAACACAAGTGGCCGAAACGTCGTGAGAATTTTATTGTGTTATTTTATTTTATTAATTTATTATTTCATTCTCATTCTACGTGACTTTACCGAAAGAACCAAAGAAGATGAGCTGGCTTTGTCGGCTACACAGACACGCAGTCACCGATTTCTAAGCATCGTCCATTTCAGGCCTATTGTTTCGAGGCAGGGAATGGTCCTTTCGAGCTTCAACAAAGAGCCCTTCATCCAGACTGTGTCGTAGGCCCATGACAAGTCCACGGCCTCGGATGTGCGTCGCAGGGGCCAGGAGTTGACTAACCCAGTACAATACTCTACTTAAAAGGCAAAGGGCCTACAAAACACTTTCAGATTCCAAAGTTAAAAAAAATGTTCACAGTCAGGATCGTAGCTATTAATATTTACAATATGTGGCAACACGATTACCATCACAGCTGTGTGCCAATTTAAAGTATATTAGAGATAATGAGCAGTGCTCATTCTGGGTTTGTTTTTATTCGCATTGCGTTGTTACGTAATCCAGCCATCCGGGCAGCCCATTAGGGGGCAGCATTGACCAAAAAAATCCCCCTTAAAATGTTCAAGCTGCTTCTCGCCGATTGAGACCCAAATTCTTCCACGATAGATCTGGAGAACAGCCAAGAAGTGGACAGTAAAACACAAATTCGGTGCAGGAAATGGGCTGCAAATAAGGAGGTGACCCAACAGATTTTGAGCATCAAATTATCATCGTCTTCCTCGTTGTGAAGAATATAAGCAACCCGCACCTCCGATTAACGCAGTTGGCTACGTACGGGTTGTCTGTTTTTGTTGAACTTCTTTCGCATTGTACGTAGCCAACTGTGCTAATTGGAGGTTTGAAAGAAGTTCATCATACATACATACATAACTGCCTTGCATTATCTTCTTTGGTTCTTTCGGTAAAGTCACGTAGAATGAGAATAAAATAATAAATTGATAAAATAAAATAACACAATAATATTCTCACGACGTTTTGGCCACAACACAAGCGGCCTTCACCAGACAGTCTCGTCCCTTCACCTGATGAAGGCCGCTTGTGTTGTGGCCGAAACGTCGTGAGAATATTATTGTGTTATTTTATTTTATCAATTTATTATTTTATTCTCGTTCTACGTGACTTTACCGAAAGAACCAAAGAAGATGAATCATTGCAGTCACGAAAGCTTTAAATCCCTTGCATTATTTAAATCCCGCCTTAAGACATTTTTTTTCTTAAAGGCATTTTCTCCTGATTAATTTTGTTATGTGTTTTGGGAGGTGTGGGGGAGGGGTATTTGTATCTGTCGTTAAATCATGAGCCTGCTTGCTTACATGAGGTTTTAGAGTTTTTTACTTGCTTGCTTTTAGCGCTGTGCAGCGCCTTGCGACCTCTGGGTGAAACGCACTTTATAAGTGTAAATTATCACAACTAATTCAATGAGCACATAATAAACCTCCTTCACATACATGTGTCTACCCCTCTTAAAATATCACAGTATTTTTTTACACATCCCAACAGTGTAATCTGTGCTGAAATAATTCGCTCCCAGAAGGCTGCTCCTTCCTGGCATGTGGAGCAAAACGTCGGATATTGTACCAAACAACACACGGTACAACCCAAAAACACATTGGATAAATGCATTGTAAGTTTTCTCATATACTGTCTTCACGATTTCCTTCCCACGATTCCGATCTTTTACCGCCCACTCTACCGATGCTACTGTCTTCCCATCTGCTCCTAGGTTTTATTGGACAAAGTTACAAATGCCTGTTACTAAACGAGTTGATGTTCTGCTTGATGTGTTTAGGGAGTAAATTCGAAACTCAAAGAAGAAAAATCTTGCAGAACAGGTCCGCTATTCTGCATGGAGACGAGGCCCTATCATACAGGTGAGGTGTAACGCTCCTTGTCCACATCACAGACTCGATAACAAAACCAACCACCTTTCACATTCCATTCAGTAACTTGAGTGATGTGTTCATGGGTAAGCTTGCCTCACCTACCATGATAAAGGTGCAGCCCTGTCATTGCTTGCTGAACCCACTGCTGGGGGAAGGGTCTACACCAGAGCGTGAGAGCTTTATAAGTCGTGTGGTTTTTTTTACAATACTTTGCCACACCACCACCACTCTCCGATCCAGTAATTATGTGATTTAAAAAGATTACCGTTACAGTTGACATGGTAATTACAACATTATGGTAATTAAATGTAATTGCCTACGTTTGTTACTGAATTACATCTTAAAGTGAAGAGCCAAGACCACTTGACTGAAATCTGTAAAAATAAAGAAATCTGTAACATTCCCAGAATACATCTGGAGGAAATTGTTTAAATGTAACACACAAAAAATTTGTTTTACAGACACAAGCAACCCGCACATTCTTTGGACGTGACCGTCCATCCCACCCAGCCAGCAAAACTTTTAAACTTATACAAAACCATGTGTCTCTTCCACCTTTCTCGTGGCTTCTCTGTACTCTCGCAATTTGACTCTGTGTCTATCTGTTTTTCGGTTCCTCTGTGCACGGTGATGTCACCACCGCACACGTCAACTTTGGAGCATGGCACCTAGATCACCGGGTTATCCAGCCTGAACAATTCTTTTCTAATGCAGTATGAGCATGATTATTCTGGAAACAAAAATATTCGTACTGTGGGTTCTTATTTAAGAATGCATGATCATGTTGTGCTGAGTCATCGAGATGAGTATCATGGGCTCCTTGAGTTACTGCTACCGGTTAATGATTCAGCACTGCCCGGTGAAACTTGGAGGCCTCTCATTCTTTCCATTACATTAATCATGGCCCTCTTAGCCGAACCCCTGTGAGGCAGTGCCTTAACTTACGTCCCCTGAACCTTGTACTGTTTCTAAACCCTTGTACTGTTTCTAAACCCTTGTACTGTTTCTAAACCCTTGTACTGTTTCTAAACCCTTGTACTGTTTCTAAACCCTTGTACTGTTTCTAAACCCTTGTACTGTTTCTAAACCCTTGTACTGTTTCTAAACCCTTGTACTGTTTCTAAACCCTTGTACTGTTTCTAAACCCTTGTACTGTTTCTAAACCCTCATTGTATCTTTCTCTGTATGACTCTCACAACCATCCGACAGACCTGAGAAAGGTTTTTAGGCATTTGCGTAACCAGTCGTGGGTCAACATTAACCATTTAGTTTCGATTATAAACATTCTACAACTCGTAAAGGTGATATTTACGTCGAGGTGTCACATTTATTGCTATAAAATCTGCTCTTAGAAGGGTAATTTGCGCTACTACTAGCCATACGCTCATGCACACTGCTCACTGTGGCAGTTCCCAAGGGAGGTTTCTTGACATGATGCCGATGTGTATATATATGTTGAACTTCTCTCCTTCCCCGTGCCTCCGATTAGCAGGATTGGCAACGTACGGTGTGAAAGAAGTTCAATATTATTCACGCATACAGACCATTTGTGAGAAATGCCATGAATGATTGGCCACTCCCCTTTGCCAATTTCTCTGCACTTTCCTTTGCGCCGACCTCGGCACCAGTGTGATGTCGTTTTTGCCGTGGTGCTGCAGTCACCCCGCCGCACAGCTCCCCGTCACTTCGCCCGCTCGCACGGCACGGCACCCCGGCACACTGCCCTCCACTGCGGCGGCGTCTCCCCCAGCCGTGCAGTTCAAGGTGGGTGGTTGGCAGTGGCAGACACAGGGGAAAGATGGGGGGAGGGCATCCCCCCATCCTCCCCCTGCCCCCCCTTGCTTGGCAAGATGTTATCTCCCTCGCCTGGTATACAGGGGGCTGTGGGTTCGACCCTGACGCCTGCTGTATATTTGGAGTTTGCGTGGCCGTGTGGATATTTCTTGGGGTCCTCATTTAGAAAGGTACCTTTAGAGTATTTGGCTGCAATGAATTTCCACGTGATAAGCCACTTCGTTGAGCTATCATTTGTGGCCAGATCACTTCTGAAAAAGAGCTACATAGCTCAGTGGGCCTTACCTGGTTAAATAAATAAAAAATAGTTTAGTTTAAATAGTTAAAAATCCCAAAAATGTAACATTGAGTGACAGAGAGAATGTGAACAAATGTATGTATGTTGAACTTCTTTCACACCGTACATAGCCAACCGTGCTAATTGCAGGTGTGGATAGAGGGATGAGAGAGAATGTGATGCGAAAGTGATGAGATAGTAATGATATAAAGTGATGAGATAAGGTTCATTTATAAACTATTATTTGAAATGTTTATATTTATTTTTATTTACTTTATGTTTAACCAATTTTTTCATTTTGTGTTATTATCATTTTCATGTATTTAATAGCTTATTTCCGTATATATTTAAGTTAATTAATTTAAAATATTGGTATTCGTAGGCCAATATCGTTATCCACGAAATTTGCTATTCACAAGCATCTCCGGAATGTATCCCTGGTGAAAAACGAGGGGATACTGTACCTTATATCTACCTACCAGAGAAAGTATATTGAACATTTATTTTATTTATTCATGTAGGCTTTATTTAAAAATCTTGGAATTTTTAAATGGTCTGTAAGGTTGCCGAAATATTGCGGTACTGTACCACGATATATCATACAATATAATGTCCAAGATAATAGCATCATCAATTTGGTAACATATCCTCATATACTAGCTACCCTTGTTCATTTAATTTAGTTTTAATGTATGTCTACACAAAATACTTCTGAAGTAATTAACTTGGAAATCAATGTGGTAAATGAATAGCTATTCATTACATTTGCGCTTTACAACAAAGAAATCTGGGTAATGTACAGCATGGCAATTGTATAACATCATAATTTTTGCAGTCAACTTAAGTGTGGAATTCCTTGAGTGTAACTGGCACCATGTGCATTGTGCGCATTATAGTCTGTATAGATTAGAAATGTTGATGGAAGCATCGGCAAGGAAGACCCCGAGAGAGTTTATCCCCAGAATAAATTGTTTTATATCCAGGGTTATGATGCCAGGCAGCAGCATCTCTACAGTGCAGCCTTATTGCAGTGAAGTTGCAGTCAGAAGTAGATTTGATCAATGATGATGATGTTGTTGATGATGATGACATTATTTACCAACTCTGTCGCCCTTTGTTAGGTTTCACCATCACCATTGGCCGATACACGACAGCTGTTTATGACCTGCCTGACTTCCCTGCGTGTTGAGCAGCAGCAGGCAATGCAGCCGAGGGAGCAGGGTCACACCGAGAGGCAGGATCCACACCACAGCCGCTCAGCTACGGAGCTCGGAAGCAGTAATGGATCTCTGCGGCACAACCACACCAGCAGCCACCACAGCGGCAGTCGTAGCAGCAGAGACGAAGTTGGGAGCGTTGGAGACCGTGTCGAGCGAGGCGGCTTAACTGGGCTTAAGGGTGGGAGAAAAAGGGACCTCAGAGCCAGGCTAGGGCCAAACGGAAACCACAGGCACGCGGACAGCAGATATACAGGTGAGAACCCCAGCATGGATTTCAGAAGGTACAGTGGAAGCCCTGATGGCCGAGATGACACCGTTTTTGTTGGAATAAGCCATGGTGAAGACAAGAGGAGTTGGTCATCGTCGTGTGTTTGGCGACACAAGAGTTCGAAATCTAATCATTTGGAGAGGAGGCAGGAGGGAAATCATCCTCGAGGCCATGATTCCAAATATCGGCAGCGAAGATCAGAGCCAGGTTACTCTCCTGGTCTTGATTCTGAATGTCGGCAGGGAAGATCAGAGCGAGATTACTCTCCAAGTCCGTATGCTAAATATCGGCAAGGAAGATCACAGCGAAGTTACTCTCCTGGTCTTGATTCTGAATGTCGACAGAGAAGACCAGAGCAAGGTTATTGTCCTAGTCTTAATTCTGAATGTCGATTGGGACGGTCAGAGAGAGATTGTTTTTCAAGTTCAGATGAAAAGTATCTGCAAGGAAGACCAGAAAGTGGTTATTCCCCGCATTCTGATGCCAGGTATCAGGTGAGAAAAACGGATGAAGCATATTTTAGGAGTCCGGAAGATACATTTCGGGCACAGAGTCTGGCAGTTCGGTTGCGCTCCACGCATCCCGATGCCAATCTCCGTCGGGAAATTTCACAGGAAGTCTATTCTAAAAACGTGGAAGACACGTGTAGCCCATCATGGACTGAGGAAATGCCTTCACAGAGCTACAGTGACCGCTTGGAGGATTCCGATAGAATAAATCTTGTTTCTCAGAATAGTTTGAGTCGAGGCAATGGAAGAGTCAATTCCCAATCTCATCTGACTGCCATAAGCAAGAGGAGGAATGACAAAAGAGGTCCTGTTTATGATTATGATGATGATGACAGGAGGCTCTACGGCCACAAAAGGAGCTCTCGCGTTATGTTTGATCAAGAAGATGAATACGACAATAGCCGTAAGATTGACGCTGAACGCTGGGAAGCATATCACACCGACCTGGTTGAACGCAGCCTTGAAGAAAGCTGTCGAGAAGGACTGAACGTGCCGAGACGGAGCGAGAGCAGGTACCTCACAAAGCGAACGGCGTTCAAGTCGGCCAGGCAGTATGAATCAGATGATGGGACGAGTCTCAAGATTACCACGGTGTTTAATTCTAGGTATTAGCTGCACATTTTTGTCAGTGTCCAGAATAATTTGTCGACACGCCATGGACAACATGTGTCGTGAGCTGACATGCTACACGGGTGTAGATGTTCCATTGGAAATGTTCTTGTTACCTACAGCATAATTTAGTAATGGTTGCATTCATGCTGCAGGTGAATCAATGTCACATATTTACACTACAGTGAGGGAAAAAAGTATTTGATCCCCTGCTGATTTTGTACGTTTGCCCACTGACAAAGAAATGATCAGTCTATGATTTTAATGGTAGGTTTATTTGAATAGTGAGAGACAGAATAACAACAAAAAAGCCAGAAAAACGCATGTCAAAAATGTTATAATTTGATTTGCATTTTAATGAGGGAAGTAAGTATTTGACCCCTCTGCAAAACATGACTTAGTACTTGGTGGCAAAACCCTTGTTGGCAATCACAGAGGTCAGACGTTTCTTGTAGTTGGCCACCAGGTTTGCACACATCTCAGGAGGGATTTTGTCCCACTCCTCTTTGCAGATCTTCTCCAAGTCATTAAGGGTTCGAGGCTGACGTTTGGCAACTCGAACCTTCAGCTCCCTCCACAGATTTTCTATGGGATTAAGGTCTGGAGACTGGCTAGGCCACTCCAGGACCTTAATGTGCTTTTTCTTGAGCCACTCCTTTGTTGCCTTGGCTGCGTGTTTTGGGTCATTGTCATGCTGGAATACCCATCCACGACCCATTTTCAATGCCCTGGCTGAGGGAAGGAGGTTCTCACCCATGATTTGACGGTACATGGTCCTGTCCATCGTCCCTTTGATGCGGTGAAGTTGCCCTGTCCAGTTAGCAGAAAAACACCCCCAAAGCATAATGTTTCCACCTCCATGTTTGACGGTGGGGATGGTGTTCTTGGGGTCATAGGCAGCATTCCTCCTCCTCCAAACACGGCGAGTTGAGTTGATGCCAAAGAGCTCCATTTTGGTCTTATCTGACCACAACACTTTCACCCAATTGTCCTCTGAATCATTCAGATGTTCATTGGAAAACTTCAGACGGGCATGTATATATGTGCTTTCTTGAGCAGGGGGACCTTGCGGGCGCTGCAGAATTTCAGTCCTTCACGGCGTAGTGTGTTACCAATTGTTTTCTTGGTGACTATGGTCCCAGCTACCTTGAGATCATTGACAAGATCCTCTCGTGTAGTTCTGGGCTGATTCCTCACCGTTCTCATGATCATTGCAACTCCACGAGGTGAAATCTTGCATGGAGCCCCAGGCCGAGGGAGATTGACAGTTCTTTTGTGTTTCTTCCATTTGCGAATAATCGCACCAACTGTTGTCACCTTCTCACCAAGCTGCTGGGCAATGGTCTTGTAGCCCATTCCAGCCTTGTGTAGGTCTACAATCTTGTCCCTGACATCCTTGGAGAGCTCTTTGCTCTTGGCCATGGTGGAGAGTTTGGAATCTGATTGATTGCTTCTGTGGACAGGTGTCTTTTATACAGGTAACAAGCTGAGATTAGGAGCACTCCCTTTAAGAGTGTGCTCCTAATCGCAGCTCGTTACCTGTGTAGTGGGTTCCAGGACACGGAGACGGCAGAATAGAAGCAGCACTATTTATTTAAACCTTAACAAGGGTTACACTAGAAGGGGTAGCGGCCCCTCCACCCGTATAACTCAGGAACACACCCCAGGCTCTCTAGCCTAAGCTCTAGGCTCCCAGTTCCTCCTGGTAGGGCTCTAAGGGAGGCTATCAGATCCGGCCCTGGTTAGGCACAGATCTCGGCACCCCGCCGACCAGACCGGCCCTTAGAAGGACTCTGACTCTGGGGCTCTGGGGCCGCACCACTGGCTTGCTGTGCCGGCCCTGAAAAGGGCAGCAGTCACAGGAGTTCCAGGGTCTCACCTAGCTGGCCTTCTTTCTTCACTGGTTGCTTCAGCCTCGGGCCCCACACTCTGCCCCGAGCTCCCTGGCTCCCCGCACTTTATACCCACTGGAGCCTTAGCGGACGTTGTTGTAGCCACCAAGGTGTGGGTGAACCACACCTTCCCGTGCCATGTGTTTATTCCCCATAGCACCCCTACATCTGTATAAAAGACACCTGGGAGCCAGAAATCTTTCTGATTGAGAGGGGGTCAAATACTTATTTCCCTCATTAAAATGCAAATCAATTTATAACATTTTAGACATGCGTTATTCTGGATTTTTTTTGTTGTTATTCTGTCTCTCACTGTTCAAATAAACCTACCATTAAAATTATAGACTTATCATTTCTTTGTCAGTGGGAAAACGTACAAAATCAGCAGGGGATCAAATACTTTTTTTCCCTCACTGTATGTGCGCTATTATATTTGAAAAAGATGTGTTTGTCCTTTTAATGTGCATCAAAATATTTCAGTTCAAAGTCGTAATTTACATTTGGCCCAATTGTTTGAATGGGTCTTAGCATTTTCACCAACGCCATTATCTTCTGCTGTCCAACTCATAGTTATATTTAATACAATTAAATGGCCAATAGCGATGATGGATGACCACAAATTGCGAACCTTTTGCAACGGGCGGCACAAATCGCGCGACCACTCGGCCCTGTCACGGCCTACCAGTACCCGATACTCACCCAAATGTTCCACCCGTGATGACTTCACTGTGCCATCTCCCCTTGAGTTGTCTCCCCGTGTGTGTTCCCTCCCTCCTGTGGCACTCCATTGCTCGTCTCATTCTCCAGTTGCCATCCATTCTCATGGTTCCTTCTGAACTTAATAGATGTTAACTCCCTCGCCTCGTATGAAGGAGGTCGTTGGTTCCATCCCGACCCTGCCGCCTGTATATTTGAAGTTTGGATGTCTCTCTCACTGTGGTTGGGTGGATTGTTCTCAAGGTCCTCCGGGTTTTCCCCTCTACATTTAGAAACATGCGTTGTAGAGTATTTGGCTGCTATACATTTCCACGTAATAAGCACACTTAGTTGAGCTCTTATTTGTGGCCAGGTCGCTTCTGAAAAAGAGCTATAGAGCTCAGTGGGCCTTACCTGGTAAAATAACAACAAATGGTTTAGATAACATTGCCTGCAATCGTGGGTTCTTCATGCCTTCTGATTTGGAGGTTTACTGTTTGTGTCATTTGTTCTAAAGCAGGGTCCTTCCTATGCTGCTCTTGCAAGTGTTTAAGGCTGTAAATGAGAACATCCTCACTCTCCCATCTTCAAATGCAGTGCCTTCAAAACAGAAAATAAAGATGGTGTGAGAGCACAAGCCTCGTTTTTTAAGTGTTTATTAGCCCTGTGTTTTTTTTTTACTTCTCATGAGTAATCCTCCTGAGAAATACTCCAGAAGTCGGCCTTCTCAAAATGAGTGCACATCATCGATCAAATTATGACTTTGTATTTGTGCACATGCAGTAATGCATGCAGCGGTAAACGAAGAAAAAACAAAATTACATGGCATTGTGTAAGGAATTATTAACAATCGTCTTGGCGTGGTAACAAATACTCCTAATTATATTTAAGAATCCTCATGTAGATTTGAAGCTTTCGTGACTGCAGGAATCCATACTCTTTGGTTCTTTCGGTAAAGTCGCGTACTTAGGTGACGTAGGTGACTTTACCAAGCGACCGTCTTCAGGTGAAGACGGTCGCGATCGATTATTTTCTCTACCTACGTGACTTTACCGAAATAACCAAAGAGTATGGAATCCTCATGTAACCTATAGGATTGCTTATTTTATTGCGAAAACTTTGTTTTCCCTATTTCTTACCAAGTGGGAACGCGCAACATAGATGTGGAGCTCGTGGGCAGTCATTAACAAACAAAATACGTTTATATATTAAATGTCCATGTGTATATCACAGGATGTCGCACAAATAGCAATTTTCAAACTTTCTAATATCGCATTAGCCTTAACTCCCTTCAGTCGGTGACGATGTATTTCTGATTCCAAAACAGAACCGTGGGTTTAATAGGATACGCGTCTTGGAGCTGTAGATGGTGCTGTGTCAATGAAAATAAATAAAAGTTAATCAAAAGACTTAAACAAAGCTTATCGTTCACATCAAGATCAAACATTTTTTGCGAAACAAATTGTAATCAAAAAGTAACTGCCCATCTTGTCGATTGCATCAATGCCCTTAATCACGTTTTAAACCACAGGAATGTCTGAAAGGCACAAAGCCTTTGTGCATATTCAAACGCATTCGGCATATCATGAGGAAGTGCGTCACGGTCCTCTTACGTCACAAAATAAATGCGTGAACAGATGTGACCGAATGACAGCAGCAGTGATAAACGGTGGACCGGCTACGTCTTTATTTGCACCATATTGTCAGCGATGGTCACATCGTCAGCGTATTCCCCGAAAAATCGTACGTGGAGTCTCCTCGACTTCAATGCGAACACAGCCGCGAAACTGACTAAATGGAATCAAGGGTGTAAGAAATAAAAAAACAACTTAAACATTAGCTTAATCCGCTACGTTTCAAGCAGTATGTGTTTTTTTTTGGCCAGCACCTGTATTCTGTCACGATGGAGTGTCTCTCGTCCCTTCCACAGATGATCATTGTTGACTCGTGCCCCCTGCACGAACAGCAGCAACACCTTCGTCTGCTGCCAACTTTGGGATTGGCAATCAATCAGGCGAAGGACATATTCCCCCTGCCCCCCCCATTGTTCCCGTGGTGCACAGCTACACGAGGACACGTTACATAATTCATGCAGGGGCTGTGCAGTGCTTGAGCTTATCCAGCCTAACCTCACCACACGACCAGTTGTTAACCTCCACCTGCAGAAGCACCGCGCTTGAGGAGGGGTGAACTGAGGGTTCCTTCTGGAAAACGAACTTAAATATACACCACGTAGGTTTTCACGACCAATATTATTCACAATAAAGGTTTTTTTGGGCTAGATCGTGTAAATATAAATGTGTCGTTGACCCACCAACGCCCAACACAGCCAATCAGTAAGGTTTGTCACGTAAACAAAACGTGCTAGCACACCGGTGTGTTGGAGAGTAAACCCACATTTACAGTAAAAAGAAATTGGCACGTTTTATGATAACACGTTATTGATGATCTGTAAAACGTTACTGATTATCTGTAACACGTTACTAATTATCTGTAACACGTTACTGATTATCTGTAACACGTTACTAATCTGTAACACGTTACTAATTATCTGTGACACGTTACTAATAATGTGACACGTTACTAATTATCTGTAACACGTTACTAATTATCTGTAACACGTTACTAATTATGTGACACGTTACTAATTATCTGTAACACGTTACTAATTGTCTGTAAGACGTTACTAATGATCTGTAACACGTTACTAATTATCTGTAACACGTTACTAATTATCTGTAAGACGTTACTAATAATGTGACACGTTACTAATTATCTGTGACACGTTACTACTTATCTGTAACGCGTTACTAATTATCTGTGACACGTTACTAATTATCTGTGTCCGATGTAGGTGGGTTAACCAAATTTATATTCACGTGATAGAACCCAAAACCTTTATTATGAATTTACATATCACCCCATGATCGCGCTTCCAAGAGGTGACTGCTCACTTATTTTCAAGAAATACCCCGCATTTCAAAGCGTAATATTGCGTGAAGAGACATGGTGAATTACAGGTATTAGTCAAAGTGGGTTTCTTGCTCAAACGAGCATTCAGGCGGTTCTTAGCCACCATTGACAGCCCTGAGCCAGTGGTGGAATTTCCATGTTCCTATGTCGTGGATGAGTCTATCGAAGGGAATACTACTCCACTTTCCCGAGATTGAAGAAGAAGCATATATGGTGAAATTAGGCACTCACAACTTTTGTACAAAACAAGCGACTGTGATTCCTTCAGGTACTGGGTGCTCTTCCCACTGTAGAGTTTTCTTGCATTCCTATCATTCTCGGTTTATGTTGCATTTTCTCATCATCATCATCATGGCCCGTAAGCTTTGCTCTCGCACATTACTTGAAAGTTGTAAACTGCGTTCCAGTCTCGAAGCCTCGTTGTAAGCACGCAGCTCTCTACGCTCTGTGCACTTGCCAGGTTTTGCGCCTTTATATTTGCCGTGAGTCTTCGTGTTTATAATCCAGGTGGTCATGGTGTGCACTGAGAAAGAAAAACTGACCTTGGTAGATAATTGAAATTATACGGGTAAATTGCTAAGGTCCATTCTGAGTAAAGATTGTAAATAATGTGGATGATACACCGCTGTTGACTCAAGGATGTCGTACAATTGATAAAAGCTACAGGAGCAGAAACACATTCTAACCTTTAGTCTTTACGGTGTACAGTATTTTATTATTGACTAGAGCCTCTACAGCTATGTAACTACAGTATTCCCTCATTCAAGAACTTTCTACCCGCGATTTTGGCTATTCGCGACTCGAATCTGGAACGCTACACGACCGCATCGAGAGAGAAAAATGATGAGTGATGAGAGAGGAAGTGATGACGCAGTGATGAGATTAAGAGATGAGGGATATATAATTTTAATGTATCTAATAACTTTTATATTTATTTAGGGTAATTCATGAAAATATAGGTTTTTATATGCCAGTATCATGTGTGAAATGTGCTGTTCAGCAGCATCTCCAGAATGTATCCCTCGCGAATAGCGAGGGATACTGTAATCCATATTTAGCATCCTTCAAGACCCATCCTTCCACAACAACTGCCTGAGGAAAATCCGTCGTATCTTCTGGTCAAACAAGATTCAAACCGGGACCTCTTTATCAAGACCAATTCAAGGTTCAAAACGCGACAGAGAGAGGGCTCTGGTGGATGGGACACGAACCGAGAATGGAACCCCAAAACTGCCCCACGGTGGGACATCACCCGGGGAAGAGACCACGTGGCGCAGCCGAAGGCTACCTGGCGACACGCCAATTCAAGACCAACCAAAGACCACGAAGCAGAGAACGCTGCTCAAGGCACGGCCTGGGCTTGTTGCCGCCTCATGCTCCACATGGAGCGAAGAGGCGTAAGTAAGTCAATGACCCATCCAACATTGAGACCTACTGCCCTCTTCCACGTGTGCGTGTTGGAGCTCAAGCGACGTTGAACAGGAATCGCATTAATGGTGACGGCGGCGGCGGCACACAGCTCCCCACTAATTATTACTCACGAAAATAAACCCAGACAGCAGCTTATAGAGTGGCGCTGTTTGTATGAAGTCGCTGCTGCCAATGACGAATATATAAATAAAAACGTAGCTATTCTCGCGTGGCCTCTGTGGGAACGCGTACCTTCAAACGGCCGCGTGCCAATTGACACCCCGCATCACTGAGGGGCCGTCCATAAATGACGTCACGCGATTTTGGACGATTCTTGACCCCCCCCCCCATCGTCACACGGCGTCACAAAAAGTCAGACCCCCCCAAAAAATATGACGTCACAAAGCTCTGCCCCTCTCCCCCCCCATAAATAAAACATGCTTCAAATCGCTTTACGCTATTGTCATTGTAGTGCGTATTTAATATGGCGCTGCACTCTGATGTTGCTATTAAAAAGTCTATTTACTTAAGTAGAACGTGTTGTCTCTATTTAAAGTTGCGCATTTTTATGTGACGTCACATTTCTCAAACTCCCCCCCCCCTCGTCACACATCGTCACAAATGTTTGACCTCCCCCCCCCCCCCCCAGGTGCGTGACGTCATGTATGGACGCCCATTACCACGCAGTGGGGCCGCGGTGTGGTCATTGAACTGGGCACGCAGTGGTGCACGTGGGTGCAGCGATTTCTGGGGAATCAGCAGCGACGCGGATTCAAGGCGCGGGCGCTGAGTGCAGGCGACGTTGCTCGGAGCGATGGCGAGGCGGCACGTGTCACCCACGTGACACCAGAGCAGATGGGGGGTGGGCCGTGTCACACGCCAAATGAAACAGCAGCTGAATCGGTGAACGCTTCGCTTAGCCCTCCCGGATGGGGTTACAGCACTACAGCTGTTGTGCTATGAACCTTATAAACGAGAGGAAGCTTGTTTTGGGGGGGGGGGGGGATAAATCGCGGAAGTGTAAATGTGTCGTTAACCCGCCACCACCCGACACAGCCAATTAGGTTTGTCACGGAAACAAAACGTGACAATTAGTTACTCGTCCAGCCCACCGGTGTTCAGAAAAGTAAATCCACAACTTTGACAATTTGAATACTGTGATGTTTGCCTGGTAATTCCACCCAGCGTCATCGGGCGATTTTGCCATAATTGTGAAGAGATCTTACCTGCTTCCAGTCTTAAATAGAGCAAGATGACCTTATTACTGTGAGCTAATCAGGAACGACACATTTATACTTACACGATCTGACCCAAAAAACCTTTATTCTGAATAATATTAGTCACGAAAGCCTATTTGTCAAAATTATAGGAAGTCTGAATGCATGCATTTACTGTTCTGCACTATAGCAGTGATAGACTACCGCTACGGAGAGTGAAATGTAATATCAGAAAAGAACATCTTCTGTATGTTGAAATGTAATATCAGAAAAGAACATCTTCTGTATGTTGAACTTCTTTCACACCGTACGTTGCCAACCGTGCTCATCGGTTTGACCAGGGCCTGGGTCACCTCCAGCTGGCGATTGATGCCACTGATCAACGTTTGCCGCTCGCATGCATATTGTCTTATTTTGTTTTATTGTTTTATTCTCATTCTACGTGACTTTACCGAAAGATCCAAGAAGACTCTCATCCCATCCTATAATTCAGTATAGTTAAGTGGCATGGTGATACAGATCATGTACGGACTGGCTAAAGG
Source organism: Petromyzon marinus (assembly GCF_048934315.1). Classification (NCBI taxonomy): domain Eukaryota; kingdom Metazoa; phylum Chordata; class Hyperoartia; order Petromyzontiformes; family Petromyzontidae; genus Petromyzon; species Petromyzon marinus. The sequence continues at coordinate 2,152,594 of NC_133698.1, forward strand.
CTTTCCTACTGCTCATGGTGAACACAGAGGGTACTGCTTGCCGGTCTAAACTATATAGTGGGCTTGGTGATAGCATATCATAGCAGGAATATCAGCTGGTCTGGGCTTCGGGCCCAGGGTTTCCTTTCAACAGCCTTACCCCATTCCTGTCAAGCTTTTAGTGGTTGTGCTGTAAAGTATAGCTCTCCGATTGTGTTTTCAGGTTGCATTTCATGAACCGAATGTTCATCTTAAGCAACTGAATACCCTGTTCCTGAGAAGCTCCCTAAGCACATGGAGCGAAACATCAGAGGCATCGTGCTGAATGAACACGCTGTAACAACGCGGCGACATCACATCTGGAGAATCCGGTCTCTCCGCCAAATCATGTGAATGTGTTTCTATACTTGGTCTCGCGTTGTGGCGCTTGACTGGCCTCAGGCACACAAGAGGACCTGTTGTACGCGTTCTCCTCCGAGGCTGGGGCTGTGCTTTGTTCGCACATACACACTGCTGGAAATGGGTCGCAGTGTGGATTTTCACTGAAATGTTCTGTTCCACGGGACATTTACCCAAGCTCTGTGGTCCTGTAGTGGGATATTTTGGCGACCTTCATAAATGTCTTGACTTAAAGCTTTCATGACTGCAGGAATTCATATGATTTGGGTCTTTCGGTGAAAATAACAAAAACTACGACGTTTCGATCGCAACACAAGCGGCCGTCCTGATGACCGCTTGTGTTGCGATCGAAACGTCGTAGTTTTTTGCTATTTTCTTTGAATCCTATCTACGTGACTTTACCGAAAGACCCAAAGAATATTCATAAATGTCATGGGACCTTTTGATATTGTATGATACAGCTGCTCACCCCGTGCTATAAATGCTCTGATACGTGTGGCATTGGCTTTCGACTGTTCGCCTTTTGGCATCCTCTGGTCTGATACTGGTGAGACTCGGCCATGGAGAAGGATGTCTCTGGTGTAGGTCAATCAGTTTCAAAGACAATGCAAGTATAGTATCAGACCATGTTTGTTTGCATGTTCACCACAAGTACGTGTGGATGTGGTCAATGCAGACTCAATTCCTTACAAACCAATTGGTGTTTGAACATCAATAACTCCTGTTTTATTGCCAGAAAGGGTATTCTTATTTTCTTATTTTTCTTAACTCCACAAATGGGTGTTTATAATGTGTAAGCGACGACTGTAAAGCTGTCTGCCATGTGGAGGACGCCGGCTATTTGTGAAGGCTTGAGGCACCTCCCTTGCATACTCGCTGGTCAAATGCACGCTTGCAGCACAATGCAGGGTGGTGGACAGTCATAGTGGTTTTGTCAGTCATTCGAGCAATAATGCAGCGATACAAATGCATGGGCTTTGTTGGGCTAATTGTACTTGTGCTAATGATGGCACTGCTCCAAAGTGTATAACCCTGACCACGCGGTTAATGCTATCACGATGTTCTTACAAAATAATCCGCAGACTACCTGCTGCATCTCCTCTCTGTTTCAAAGAACAAATTTGACCTGAGGTCTTCACTCATTTACCAGCTTCACATTCCCTATTGCCGTACAAAAACTGGAGGAAGGGCCTTTGCTGTTGATGCCCCCAGGGTCTGGAATGCTATTGCCAATAAACTGCAACTTGAATCGCTACCAATGAGATCTTCTCCCAAAACTGCTCTAGAGGAGTTGTACACCCCTAGCTACCACTGCTATTCATTGGCGTAAAATAAAATAAAATGTTTTGCTGCGGATGACGCTGCAAAGTATTATCTGTATTTTGATTTAGCGTGCTGATCTTAAAGGTGCATTGAAAATTTTGATACTCCGACTGATGCTTCTGTTGTTGTGGAGTAACTCATGCAGCCAGCTATGGCTCTAGGATTTTGGTGTTACATGTTATTTATGTAGTTTATTGTAAAAATTCGGTCACAGCCCCTATGATCACTGTTACGTTGCAATCATGGCTTTATTTTTTGGTGATTTCGAAAAGTTTGTTGGTTTGGACATGTTTGTTTTGTTGTAGTACGGAGTTAGACTGATGGCCTTAATCTAAGTTTTCTTGTGGTTGTTGTTGTTGTTTGACTTGCATCCCACTGGGATTTTTTGCACATAGCGTTGGTGTACGGTGCTGTTTTCAGGAATATTTTGCTGTTTTTTCATGGATTTTCTGTTTGCACAGTCACACAAAGTCACTTTAAGATGTTTTCTTGTTTGTGTTTTTTTGTTTTTTTTGTTTGTTGTGGTTTCACCCGATTCAAGAGCCGAATGGCTCACAGAGCTATACCAAAATAAATAAAAATAAACTAAAGTTTCCATTTAAAGCTTTCGTGACTGCAATGATTCATCTTCTTTGGTTCTTTCGGTAAAGTCACGTAGAATGATAATAAAATAATAAATTGATAAAATACAATAACAATAATATTCTCACGACGTTTTGGCCACAACACAAGCGGCCTTCATCAGGTGAAGGGGCGAGACTGTCTGGTAGGACACTGTCTGGTAGGACACTGTCCTGGTAGGACACTGTCCTACCAGACAGTCTCGCCCCTTCACCTGATGAAGGCCGCTTGTGTTGTGGCCGAAACGTCGTGAGAATATTATTGTTATTGTATTTTATCAATTTATTATTTTATTATCATTCTACGTGACTTTACCGAAAGAACCAAAGAAGAAAATAAACTAAAGCTAAGCCTACACTAATTTTAATATGGAAGGATCATGTCAAATACTCCTTCCTGTTGGATCAACATAAGTCATTCACAAGCATGCACAACAATTGCAATAATTTTTGGTGATACCAGCATTTGAAGTTGCTTCCCTTTGCCAGCTTAATGCATTTTATAAATAATCGTATTTATCCTAACTCTCATGCTTGTAAACATCCGTTTGAATACAATTAATTTTGTCTGGTTTTGCATTGAACTTAAAAGGTGCTTTTGCAGAACTTATCGAACGACTGTGTTGGGTTTGATTCGGTTTACAGGCATTGCCTTTGTTCAGACCTTAACTTTCACATCACAGTGTGTAACCTAAGTTATACTGTTCAATGCCAGCACAAGAGGGTCAGCCAAGCATATTTAGAATAGGACACTTCATTATAAAAACTGTACAGCAGAATGTTTTTCAAATTGATAATAAGTTCAAAGTCTCTCATATAATATGATGTCGCTCTGGGCTTCATATCAGCCTGAGCTGTCCAGAGCTGAGCTATAACAAAAATGTTTCCCATATACTGTATGGTATTAGTCATTCTCACACAACATTTTTGGGGAACATGTGTTTTCTTTTATGATTGGTGACTATTCATTGAAGTTGTTTTTCTATCGAAGTCGTGATTGTATATTTTATTTTTGTCTCCACCTTGGAAGCTGCCAGGGTCGAAATGGTGAGTACTGTAGACTGATCTTGCAATTCAGAGGTCGTGGGTTCAGTCTCTTGGCATGGCAGTCAGTTGCATTAGTGGGGCAGGTTTATTGAATTACTCTTCCTCTGTCCACCCAGCAGTATAAATAGTATACTACAGTTAATCGATTGGGAGATCGGTGGTGGGATAAAATGTGGGTGTTTCGTGATTTTTGTTATTTTATTTTTTTACCTACGTGACTTTACCCAATAGAACCAAAGAGTATAAAATGTGGGTAACCAAACCTCTTCCAAAATAAAACAAAATACCCCCAGAGGGGCGTTAGAACTCACTCAAGTGGCATGAGTGAGCAATTGCAGGGCTGCCCTTTACCTCTTACATCATATCCAGTTGTATGTATATGACCAAAAATCTCAGCATACATACTCAGAAGTACCCAGATTTAAAACTAATTTCTTTCAAACCGGTTTTCGTGTTTAGATTGTTGTTCTTCCCGCGCACCTCTGATTAACGCAGTTAGCTACGTACGGTGCAAAAGAAGGTCAACGTACGGTACATTTGTAGTGTCGTCTGTGTGCGTGGGTGCCGTGCGTCGCACACATGCTCAGTCAGAGACGAGGTGGTCGCAGGAGGCACCGTCCTCCCTTTTTATTGTTGTTGAGTTCACGCCACCACTCGGGCCCCCTCTCTCTCATGACCATGCTGCCGCACGACCCATCCCAGACACGACCCTGTCCGCGTTGCACCGAGGGCGTCGACCGGGGCAGCCGACTAATGTCCGGCCGCGCAATGATTGGGCGAAGGCGGTAGCGTCGACGAGACGAGTCCAATCCCAGAACCGGCAGCCCAGAGCTCTCGCTCTCCGCTGCTTAGAGTCCCCTCAGCGCGGCTTGGCTCCGCCCTAGCCGCGCCTCCCTTCTCGAACCCTCCAGAGGGTTCCAGGGGTTTCCCCAAGAGGTCTACCGTGACCCTTGCCTCAGTTCCTCCGCCCTACCGGCACACCCGCGTATATGCTCAGTGGCGTGTGCGCTAAGTGCCCACCCGCAGTTACAGCTGCTGTACAACAGTCATCGCTATGTCACTACACATTTTAAAAAAGGAATGTGGTTGCAAAAATATCCCACACGTCATATATAAGGACTGCACATGCCATTTGTCAATTTTTACCCCTATGTACTTAAAACTTGATACAGCAAAATTTGCTCTCCAACACACCACTTCACTTGATGCAGCAATTTTGCTGTGACGGTTTCCACCTGAAGACGGAAGCTTGTGTTGCCTCCGAAACGTCGTGATTTAATTTAGTTGTTTTCATTTATTTTATAGATTTTTTATCCTATGTGACTTTACCGGAAAAAAACAAAGAGTATGAATCATTGCAGTCACGAAAGCTTCAAATCTAGAATTAATACCTCCTGTTTTATTGCAAAGAAAGGGTAAAACCTCTTCTTATTTTTCATGAACAGCATAGCTTCTAGAAAGGGCCGTATCCATCTTCCCTTGTGCCTGATTATCTAGCAATCGAATATATATTCGAACAAATATAAGCCGAACCCCCATTCTCTGTCTCCAGACGTTAACACATATTTAGTCCATAAGCTTATTTGCTTTCCATTATCAATACAGTAATAGCAAGCAATATTTGTTTAATAATTGTCTCAGCAGGCTCAGGATGCTTTGTCGACGAATTGAAGCAAATATAAGCAAACGCTGTTCTGTTTCCACATATCAATACTGGGCTGTATAATGTAATTATATTTCTTTAAGTTTACTTATTTATCCAGGAATAGGCATAATTTATGCATGCCTCTTATTTTAGGAGGACCCTGCACTGTTTATTATTTCTAGATGTTTTCAGCTATTGACCGTGGACAGTATTTATACAAGTGGGAGGGAAACCGGAGCACGCCGGATACAACCCGCGAGAGTGAGGGGGCAACATTCGATCCCCGATAGAAACGGATAGCGATAAGCTCACTTGCTGTGAGTGAGGGGGCAACATTCGATCCCCGATAGAAACGGATGGCGATAAGCTCACTTGCTGTACTGCTTCCTCTTGGCGAGCCAAGCAAGTTCTGTTACCGTGTCGACCACGGGAACTGATTTTCACAACGTGTGCCCGGTGACCCACCAACCCTCGCCTCCACTGCCGGATCACAGACAGAGAGACACGCGCGGAGCCACCACTGCCCGGTATAAGCCCATAATCATCATATTTATTTCCACTGGAGGAATCCGATGAGCTATAAAACTCTTTTTCACAGATGTCCAGTGAACGGTATGTCCATCAGCCTATTGGATTTCCAGACCGGCGTTATGGAAGATGTAACAATGCTCCCTCTATTGTGGCAACGTGAATGTTAACCTGTTTTGACGACGGTGGACTCGACATTATTATTATTAAAATAGCTGCCACAAGCCACGGTAACACGCGGATCACAGAGCGGTGACGTAATGCGCAGTGACGTCATGGAGGAACACGGCGTGGGGGAGGGGCGGGGTGCAACGCCGAGGGGCGGTGCGGGGAGCGGTCCGGTTGAGGGGCCTGGCGCGGTGGAGGGGCGGGGATCGGGTGAGGGTGGGGGAGACGTCAGCGAGCGAGACCCGGCGCGCTCGCGGGAGAGGGGCGGGGCTAGGGAGGGGGGGAAACAAAAGTCGCGCGAGATGTGGGCGCGCGCGCGCGTACGCCAGGGAAGAGGGGCGGGGTTTTTTTTGGGGGGGGGGGGTTTAGGGGCGGGGTTTTAGGGGGGTTGAGGGGCAGGGCTTGGGGGGGGGGACAACAGCGCGAGAGTCCCGGTGCGCTCGCTGGGGGGAAAGGGAGGGGGGGGGAACAGAGAGGTCGCGCGAGACTTGGGCGCACGCGCGGGAACGCAGGGGGAAGAAGGGCGGGGCTTAGTGGTGGTGGGGGCTCGAGGGGCGTGGCTTTGAGGGGGGGTGGGAGCAGCGTGGTGGAGGCGGTGGGGGGTGCGGAAGAGGGAAAAAAATGGGCGCGAGCGTGTCCGGGCGATGCGGCGTATGATTGGCCGCGGGGGCGTCACGTGGGCAGAGAATGTTCTGGAAAGTGGCCGGATATAAAAGGGGCGCGCAGTGCGGCGTGCGGCCTCACACTCGCGTCCGCCATCAACCGACAGGCCGCGCCGCCCTCTGCCTGCCCCGAAGAACCCTCGACTAAAAGAAAGGAAAAAAATAAGTACGTGTAACCTTTTATTTGGGAGGGTTGGGGGGAAAAAACTGTTTACTTCGCGATAATGTTTTAAATTAGTGGTGTTTCGTCGATTTTTGTCTGTTTTTTTATTTCTCGTTTTCCTGTGCCGGCCCCCGCGCGGTTCGCCGGTGTTTTCCCGGCTGTGGCTAATGGCGGCCAGCGAAAGCGCGGTACAGTGTTAGCGCGACTCCGGGTGGTTATTGTTTGTTGTTAACTTTAGTTATGAGGCGATGTAAGATAATTTGTGTTTTTTTTTTTAAGGTAAATGGATGTTTGCGTTACAAAATGGCGTGTGTTTAGTCGACCCCCTGCTTTATTTTTAAAAAAATATATATAGCGTTGGTAACCGCGGCTTGGTTTAATAGCATAGAGTAAGCCAGGTCTGCTTTTAAAGCAAACGCTGAGTGTTGTGTATTCACGACGTTGTCTTCACCGCGTGGAAGGAACTCGAACTTAATCCTTGTAGGGAGGGGCGGCTTGCGCTTCTGCTTAATGGACTCTTGCGGTCCAGAGGTCGCCAGCTCGATTTTGCGCCACGGTCAATGCATCGTCGTGTTTAATATTTTTAAGCTATTTAAGTGCAACACGGCGCTTTTGTGTGGGCGTGTCGGGTCGTTTCGCTCCACGTGTAGGAGGGAGATTCTTCAAAGAAGCGGCCGCCGCAATGGGTCTCGATGTCTTAATACAAACCGGCCAATCTAAAACAACGGAATGCTTATACAGCATCGCTACAGAAGACGCGGCGAATAACGCAACCGATGGGCGGTGGTAGCTTGGAGGAGCAGATTGCGCCCTTGCACAACCTGGTTCCTCCGCAGCCATTTCCACGATTTGTCCGATGTGCCCTCGCGCGTTGGCTAATGCACGTGGCGTTGACCAGCTCTAGACTGTCGAAGAACTCTCGTGTAACGAGACGTCTTCGCGTATTGTTACGTGATTTTTTTTTCCCTTTTAAACAAACCCCGTCCGCATGCGCCTATTGGATAATTGTAGGGTGGGGAAATAGCGTAATGGCTCGTGGAGGTAATCTCCAGGATTTTAAAGGTTTTTGTAATTGTGTGGCGATGATGGGTTGACCACGGTGGTGGTGGTTGGGGAGAGACCGGCTTGAGATTCCGCCAGCGAACAAAGACGGGGGGGAGGGGCGGGTCACGTGGGAGGGGGGCATCGTGAGCCCCGCCCCCTGCCTACTTCGCAGACCGGCATCCGGTCACGTGGGCACGAGCACATCGTGCTCGTCCCGGTTCCGCTTTTTTGTGGGCGGGGCTGTTACGTGAACGTGGTTGTAGGGGCGTGGTTATTGAGGGGGGGAGGGGTTTTCGGGAGGGGGCGTTGCTGATGCGGGGGGGGGGGCTTTTGGGTGGCAAATGCGCGGTGGGGGGGGGTGTTTGGTGCGATAATGGAGCGGCTTCGAATAAAAACTTAATAATAATTGGGAGGAATCGCGTGAGCTTATAGAAGCTCTTGTTCTCGCAAATGTCCAGACAGATCGACTCTTGCGAGTGTGGAGGCGGTTCGATTAAAGTAAACTGCGATTTAATATTTAAGTGGACGCTAAGACTTGTTGCATCGAGTGGGGGAAGTGTGGTGGTGGTGAAGGTTTCGGTTTTAATGGTAAATGCGAGGCTCTTCCGCGCTGAGCCCGGGTTGCTGTTACGGATTTCGCTTGCGTGCCAAAGGGCTGAGCTTTTTTGGGAGAGGGGGGGGGGGTGTTGCGTAACTCGTTGCTGCAACTGCTGGCTTGTAAACCTCGCGAGGGATTAGGAGGCGTAACTGATATGTACCTACATTTTGTGGTTGGCTTGGCATGACGAGCATGACGTGTTGGCCCGCAGCCACAAATGCAGCCGAGTACGCGGTGTACTCGCCAAGCGGAAACAAGACCTCAACATGTTGATTCTCGGATAGACCTTTTAAACTATTCATTTTTAAACATTCTAAAGATAGACGTATTTCAATGGGTGCAACGTTTAACGCTTAAAATTTACAACTCGAGATTTTCATTATGGTTTTCGAGATCTTTTTGTTTCAAAATATGCATGTGTACATGGCAATTCTGACTGAATTTCCTCCCCCCCCCCCCTCTTTGGTGCAGACATAAAAATAAAGCAAACATGTCGAAGGGACCGGCAGTAGGGATCGACCTTGGCACCACCTACTCGTGCGTGGGAGTGTTCCAGCATGGGAAGGTGGAGATCATCGCCAATGACCAGGGGAACCGCACCACGCCCTCCTACGTGGCCTTCAATGACTCGGAGCGCCTCATCGGTGATGCAGCCAAGAACCAGGTTGCCATGAACCCCACCAACACCGTCTTCGGTACGTGTTAATATATTTTCGCCAAAGACCTGAATTGCCGGTTTTTGTGAGTGCAAGGGAGGGGGGTTATCTTTATATTCACTACGGTGGATTTAATGTATGGTTGTGTGCACATGTTGGCTTGGAGGCATTTAAGTCGACAAACCATGCATTCTTTTCATTTGAGCTACCCCCTGGCTTTTTACGAATATGCCCTGAATTCCGCTGGTGAAATAATTGCTAGTAACAAGGATGTTCCCCCGTCGCATTTTCTGCAGAAATATCTAAAATTAATGATGCACCACTTGATAAAAAAAAACCCAGATTGCATTACTGACATTCCCGCATGTCTTGTTAATGGCCATAGTGGCCACGACTGTTGCTGACCTCAAGCTAGCTTAACCTTGAGACGGGCGCTGCTCTTAAGTGATGGTCACTTTATTTAATTGCAGATGCCAAGCGCCTGATTGGGCGCCGCTTTGACGACCCTGTGGTGCACGCCGACATGAAGCACTGGCCATTCACGGTGGTGAGCGACGGTGGGCGACCCAAGGTGCAGGTCGAGTACAAGGGCGAAAACAAGACCTTCTACCCAGAGGAAGTCTCCTCCATGGTGCTCACCAAGATGAAGGAGATTGCAGAGGCCTACCTGGGAAAGGTAATGTCCTGGCATTTAATGGATAATCTCTCTTTAAATAATTGGTGGGCGGGGTTATGCGTGTTTGAAGAGATTCTCACGTCCTCGTCAGTTTACAATCGTTGCTTGTAAGTGAGCCATGTATAGTGTAGTACTTGGATGCCGTAAGGACATGTGAAAGAGAAAACTGCACCTTCAAAGACGAGTGGTGTTATCTCATTTATTTTCATTATAATGTTACTTAAAAGCATACCAATAATTTTGTGCTGATTTTGTGAATACGTGAATGCTTTAAATAGTTTTGTTTTTTCCGCGGCTGACATGCACCTGTGCTTTGCCTCATTTCCAGACTGTAACAAATGCTGTGGTGACTGTACCGGCCTATTTCAACGACTCACAGCGGCAAGCCACCAAAGATGCCGGCACCATTGCAGGGCTGAATGTGCTGCGTATTATTAATGAGCCAACAGCAGCAGCCATTGCCTATGGCCTTGACAAGAAGGTAATTATGCACACCTGGGCACAAGTGCTGATGTTGTAGTCTGTTCCATTTTTGAATGTGTAAATGGTTGTATATTGTTGCATGGTTTTAATTTCTGCTTTTTTTTTGTTGCCGGTTTACTTTCGCTCTGGACATGAGGTACAAAAGGTGATATATGACGGGCACACTTGAATCCACCCTTATTTCGCAGACATTCTCATGCAATGCATTTATGGAAAGGTGTAGAGACATAATTTTACCCATTATTTGAATTGAAATGACCCTTACAACTTTTAAAGGGGATTAAATTTGTTAAATTGCAACATTGGCTCAACCTTTATTTGAGGTTAATTTGGATTGTGAGCATCACTAAGCTGGTGTCACCAATATTTTGGATGGAAATGCATTGATTGAGGCTTTCAGTAAAGTGTTTTTATTCGGGGTGAATCCAAGTAATATTGCACAACATTTTAAATTGCAATTGTTCTTTTGTAAATACGCCGGTTCGCAGTCGTACGGCTATTAAAAGAGGTAAACAATTACGTTTCAGGTTGGCGGCGAGCGAAATGTCCTCATTTTCGACCTGGGCGGCGGCACATTCGACGTGTCCATCCTGACCATCGAGGACGGCATTTTTGAGGTGAAGTCAACGGCGGGCGACACTCATCTGGGTGGCGAGGACTTTGACAACCGCATGGTGAACCACTTCATCCAGGAGTTCAAGCGCAAGCACAAGAAGGACATCAGCGACAACAAGCGCGCCGTGCGTCGCCTGCGCACTGCCTGTGAGAGGGCAAAGCGCACCCTCTCCTCGTCCACTCAGGTATGGTCGATGGACCGCTCGGCACGTGTCTGAGCCTCTAAACCGTTTTAGGTAATACGTTGAGGATGTACTATTGATTTTTTTCTGGGAACGTTTCTTGAAATTTTTACAATTGCACAGTTGTGATGTGAACTTCTGTGGAGGTGTAGGTGGGGTTGGCAATTTGCACATCCAACTGGAGTTTACATGTTTTTTTTCCCCAGGAAAATCTTGACTGTGCAATGCTTTATATTTATTTGTCCTTAAGAAACGTAATAGGAGATACGTTGGTAATTAAAGTTTGCCTCGTCGAGTGGCTTTACGTGAGAGAAACTGATCATCTGACTGTCCTTACAGGCGAGCATTGAGATCGACTCCCTGTACGAGGGCATCGACTTCTACACGTCCATCACGCGTGCTCGCTTTGAGGAGCTGAACGCCGACCTGTTCCGTGGCACCCTCGAACCCGTGGAGAAGTCTCTGCGTGACGCCAAGCTCGACAAGGCCCAGATCCACGACATCGTCCTGGTCGGTGGCTCCACGCGTATCCCCAAGATCCAGAAGCTGCTGCAAGACTTCTTCAACGGCAAAGAGCTGAACAAGAGCATTAACCCTGACGAGGCTGTTGCCTATGGAGCTGGTAAGCCTTTGCAGCTGAGAAAAAAAACACATTGCTTTAAAATTGCAAATTAAATCGCTGTGATGATGGATTCCATACCATTCGTAGTTTCCACCAGAGACCGTCACAGGTCAATGATGGCCTAACCTTCCTTGGATGTCTGAGCGATTTTAAAATTGTATATTTTTTTATTTTATTACCAGTAAATGTGCAATGAACAGGAGCTAATGCGCGTTGTTTTACAATTCAGCTGTGCAGGCTGCCATCCTCTGCGGAGACAAGTCTGAGAACGTCCAGGACCTGCTGCTGCTTGACGTCACCCCGCTGTCCCTGGGCATTGAGACTGCTGGTGGAGTGATGACTGCTCTCATCAAGCGCAACACCACCATCCCCACCAAGCAGACGCAGACGTTCACCACCTACTCTGACAACCAGCCCGGTGTGCTCATTCAGGTATGGTACCACGCCAACTGTGCTTGCAAAAAGACCTTGTGCCTTGGAGCATAATGATTAGCTTTTTGGGAGCGTAGATAATTTCTTTTGTGGTTTACATATATACCCAAGTGGATTCTTCCATATTTATGTTTAGGTGTGCTCGATGGTACTGATTGCTGTGATGATGGATTCCATACCATTCGTAGTTTCCACCAGAGACCTACACAGGTCAATGTTGGCCTAACCTTCCTTGGATGTCTGAGCAATCAAACACCATTTTAATATACTTGCAGTATTGCTTCTTAGATTTGGCAATCAAACTCCACCTGTCTGCGATTTACAGGTGTATGAGGGTGAGCGTGCCATGACCAAGGATAACAACTTGCTGGGCAAGTTCGAGCTGACGGGCATCCCTCCTGCACCCCGTGGAGTCCCTCAGATTGAAGTAACCTTTGACATCGATGCCAATGGCATCCTCAATGTGTCTGCTGTGGACAAGAGCACTGGCAAGGAGAACAAGATCACCATCACCAATGACAAGGGTATGTGGAACGTCTCTAAATCTCGGGTATATGTAATGTATTTTACATAACACCAGTGGCTTTGGATTTCACTGCGCAAAGCTAAGCGGTATGAATTTTGACTTAACTTTCGTGACTGCAGGAATTCATTCTTTGGTTCTTTCGGTCAAGTCACGTTGATGGAAAAAATAATAAGTTGTACGATTCTTGTTTTGTCACAGGTCGTCTGAGCAAGGAGGACATCGAGCGCATGGTGCAGGAGGCCGAGCGCTACAAACAGGAGGATGAGAGCCAGCGCGACAAGATCTCTGTGAAGAACGGCCTCGAGTCCTACGCCTTCAACCTCAAATCCACCGTTGAGGACGAGAAGCTGCAGGGCAAAATCAGCGATGAAGACAAGAAGAAGATCCAGGACAAGTGCAAAGACGTGCTGGACTGGCTGGACAAGAACCAGGTGAAGTGACGCACCTGGCAGACGCTATGGCATAACCTGGATATATCTATCGCCTTTTATTCACAACTAGTTTTTTTTTAAATAGACTACTTTGAATCCCGTTTTTGCATGAACAGATTAATTTGTAATTTACAATGGGCCAAGTCGGCAGTAATGTGCTTCCTGGCCTCTTGATCAAAGTTGTGCATTTACAAAGCAGTTTTCTGGCCTCTTAAGGGCTGGTGCATACAAAGGATGCTTGGAATTTAATGGCAATGTAGGGTTTACGTTTTTGCAAAATAACTTGCACAGAAAGATGGTGGGATACAGACTATTAAAATGGTGGTGTTGTCCACTCAACAGCTGTGGCACCTAACAGAAGGCAGGAGTTGAAGGCAATGTTTTGCCTTCACTTCGACAAGCCTTGGCTTCTTAGATGAACATTGCTATGATGATGGATTCCATACCATTCGTAGTTTCCACCAGAAACTTCGGTTGATGATGGCCAATCCTTCCTTGGATGTCTGAGCAATGTCTATCGAGAATAACCATATTACTAAATGGTGTTGGCTTTGTTAAATGCGGTTGTAATCTTATTGGTTTGCTGGGGACTTTGCATTGCAGACTGCTGAAAAGGAGGAGTTTGAACACCAACAGAAGGAGCTGGAGAAAATCTGCAACCCGATCATCACGAAGCTTTACCAGGGTGCGGGTGGAATGCCTGGGGGAATGCCCGGTGGCTTTCCTGGAGCTGGTGCTGCCCCGAGTGGTGGTGGCGGTTCTTCATCCGGCCCCACCATTGAGGAGGTGGATTAAATACGGCCAGTAAACCAGATGCAATCCTTAAGTTAACACCATGGCTAGACAAGCAAATCAAGCAGGACCTTGTACAATTGTTCTTCCCAATACCTTTTGTACTTTGCCATTGCCCACAATTTATCTTAAAATAATTGTCACGGTTTGACCCTGTTCATATTGTAATTGCAAGTTTACAGATTTAATGTACTGTGGGATCCTTGCATGTCCATCTGGTTTCCCAGTCGTTCTTCAGCAAGGTGTTCCAAGTCTGAAAGTTTTGGGAATTTGGCTCGAGTTTTAAACTTGATGTACAATTTTAGTTGTAACCAACAAAATTGTTAACGAATATTTGCAGTAACCATGGCCAATAAACTACTAGCATCTGGTGCTGTGAAGCGCTTATGAGGACCAGCACATGCATATGAGCACTGTTGTATGTGAACACTGTTTTGAATGTCTAGTCCTTAAATAAAGCAACCAACAATGTGTGGTTGTGGTGTCCTTTAATGTGGTGTTTTCTTTCTCATGTACTGTAATGCACTTTGAAATGACCAGTTCGGAGAACACTCGAATGGAAAAAAAAGCATTGTTTATAAACAATTCATTGAATAAAAGAAAGTTGGCACTGGACAAAACTACTTGTCTTACGGGTTTAAATACTGCACTTTTTTTGCGAGCTGGTAGGGTGTGCTGTTTGATTCTCGCCAGTGGTTAATATGGAGTGCCTTGGTTAGCCAACCCAAAATGAGCATTGGCTTATGGTGGCTTTGTAAATAAAGACTACGTTTGAAGGCGTTTTAGTCGTTGAGCTTTAGATCTGGCGAGTGTAAAGGTATTTGAGGCCACGCTGTGAAGCCTGCATAAATTGGTACCCATCTTGCTCAACGCATCCCTTACACCGTTCATTTGTGTGTATTTGAAAAATACATAATTGGGACCTTTTCACGTGGTTTTAATTTGCCAAAACCTGATGTTTGCTATATGGTACCACTGCAGTTTCTTCCGATTAGCATGGTTGGCTACGTACGTTGCGAAAGAGTGCAACATGGATGTCCTCGACCTCGAGGGTCTTTTAAAATTTGGTTATGCCCCCTGTAAAACTAATTGTACGGTCTCCCCATGCACGGCAAACATGGCACAGATGCTTGATGTCCCCTTGGTGCAGATGGTTTTTCATTTATAAACAGCTTCCTATGTTTGAACTATGAAAACTGCTGCCATCTGGTAGTTTGAACCTTAAACATCAAAACGAGACTACCTATAACACTTCATTTTACCAGGTGAGGTCCACACATTGCTCTTCCAAGCGCGACCTGTCCAAAGAAGTGTTTGTAGTAGACGGCCAAGTGTTAATGTGGAGGGAAAGACCTGCAGAAAAATCCACGATGGCACGGGTAGAATACTAGAACTCCATACGGGATTGAACCCACAACCTGTTTGAGAGCTGGTTAACGTCTCCAATGCAGCGAATCCACTTTCTGAACTCCACTCGTCATTTTTCCTGTTCCCTCGGGAATAAGTACGGGTTTCTTGAAGCTGAACTTGTAGCCTTGTGATTTTTAATGAGGGATTAAGTGAACTGTCATATGCAGTAGATCATGTCGGTGGAAGTTAGATTTTTAAGGAAATTAATCTTGGGAATTGAACATTATCCTTGCAGAAGTCATGACCCTATACTAATCAGGAACTTTTACTCCCAAGTAATTAAGTTTTTATACTCTGGTTCTATTGGGTAAAGTCACGTAGGTGAAAATAAAATAAAAAATCACGACGTTTCGGCCACAACACAAGCAGCCTTCATCAGGTGAAGGGACGAGACTGGAGGACAGTGCTGGAGTGGGAGAAGCCACGCTTGGATCACGACCTTTAAGCTGTGTGAGAAGAAAGTGCCTTGACAAAGGAATTAGCATAGAATTTAGCATTGAAATAGCTGAGTGATTAGCTTTTAACTGGTTACAGAAATAGCTGTTAAAGTTGGAGCATATACATTCACCGAGGCACCTAGTACTCATCAAACAGGAGAATTTAGCAAAACAACCACGCTCAGACAGCGGACCTTTAAACTGTGCGAACAAACAAGGTGTTCTGACAAAGAAATTAGCATTTGATTGGCAGATTTTAAGAAAGGTGGTGTACGTGCCGTTTGGCGCGGGGGGGGGGGGGGGGAGTTGACCTATTGATGGTGTGAAAAGGGAATTTATAAGAGCTGCGAAAGTTTGGGGTACCACTACTTGAAAAATATACTGTACCATTGAAATTAGTTTAATGTTTAGTTCGATTTAGAACATCTTTCCAATGGTTGCTTAATTTGAAACCATCCTCGGTTGAAATTGTGTCTGTGTTTGTAGATCTGAATTGCTTCATGAACACATCTCTGATAAAAGCCCGTGGATTTGCAAAGAACCTTGGTATCGGAGAAAATTATATCGTGATCCCCCACAGCGTTGTAACAGTGATCAGCCACAGCAGAAGAATTCGTTTTGCCGTGTTTCAAATCCTGATTCCCACCACCACCCAGCCCAAAATAATTCTCTCATCAAAACTTTATACCATAGGGCTCATTGCATTTCGGACCAACACCACCTGACCAGTGAATTAAAACATGTACGCCTGGCCCTCAAAAGGAATGGTTACTCTGACCGCACCATCCGCCAAGCTGTCTCCCTCCATACAGAAACAACCACTTGATACTCTGGTCAAAACCATCACACTTCCATATATAGCAGGCGTTACTAAAAAGATTTCCAAAATTCTAAACAAACACAAGATCCAGGTCCGGTTCAATACAGTACACAAAATTCGTGATCTTATCCCATCCGTGAAGGATGTCATTCCTGATTTACAGTACCCCGGGGTTTACAAATTGAGTTGTACCTGCGGTGATTGCTATATCGGTGAGACAAAGCGACATGTCTCTGACCGAATTCGTGAGCACAAATCAGATTTGAAACACGGCAAAACGAATTCTTCTGCCATGGCTGATCACTGTTACAACGCTGTGGGGGATCACGATATAATTTTCTCCGATACCAAGGTTCTTTGCAAACCCACAGGCTTTTATCAGAGATTTGTTCATGAAGCAATTCAGATCTACAAACAGACAATTTCAACCGAGAGGATGGTTTCAAATTAAGCAACCATTGGAAAGATGTTCTAAATCGAACTAAACATTAAAATAATTTCAATGGTACAGTATATTTTTCAAGTAGTGGTACCCCAAACTTTCGCAGCTCTTATAAATTCCCTTTTCACACCATCACTAGGTAAACTCCCCCTCCCCCCCTTCCCCCGCGCCAAATGGCACGTACACCACCTCTTTCCTAAAATCCGCCAATCAAATGCTAATTTTTATGCTAATTTCTTTGTCAGGACACCTTGTTTACTCGCACACAGTTTAAAGGTCCGCTGTCTGAGCGTGGTTGTGTTTCGCTAAATTCTCCTGTTTGATGAGTACTAGGTGCCACGGTGAATGTATATGCTCTGACTTTAACATAGCTATTTCTGTGACCAGTTACAAGCTAATCACTCAGCTATTTCAATGCTAAATTCTATGCTAATTCCTTTGTCAAGGGGTACCTCTGCGGATGTGTATACTTTAACTTAGCTATTTCAATGAGCCATTTCAATGCTAAATTCTATGCTAATTCCTTTGTCAAGGCGCTTCGTGTTTTTCTTCTCACACAGCTTAAAGGTCGTGATCTATACGTGGCTTCTCCCACTCCAGCGCTGTCCTCCAGACAGTCTCGTTCCTTCACCTGATGAAGGCCGCTTGTGTTGTGGCCGAAACGTCGTGATTTTTTGTTATTTTATTTTCACCTACGTGACTTTACCCAATCGAACCAAAGAGTATGGATCCTAGCAGTCACGAAAGCTTTAAATCTAGAAATGTTTAAGTTTTGTCACGGCATAATAATGAGGTCTAAAAAAAGCGAAAATTGCGTTTACAAGATGGATTGCCATTTTGTTGTGACTAGTACTCCGACCCAATTTCTCAGATGGCAGCACGGTGTAGGTACTGTATGATATCTTTAAAATGCAAATAATTTGCCAATTCTGGAGTACATTGTAAGCACAATAACCCTGATACACCATTGGGAACATAAGCCTTGGAGGTATTGGCGTTCAACTAGTTCCCGACATGCTGCATGCACCCTGGATAGTGGGTGTTTCATCTGCCTGAAAATGAATTGCCGGAACTGGCGTTTAATGGCGAGGCGTGGTTGCGACAACGGCGTTGGCAATGGTAACCTTGTGAAAGAAACATTAACAAAAACGCTAACTTTATTTCATGGGGTAAGGCCCACTGAACTAATATAACAATTTTTCATAAGCTCCCGCCACAAATGACAGCTCAACGAAGTTTGCTTATGTGGCAATTTATGGCAGCCAAATAATTGAGACGCATGTTTATAGATGTTGGGGGGGGGGGGGAACCGGAGGACCCGGAAAACAAATCAACGCGACCACGGGGACAGAGACACGCAGACTCCAAATATACAGCAGCAGGGGTCAGGGTCGGGATCGAACCCACGACCTCCTGTATACCAGCCGAGGTAGTTAACATCATTTCTTTAGAACTGCATTTTGTTTTAAGTTTGTTGTCGCGCACCTCTTGATTATCACGGTTGGCTACGTACGGTGCGAAAGAAGTTCAAATGCTCTTGCGAAATAGAGCAGTGCTTCTCAACCTCGTTTTTTTTTAATCCCACGGCACTTTTTCTGAGCGTTACTCTTATCTTGGCGGCACACCGAACAGCCATCGTGAGACCACGGTAGGGTGGGGGAGTCCGTCTCGCGGGTAGTCGGGGACCCATGGTGTGGGTGTCGTGGAGAGGTTGCGGGACTTGCCCGTTCGGTTCTTTCCGAATGCCTCATGCCGACGATTTCACGGCACAAGCTGGCTGGGACTTCGCGTCTCGGCACGCACGGCTGACGAGGAAGAGGGCTCTTGAAAGAAGCGTGGCACGTTATTAAATTATGAAAAATAATAGGTTTTACCCCTTCCGGCAATGAAAACAGGCGTTAAGATGTTCAAACACCAAATATAAACCTTTTACGACGAATCAACTACCGCATTAACCACGCGTGAACATGCAAACATTTTCCGAGCATGTTTTGTTTGCACGTTCACCACGACGTGTAGTTAATGCATTCAGTAGTTGATTCCTTGCAAAAAATGCTTCTATTTGGTGTCTGAACATCGTGACATCTGTTTCAGTGCCAGAAAGGGTGAAACCTGTTCCTATTGTTCGTAGTTTTATCCGTTGGCGAGGGCTGCGGTGGTCCTCGGCCGGGAGTTACGCGGACCCCGAGGGGTAACAACGTGGCAATGTACCACGGGCGATGTGAGCTGATTTATAAATGCGTGCAATCATACCATAACATCAAGACTCAATGGTGAAGTCACGTAGGAATCTGCCAATATAAAACAACTACGATACAAATGTAAATCCACGTGGTATAAAAGACCTTTGTAAAATCAATATTGATCGTAAAGAATTTGGTTCCTAAGAGTAACCAGCGAACAAATGACGTCATACATGCAGAGCGACAAGTTGAATTGGCTAAGTATACAAAATAAAAATAGGTTTTTACCCCTTCCTGGCAATAAAATATAGGCGTTAAGATGTTCAAACACTAAATAGTTACCTTTTTGGAAGGACTGCGGTGTATTATTTTGTACCTCACAAAACGGACATGAATCTTATGGCGAGACTCCGGGGTCCCGAATAAACGGAGGTCAAAATCGTAATTTTTATTTATTTTTGGCAATTCCATCCCACTGCGCACATAAACGACGCGACCCACCCAGAAATAGATCCTCTTGTTCTTCGCCAAGCACCCGTCATTGGCAAAATTGCCGTAGTCACAAACGAAACTTTTAAACTTTGATTAGCGCATCGTGTAGAGCTCGTTGAGAAGAATAGATTGCCTCGTTCGCCTTCAACAGACATAAAATGACGTCGCAACGCAGTTTATGTGAGAGCCGGGGGTTTATGGGAACCCCGGGGTCCCGCCACGAGGTTCATTTGGTATGAATATTGATGCCTCATTATCCACGCATTTATTTTCTCAGAACCATGTTGGGTCGGGCAAAGATGGTTTACTCGCTTGAAAGAAAATTCAACAATATGACAAAAATAATAATAATAATGTTTTACCCTTTGTGAAACTCAAACCTGCTCTTATTTTTTGCATACTTTGATACTGACAAAAAAGGTCCCAAGTTAATTTTCAACCAGGGTGGGTGGGTGTTGGGGTTACACAGTGGCCCACACAAGGTTGAGTGAGAAACAACTGCCTTGACCAGGGTGGGTGGGTGTTGGGGTTACACAGTGGCCCACACAAGGTTGAGTGAGAAACAACTGCCTTGACCAGGGTGGGTGGGTGTTGGGTGTTACACAGTGGCCCACACAAGGTTGAGTGAGAAACAACTGCCTTGACCAGGGTGGATGGGTGTTGGGTGTTACACAGTGGCCCACACAAGGTTGAGTGAGAAACAACTGCCTTGACCAGGGTGGGTGGGTGTTGGGTGTTACACAGTGGCCCACACAAGGTTGAGTGAGAAACAACTGCCTTGACCAGGGTGGATGGGTGTTGGGTGTTACACAGTGGCCCACACAAGGTTGAGTGAGAAACAACTGCCTTGACCAGGGTGGGTGGGTGTTGGGTGTTACACAGTGGCCCACACAAGGTTGAGTGAGAAACAACTGCCTTGACCAGGGTGGGTGGGTGTTGGGTGTTACACAGTGGCCCACACAAGGGTGAGTGAGAACCAAACTGCCTTGGACCGTTCTCTGTACTTATCAACCTCCCCACCACCGCCACCACTCGAGGCTGCGGTAATTCCTGGAGCCGGCGCCTGCCGAGTTTTCTGAGAAACGCGCCCCCCCGCCCCCACCACCGTACGGCGTTTGTCGATGGCCAGGCACTCGGCTCTCGCCACTTTCAATTGACGCACGCGGCCACGCGTGTCCTGTCCCCGTGACCCCGTCCCGTCACCTCGTCAGCTTCGGAAGAGTGGAGAGGTATGTCGGACTCGCGTCTTATCAACAACAGCAGCTACTGATGTTGTGTTCCTGTGGCGAGACCGGCTGAGTAAGTTGTTGTTGTTTGTCTTCAGAGCAGCTGACGGCAATGTCTTCGTCGCCCGCCGTGAGTGAATGAATTGGCTTGAATGCTCGTCGCGAACTCTGTCTCCGTGCGGCGCACGAGGTGGCGAATTTCCCGACAGCCTCTTCGTCGTGGGTTTACAAGTTGTGTATTTGACTTTTTGAGCCGTTTTGCGAACCTTTTTCACCTCGTGACCAACGCGTATCCGATGTTCCCCACCGAGTAACGTTTCGCCCCCTTGTATCGTAAGTCAAAAAAAATAAGTTGTACCAATTTGAAGTTATAAACAATGCAAATGTGTGCGTGTAAAACGAACGCTTTTCTCCTTCATAGTTGTAAAGGGAGCGTGGAAAACTGCCAACACGCTTTGTTGCTCCGAGCGAGGCGCGCACACCAACGTGAGACTGATGAGAATGGTGAGAATGATGAGAATGGTGAGAATGGTGTTGTTATTCCTCGACAATTTCCATGGCTCTCACGATCAGAGAGGGGATCGTGAGTAAGGTTGGCCGCGTCAATATTTCTGTTGATTTTCCCCTTTTTGAAAGCAAGTACGTCTCGAACACCCCAGGTTGTACATTTTTTCCGCGTATTTTTCGCGCTATCGCTGATCATCGCTGTTGAGTGCAAAATGTGGTTTGAAAAGCCCCAGTAGAAATACGCAGGGAAATCTTCACAACTTATCTCATTGTTGCTGTGAGAACACAAAAAGACACGGAGACAGGGACGTATTATGAGAACCGTTGACGAGTGTTTCTCGAGAGAAGCGAAGTACCCAAAGGTAGGAATAGGTTTGACCCTTTCTGGCAATAAAACAGCTGTGTTCACGTGTGCAAACACCACACAAGAAACATTTCGCAAGGAATCAAGTACTGTATGCATTGACTGCACGTGCCGGCGGTGGTGAACATGCTAAACAAATCGTGCTCTGGTAGCCGTCGTCCTCAGACTAAAACGTCAAACTCAGATTGTAAATGTTGTTGTGGCCTGGCTCCCCAACACACAACCGGTTAGTGCTGTACTCGTGACGAATTGGCACGTTCTGTTGACGTGGTTGCGGGTTTTAACGACGCATTTATATATTTACGCGATCTAATCCCCAAGCAAACCTCTATTATGCATGATATTGGTTGATAATAATATATGCATTTTATTTAAACGGATTGGCCGGTTGCCAGAAAGGGTGAAACCTATTCTTATTTTTTATACTTTGATACTGGCACAAAAAGAACAAGGTCCCATTTTGAACGACGTTTAGTTCGTTGCTTTAAATGTCGACTTGCCTTGGGCGTTGAGGTTGGAATATTTATTAATGATCAAAACCAAAAACCACGACTCCCTCAGTGACGATCCATCATGCCACTCGTGTTGTGTCTCTGTTGTGTTGTGTCTCTGTTGTGTTGTGTCTCTGTTGTGCTGTGTCTATGTCTCTACTGTGTTGTGTCTCTGTTGTGTTGTGTCTCTACCGTGTTGTGTCTCTGTTGTGTTTTGTCTCTGTTGTGTCTCTGTTGTGTTGTGTCACTACTGTGTTGTGTCTCTGTTGTGTTGTGTCCCTGTTGTGTCTCTGTTGTGTTGTGTCTCTGTTGTGTTGCGTCTCTGTTGTGTTGTGTCTCTACTGTGTTGTGTCTCTGTTGTGTTGTGTCTCTGTTGTGTTGTGTCTCTGTTGTGTTGTGTCTCTGTTGTGTTGTGTCTCTACTGTGTTGTGTCTCTGTTGTGTTTGTCTATGTTTCTACTGTGTTGTGTCTCTGTTGTGTTGTGTCTCTGTTGTGTCTCTGTTGTGTTGTGTCACTGTTGTGTTGTGTCACTACTGTGTTGTGTCTCTGTTGTGTTGTGTCTCTGTTGTGTCTCTGTTGTGTTGTGTCTCTGTTGTGTTGTGTCTCTACTGTGTTGTGTCTCTGTTGTGTTGTGTCACTACTGTGTTGTGTCTCTGTTGTGTTGTGTCTCTGTTGTGTCTCTGTTGTGTTGTGTCTCTGTTGTGTTGTGTCTCTGTTGTGTTGTGTCTCTACTGTGTTGTGTCTCTGTTGTGTTGTGTCTCTGTTGTGTCTCTGTTGTGTCTCTGTTGTGTTGTGTCTCTGTTGTGTTGTGTCTCTACTGTGTTGTGTCTCTGTTGTGTTGTGTCTCTGTTGTGTCTCTGTTGTGTTGTGTCTCTGTTGTGTTGTGTCTCTACTGTGTTGTGTCTCTGTTGTGTTGTGTCTCTGTTGTGTCTCTGTTGTGTTGTGTCTCTGTTGTGTTGTGTCTCTGTTGCGTTGTGTCTTTACTGTGTCTCTGTTGTGTTGTGTCTTTGTTGTGTCTCTACTGTGTTGTGTCTCTGTTGTGTTGTGTCTCTGTTGTGTCTCTGTTGTGTTGTGTCTCTGTTGTGTCTCTGTTGTGTTGTGTCTCTGTTGTGTCTCTGTTGTGTCTCTGTTGTGTTGTGTCTCTGTTGTGTTGTGTCTCTGTTGTGTCTCTGTTGTGTTGTGTCTCTGTTGTGTTGTGTCTCTACTGTGTTGTGTCTCTGTTGTGTTGTGTCTCTACTGTGTTGTGTCTCTGTTGTGTTGCGTCTCTACTGTGTTGTGTCTCTGTTGTGTTGTGTCTCTGTTGTGTTGTGTCTCTGTTGTGTCTCTGTTGTGTTGTGTCTCTGTTGTGTTGTGTCTCTGTTGTGTTGTGTCTCTGTTGTGTTGTGTCTATGTATCTACTGTGTTGTGTCTCTGTTGTGTTGTGTCTCTACTGTGTTGTGTCTCTGTTGTGTTGTGTCTCTGTTGTGTCTCTGTTGTGTTGTGTCTCTGTTGTGTTGTGTCACTACTGTATTGTGTCTCTGTTGTGTTGTCTTTACTGTGTTGTGTCTATACTGTGTTGTGTCTCTTTTGTGTTGTGTCTCTGTTGTGTTGTGTCTCTGTTGTGCCTCTGTTGTGTTGTGTCTCTGTTGTGTTGTGTCTTTACTGTGTTGTGTCTCTGTTGTGTCTCTGTTGTGTCTCTGTTGTGTTGTGTCTCTACTGTATTGTGTCTCTGTTGTGTTGTCTCTACTGTGTTGTGTCTATACTGTGTTGTGTCTCTTTTGTGTTGTCTCTACTGTGTTGTGTCTCTGTTGTGTTGTGTCTCTGTTGTGTTGTGTCTCTACTGTATTGTGTCTCTGTTGTGTTGTCTCTACTGTGTTGTGTCTATACTGTGTTGTGTCTCTTTTGTGTTGTGTCTCTACTGTGTTGTGTCTCCACTGTGTTGTGTCTCCCTGCGTCTTGTGACGTGCGAAAGTATTTGGCGAAGACCAGGGCTGAGGAGGAAGGGGAGCTTCGCTATGCTTCTCTGTGCGTGTCTGTGGGTCTCTGTGCGTGTCTGTGGGTCTCTGTGCGTGTCTGTGGGTCTTTGTGTGAGTTTGTAGGTCTCTGTGCGTGTCTGTGGGCCTCTGAGCGTGTCTGTGGGTCTCTGTGCGTTTCTGTGGGTCTCTGTGCGTGTCTGTGGGCCTCTGAGCGTGTCTGTGGGTTTCTGTGCGTGTCTGTGGGTCTCTGTGCGTGTCTGTGGGTCTCTGTGCGTGTCTGTGGGTCTCTGTGCGTGTCTGTGGGCCTCTGAGCGTGTCTGTGGGTTTCTGTGCGTGTCTGTGGGTCTCTGTGCGTGTCTGTGGGCCTCTGAGCGTGTCTGTGGGTCTCTGTGGGTCTCCGAGCGTGTCTGTGGGTCTTTGTGCGTGTCTGTGGGTCTCTGTGCGTGTCTGTGGGTCTCTGTGTGTGTCTGTGGGTCTCTGTGCGTGTCTGTGGGTCTCTGTGTGAGTCTGTAGGTCTCTGTGCGTGTCTGTGGGCCTCTGAGCGTGTCTGTGGGTCTCTGTGTGTCTCTGTGGGTCTCTGTGCGTGTCTGTGGGTCTCTGTGCGTGTCTGTGGGTTTCTGTGCGTGTATGTGGGTATCTGTGCGTGTCTGTGGGTCTCTTTGCGTGTCTGTGGGCCTCTGAGTGTGTCTGTGGGTCTCTGTGCGTGTCTGTGGGTCTCTGTGCGTGTCTATGGGTCTTTGTGCGTGTCTGTGGATCTCTGTGCGTGTCTGTGGGTCTCTGTGCGTGTCTGCGGGTCTCTGTGCGTGTCTGTGGGTCTCTGTGTGAGTTTGTAGGTCTCTGTGCGTGTCTGTGGGCCTCTGAGCGTATCTGTGGGTCTCTGTGCGTGTCTGTGGGTCTCTCTGCGTGTCTGTGGGTCTCTGTGCGTGTCTGTGGGTCTCTGTGCGTGTCTGTGGGTATCTGTGCGTGTCTGTGGGTCTCTGAGCGTGTCTGTGGGTCTCTGTGCGTGTCTGTGGGTCTCTGTGCGTGTCTGTGGGCCTCTGAGTGTGTCTGTGGGTCTCTGTGCGTGTCTATGGGACTCTGTGCGTGTCTGTGGATCTCTGTGCGTGTCTGTGGGTCTCTGTTCGTGTCTGTGGGTCTCTGTGCCTGTCTGTGGGTCTCTGTGCGTGTCTGTGGGTCTCTGTTCGTGTCTGTGGGTCTCTGAGCGTGTCTTTGTGGTGTCTGTGGGTCTCTGATCGTATCTGTGGGCCTCTGTGCGTGGCTGTGGGTCTCTGAGCGTGTCTGTGGGTCTCTGTGCGTGTCTGTGGGTCTTTGTGTGAGTTTGTAGGTCTCTGTGCGTGTCTGTGGGCCTCTGAGCGTGTCTGTGGGTCTCTGTGCGTTTCTGTGGGTCTCTGTGCGTGTCTGTGGGCCTCTGAGCGTGTCTGTGGGTTTCTGTGCGTGTCTGTGGGTCTCTGTGCGTGTCTGTGGGTCTCTGTGCGTGTCTGTGGGTCTCTGTGCGTGTCTGTGGGCCTCTGAGCGTGTCTGTGGGTTTCTGTGCGTGTCTGTGGGTCTCTGTGCGTGTCTGTGGGCCTCTGAGCGTGTCTGTGGGTCTCTGTGGGTCTCCGAGCGTGTCTGTGGGTCTTTGTGCGTGTCTGTGGGTCTCTGTGCGTGTCTGTGGGTCTCTGTGTGTGTCTGTGGGTCTCTGTGCGTGTCTGTGGGTCTCTGTGTGAGTCTGTAGGTCTCTGTGCGTGTCTGTGGGCCTCTGAGCGTGTCTGTGGGTCTCTGTGTGTCTCTGTGGGTCTCTGTGCGTGTCTGTGGGTCTCTGTGCGTGTCTGTGGGTTTCTGTGCGTGTATGTGGGTATCTGTGCGTGTCTGTGGGTCTCTTTGCGTGTCTGTGGGCCTCTGAGTGTGTCTGTGGGTCTCTGTGCGTGTCTGTGGGTCTCTGTGCGTGTCTATGGGTCTTTGTGCGTGTCTGTGGATCTCTGTGCGTGTCTGTGGGTCTCTGTGCGTGTCTGCGGGTCTCTGAGCGTGTCTGTGGGTCTCTGAGCGTGTCTCAGGGTCTCTGTGCGTGTCTGTGGGTCTCTGTGTGAGTTTGTAGGTCTCTGTGCGTGTCTGTGGGCCTCTGAGCGTATCTGTGGGTCTCTGTGCGTGTCTGTGGGTCTCTCTGCGTGTCTGTGGGTCTCTGTGCGTGTCTGTGGGTCTCTGTGCGTGTCTGTGGGTATCTGTGCGTGTCTGTGGGTCTCTGAGCGTGTCTGTGGGTCTCTGTGCGTGTCTGTGGGTCTCTGTGCGTGTCTGTGGGCCTCTGAGTGTGTCTGTGGGTCTCTGTGCGTGTCTATGGGACTCTGTGCGTGTCTGTGGATCTCTGTGCGTGTCTGTGGGTCTCTGTTCGTGTCTGTGGGTCTCTGTGCCTGTCTGTGGGTCTCTGTGCGTGTCTGTGGGTCTCTGTTCGTGTCTGTGGGTCTCTGAGCGTGTCTTTGTGGTGTCTGTGGGTCTCTGAACGTATCTGTGGGCCTCTGTGCGTGGCTGTGGGTCTCTGAGCGTGTCTGTGGGTCTCTGTGCGTGGCTGTGGGTCTCTGAGCATGTCTGTGGGTCTCTGTGCGTGTCTGTGGGTCTCTGTGCGTGGCTGTGGGTCTCTGAGCGTGTCTGTGGGTCTCTGAGCATGTCTGTGGGTCTCTGTGTGTGTTTGTGAGTCTATGTGCGTGTCTGTGGGTGTCCGGAAAAACAACCCCCTACCTCCTCGCGGTGCCGGACGGGCAACTTTGTCGTGGACAGTGCTGTGGGGGGAGGGCCAATTCCGATTGGCTCTTTCCCTTATGGCGTTTGTGACCACCACAGTGGCTAAACAGGGGCTCTGGACGGGTGCGAGGGGCTGGTAACCCCTCCACCTTCAATTAATTACCACTAAGCCAGGAGTTAAACTGAAATATGTAACTAATAAGCTTGTGCCGGAGGCCCCGGGGGGACAGGCGTCTATGACGTCTCCTGGCCAAACCCCAATTGGCGAAGCCAGGACATTGAATCTCTACCCTCGGGGCTCCTCCAGAAACAACGAAAAGCCACTACGGATGGCCACGTGGAATGTTCGAACACTCACTGCGGAGGAGAGGCTGCCACTCCTCTGTCGGGAGCTGGACCGTTACCTCCTGGATCTCTGTGGCATTCAGGAGGTCCGGTGGACCGGTTCTGGCTCCTGCCACCATGAGGGGTGGACAGTCCTCTACCCGGGGCAGCAGACTGCCAAACAACAGGGTGTGGCTCTTCTTTTGAACAAAAGAATGAAGGGGGCGTGGGAGCGTGGCGGTGAGGTGTGGGAAGCTGTAAGCCCCAGGCTACTTTGGGCTCGCCTTCCCATCAACCGGAGGCGAGGAGTGGTGGTCGTGGTTACTTATGCCCCCACCGAAGACGAACATCGATGGAGGGATGCAGGCAAAGCCGATGAGTCAGATGCCTTCTATGACCTCCTGTCACAGGTGCTGGCTAAAGTGGCACCTCAGGATAGAGTCATCATGTTGGGTGACCTCAATGCCTGAGTTGGTCATGATGCTGGCACCTGGTCTGGAGTGATTGGAGGGCATGGACCAGATCAGCTCAATAACAACGTGAGGAGGCTGCTAGATTTTTGTGCAGCCCATGGGCTTGTAATTACCAACATGCTGTTCCGGCATCGGCGCATCCACACAACATCATGAATGCATGCCGGGTCCAAGCAAGAACATCTGCTGGACTACATAGTGACGGACCAGCGGATGCGAGCCCATGTCCTTAACACCAGGACCTACCGTGGAGCTGATCTGCCCACTGACCATCGACTAGTCGTCTGTAAGATGCGCCTGCCATTCTTCCACTCCGGTGGTGGGTGTACACCCAGGACCCCATTCCAACCTAAAGTGGCCTGGTCTCAGTTGTCTGATGAAAGTTGCAAGCGAGAATTTCATAATCGCTTGCGGCTGGGATTGGCATCGTCCCCCACTTCTCCTGATGTCGAGGGTAAATGAGCGAGGTTTAGGACTGTGACTCATGCAGCTGCAATGGCTGCTTTGGGTAAGCGGTCCAGACCTCCCCAGAGACCCTGGCTGACAGAGGAGGTGTTCAGGATGGTTGAGAAAAAGCGACAGGCCCACTGTCATCGGCTACAGAATCCCACGTCAGAGAATGAGGAGGCTTACCGCAGCCTTCGCTCGGAGGTTCGGAGAGCCGTTAGGCGCTGCAAGGATGGGTGGTGGTCGCGGGTTGCTGAGGAGATGGAGTCTGCCTCAGTGGCCCGCGATCACAAATCTCTATTTAACTCCATCAAAAAGTAACCTGCAGCACCACACCTATTACCATCATTAGGGGAAAAAACGGTGTTCCAATCTCGGACCCTCAGGAACAGGTTTGCAGATTTGCTGAGCATTTCTGTGAGGTCCTGGGGGAGGGAAAATCCCTCAGCCAGGAAAACTTCGTGGCACAAAGTGAGGATGACCCTGCTGAGGCTGCGGTGCCTCAAATATTGGAAGAAGTCACCCCCTGTGAGTGGCTGGCTGAAGTACCATCTATTGAGGAAGTACTGAAGGCGATCCGGAGTCTGAGACCAGGAAAGGCAGTGGGCAGAGATGATCTCTCAAGCGAAATGCTGAGGGAGGGTGGCGTTTGTGCACAGACTGCCCTATATGACATCATAACAACAGTCTGGACCACTGGACGGGTTCCGCAGGATTGGAAGGATGCCCTGGTGGTCTCCCTCTTTAAGAAGGGGGACCGCACAGACTTTAACAACTACAGGGGCATCTCACTCCTCAGTGTGCCGGGAAAGGTCCTGGCAAGGATTATTCAGCATCGCCTCGCCAGGCACGCTGAGGAGAGGCTTGCGGAGCCCCAATACGGTTTCAGGAAATGGCGGTCCTGCACAGATGCCATATTCTCTGTCCGTCTGCTACAGCAGAGGTGTAGGGAATTCCAACAAGACCTACATCTCTGCTTTATTGACCTGGTCAAGGCCTATGATACTATCAGTAGGCCTGGGCTCTGGGTTGTTATTCGTGCTTTTGGAGACCCTGATCCTCTGCTCACGATCATTAAGGACCTTCGTGATGGTGAGCGGGCCCGGGTAAAACTACGTGGCTGGGAGTCAGAGCCATTCCCTGCACACCTTGTGGTGCGACAGGGATATCCTCTGGCTCTCACATTATTTTACATCTATTTTGACCACGTAGTTCGTGAAGCCTTCAATAGCTGTACCGGGGGAATCTCAATTTGGTACAGATATAATGGGAGGCTGATCGATGTCCGGGTGCGGTCAAGGAATGGCGCCCTATTGCTCAACCACGTTATGTATGCCGATGATTTGGTAATAGCTGCTCATTCTGAGGAGGAGTTGGAGACGCTGCTGCTGAGACTGGAGCGTGCCACTAAGATATGGGGCCTTACCATCAGCCCCACCAAAACTAAGCACCTGCCTGGGTATTTTGTACCATCGGACACTCCACCCCCACAACTCCCAATCGGTGATGGGGCAGTTGTGAAGAGAGTGGAGAGTTTCCCATACCTGGGCAGTGTGCTTATGACCAGCTCCAGTTTAACAGCATAGGTCTCAGTCCGAATCAGTCGAGCGGCAATATCTTTTCGTCGGTTGCGTAACGCTGTGTGGAAGCTACCTGGTCTGTCGCTCCGCACTAAGCTTCAGGTCTTCTCGGCCACGGTCATTCCCTCCCTTCTCTACGCTTGCGAAACGTGGACCCCCTTAATGGAGCATCTTCGCCGGTTGGAAACATTTAGGCTGGCCTGCCTACGATCCATCCTGGGTTTAACCAGGCTGGATTTGTGTGAGGAGCTCACAAATCCTTGAAAGATCTGGGCAAGGTCCCATTGGTGAGCTCCTCCGGCAGGCAAGGCTGCGTTGGCTGGGTCATGTAGCCTGCATGCCCAGCCACCGCATGCCGAAACAGCTTTTGTTCGGCCGGATCGAGGGGGTTAAACGGGCGCGGCACGGGCTAGAGAAGAAATGGAGTGATGTGGTACAGGAGGACGTGGAGCTGAGTGGACTTGCCGATGACTGGTACCAGCGGTGTCAAGATCGGCCTCTGTGGATGAGGCTCGTGAAGGATGCTACTGGGCAGTTGGAGGCAGTCGCCCTGCAACAACAATGGAGGGCGGACGAGCGACGCTCACAACAACGAGCGGAGCGCCGGGTGGCTAAAGCACAGCAGGTTGGCACATGAGGGGGCACAGGTGGTGCATCAGCCAGTCATCTCAGTCAGTCGACCCGTGGCACCTGGGTCTGCCCCGTGACCTCCTGCCCGCGGGCGTTCGACACTTCACGTGGCCTCAAAAGGTGCACATGGCCTGGCACAAGCGTCGTGGTGACGTCACCGCCACTTAGTGGCGAATGGCGGTTGTTGTTGTGTTTGTGGGTCTCTGTGCGTGTCTCTGGGTCTCTGTGCGTGTCTGTGGGTCTCTCTGTTAGTCTAGGGATGTATCTCTGAGTCAAATAAAAACAAATATGAATCCTTGATTCCAGGTGTTGCGAAATTGTCACTCTCGTGGGAAATTCCACTGTGGTGGTTGCAAAGGGAGACAAAAAATATTCACCCCGATAATGGACTTGCAAAAATAATAATCAATCAGCACTTCATTGTTTCCGGGTTTCAAAATGTTTCGGAACGCCTATGAAAAGTCTACGGCCATTTGAAATGTAGCACGGTTGTTATTGTCGTTTTTACTAATAATTAAAGTCGTGATGGTATGGCAAGCCATCTTCAAGAATCACACTTTAAGGATCTGTTTGATCGGTTTGTACAGCCATGCTTCCGAGCTGATCCAATGTGCGTTGGCGACTGTTGGGAGCATAGACCTTGGAGCGTAGTACAGTATCACAATGTATTGGGCTGCAATTTCCTTCTGTGGCGTCTTCATTCTACATGTACTGTATAGTACAGGGTGGTCCAGATGTCCTGTGACCCCTAATTAATTGACCCCTAACATTTTTTCCCTTTTGCTTATTCATTCATATTTTCACACCCCCATTGTTGTTTCAGAGAGTTTAAATTGGGGGGGGGGGGGGGGGTCACAAGACATCTGGAGCACACTGTCCAAGCATACACATCTCATGCTGCACTCTAGTGGTGGTATAGCAGCAGTGCGTTGTCTTGAATCGGGTCGTGGATTTTATTTTTCTATAGGTCGTATACAGAGACGCCTCTACTTACGAACGAGTTGCGTGCCAGAGGTCTGTTCGTAAGTTGATTCGTTCGTAAGTCCAACTTTACTCCTGTTGATTCCAAACAGGTTGTACGGCGTGTACACTAAACACGGGGAATGGCTTTACAAGTTGTAAAATCTCCTGTAGACGTAGATGACACTAGTTATTCACGTTCTGCAGATGTCGATGCCACAGGCTCTTCACGTTCTGCAGATGTAGATGCCACTGATTCCTTACGTTCTGCAGATGTAGATGGCACTGGCTCTTCAAATTCTGCAGATGTAGATGCCACTGGTTCTTCACGTTCTGCAGATGTAGATGCCACTGGTTCTTCACGTTCTGTAGATGTAGATGCCACTGGCTCTTCACGTTCTGTAGATGTAGATGCCACTGGTTCTTCACGTTCTGCAGATGTCGATGCCACTGGTTCTTCACGTTCTGCAGATGTAGATGACACTGGTTTTTCACGTTCTGCAGATGTAGATGACACTGGCTCTTCACGTTCTGCAGATGTAGATGCCACTGGTTCTTCACGTTCTGCAGATGTAGATGACACTGGCTCTTCACGTTCTGTAGATGTAGATGCCATTGGTTCTTCACGTTCTGCAGATGTAGATGCCACTGGTTCTTCACGCTCTGCAGATCTAGATGCCACTGGCTCTTCACGTTCTGCAGATGTAGATGCCACTGGTTCTTCACGTTCTGTAGATGTAGATGCCACTGGTTCTTCACGTTCTGCAGATGTAGATGCCACTGGTTCTTTACGTTCTGCAGATGTAGATGCCACTGGCTCTTCACGTTCTGCAAATGCTGATGCAACTGGTTCTTCACGTTCTCTAGATGTAGATGCCACTGGTTCTTCACGTTCTGTAGATGTTGATGCCACTGGTTCTTCACGTTCTACAGATGTAGATACCACTGGTTCTTCACGTTCTGTAGATGTAGATGCCACTGGTTCTTCACGTTCTGCAGATGTAGATGCCACTGGCTCTTCACGTTCTGCAGATGTAGATGCCACTGGCTCTTCACGTTCTACAGATGTAGATGCCACTGGTTCTTCACGTTCTGTAGATGTAGATGGCACTGGTTATTCACGTTCTGCAGATGTAGATGCCACTGGTTCTTCACGTTCTGTAGATGTAGATGCCACTGGTTCTTCACGTTCTGCAGATGTAGATGCCACTGGTTCTTCACGTTCTGCAGATGTAGATGCCACTGGTTCTTCACGTTCTGTAGATGCCACCGCCGCCATCTATTACGCGGCGGTTGAACTTACGACTCTCCGTCCGAACAGGCAACTGGACATATGGACAGGTTTGTTCGTATCTCTGAAAGTTCGTAAGTCGAATATTCGTAAGTAGAGGCGTCCCTGTATAGCTCATAATCAATACCTTGCGTCTCGGGCTCCTTCTGGCCAGAGTGGGCTCTCATTAGAATGACCGCAGCGAGTGACACGATCGACAAATTAAGTTTCTTTCACGCGAAAGTGTTTAGCTTGATGGACAAGAGCCTTTTTTGCCAGTATCAAAGTATGAAAAAATAAGAATAGGTTTTACCCTTTCTGGCAATAGGCCAATCAGTTTAAAAGAAGATGCATACATTATCGGAGCATGTTTGTTTGCATGTTCACCACAATTGCGTGTGGTTCATGTCGACTTGGTGCCTTGCAAAAGGTTTCTATTGGTTGTTTGAACATCTCAACATCTGTTTTAATGCCAAAAAGGGTAAAACCTCTTCTTATTTTTTCATACTTTGATGGAGACAGAGTGAACTCACAATGCACGGCATGCATGCCTAACGCTGTGTGCGCAGCTGTGGATTAGAGCGCACGCGGTCCTGAGTAACCTGTGACCAGGCATCAATGGTCCCTATCGAGTGACTTGTGGAGTGATTCGTTCAAGGGTGGATGGAGCCAAGTGACTGCTTTGCATGAGCGAGGGGAGACGGGACTGACGCACTCCGAGGGAGTTGAGGAAGGGGCCCAGGTTTTTGGGCAGGAGATGGCGCAGACAATGAGGGATAATGCACGCGGTCGGGCAGTCAGGGATGCCCATGGGTGCGGGCGGCAGGGTTGGCCAAGTGGTGGCGCTTGCGTCTCACAGCAAGAATGTTCTGGGCCTGCTTCACGACTCTGTGTGGAGTTTGTATGTTTTCTCTCTCTCCCCCACCCATGTTCTGCATGGGGTTTCCTCCGCTTTTTCCAGTTTCCCCCATAGCTAAAAACAACCCCCCCCCCATAATTTAACCGGTTTTGGCCAAACATCCCAATGCTCAAAAATTACCAGAAAATAATTCAATCTCAATTAGCATCACATATAGCAACAACCACCTCCTCCTGCAAAATCTTGGCAGGACCATGCTGAAATTTTCTTCTTTAGACTTGGTGAAGTTTTTTCTGGGTAAACCAATGTTATATATGACAATACACACATTGTATTATTTTTCCTTTTTTGAATATTCCACACCAATGATTACATGAAATATTAAGTGGCACTGGACCATTCCGACGGAGTGACTGTGGAGAGCAATTCGTGACTTGCGTTGTCTTCATGGGCTAAAGAGCCCCCTCTGACATCATCCGTTGCCTGCCCCGTGAGACATAGCAAACACTCCCTCCCAGGCAGGAATCTAGATGAGATTGGTAGAGCGGTTGTTCAGGAAGTAGATGCAATCGATGCTCGTTGTTTGGTACAGCATGGCCCATGTATGCTTACAACTTCATCCTGCCTACTAAGTCTGCCTGGTTAATGGAGTAGCCACACGCAGGCTAGCAAAGCTGCAGCCTAAATCATTAAAACCCTTTCAGAGATGAGGCAGCAACGGACTTTAATCACAGCGGGCGCGAGTCCTCACTTCTGTCTGGAATCCAATCTCTGATGTCGGGAGTCTCAATGCCAGGTTGCCTTGGACCAGGGCTCTTCAGCTATGGTATATTTTCCAGCAGGCAGCATCATATGGCTGAGTGGTTGTGAGTTTCCTGATAAATGCAGAGGTTTGCAGTTCAAATCCAGTGATCGCCCTAGTTAATACTGTGGCTCCATTAGCTGTAAAGATTCCGTGATGTTATTCGAAATTGAGTAAGCCATTTGTAATGCAATGTTAAATAGTAATTTAAGAAAGGAAAAAAAATCTCGCTAATATCATCTCTAAGGTGTGCCGGTGTCATGGTCCAAATTGGACAAATAAAACCAAATGTCTGCAAACAACTGAATAGGGAAACACAGCAACACCGCGTCCCTGCTGCGAAGCTTATCAGCAGCCCGTGAGAGAGCCGAGAGCCAGAGCAGCGTGTCTGGGCACAGCGCACGTTGGTTGACGTGCACACCAGCGTATGCCGGCATGCCTGCATGCTTGTTGAACTTCTTTCACACCGCACGCAGCCAACCGTGCTAATCAGAGGTGGCGGGGAAAGGAGAGCATCACGGGTCACTGATTTGGGTCCCTTTACGTCTCGGGCAGACCATGGCTCAAGGGGGCCACTCCAACAGCCGCCACAGAGGTGGGCCACGTCCGATCATCCGCGTCGCCAGTTTGAGAACCCCGCCTCAGAGGCTCGGGGTTCATTGGGACCTTGACCCGGGCCGCACCCTGGACAGAGTTTCAGGGCTTGGCAGGAAGCGTTTGGACGTCTTATTTTTTTTCGAAGCAAAGTTCATCAGTCAAGGTGTCCCTCGCTTCATGTGGGTTCGGTTTGTGCGATTTCACGGACATGCTGCCAAGCTATTACCACTCGAAATGTGCTCGTTGAGGGTTGAATTCACTGAGATGTGGCTATGCGGTCGGACATTAAACAACATTTGTGTGTAAACTATGTGTATACTATGTGTGTAGTTTGTGTACTGTGTACGGTGTGTATTTAGTGTGTACTGTATATTTTGTGTTTACGGTGTATG
Source organism: Petromyzon marinus (assembly GCF_048934315.1). Lineage (NCBI taxonomy): Eukaryota > Metazoa > Chordata > Hyperoartia > Petromyzontiformes > Petromyzontidae > Petromyzon > Petromyzon marinus. Next base: position 2,187,558 of record NC_133698.1, read on the forward strand.
TACTGTGTGTGTACTGTGTATATTGTGTTTACGGTGTGTGTACTGTGTGTGTACTGTGTACGGTGTGTATTTAGTGTGTGTACTGGGTGTACTGTGTGTACTGTGTATGAATAGGTTTGACCCTTTCTGGCGATTTAAATAGTTTGTGTTAACATATTAAAACACCAAACTGAAACCTTTAGCAAGGAATCATGTCTGCATGAACCACATACTTGTGGTGAACATGCAAACAACATGCTCTGGCAATAAATGATGCATTACCTTTGAAACGGATTGGTCCACACCAGACACAGCATTCTTTAGATTCTAGTCTCAAACAGCGTTAGAGCAGAGGACGCTACAAAGCGAACAGCACAAAGACAATGCCGCCACTATCAGGACATTGAGAGCTCGGGGTGAGCAGCTCCGTCATGGGACCTCTCTTGCCATTATCAAAATATAATAATAGATGTTACCCTTTCTGGCTGTCTGGGGTGGCCAGCACCACTCCCGGCCGCCTTTGTCTCCCCAGTGGCGATGTTAACACGGCACCAGGTACTCACTGGAGGCTGATTCGCTGTCGGGGATAGTCTTTGCAGTTCACGTAGAACTCCACAGGGTGGCGGCGTCGTTCCATGTGAGTAAGAATGGCGTAAGAACAATATGGCCCTCTACCCAGACAAGCCTCAGCGAGCCTCGATGCTCAGGAGCGTCCTGCGTTGGGATCGTCTGGCCGGTCTTTTAGACACGAGTGGGGCTTGTCGTTGTGTGTGGAGGAACGTGGAGGACGACTCGGCCTCGAATGGTTACCTGGTGCGGTGTGTTAAACATCACCACTGGGGAGACAAAGGCGGCCGGGCGTGGTGCTGGCCACCCACCCCCTCGTGTGCCGTGCCGGCCTTCATAGGTGCTCGCTAACAGCACTTGCCCCCAATAGTCTGTTGAGGCTACACGGGGGATCTTTGTCTTTGTGCTGTCATCTCCTGGCCGCTGCATGCAAACCACGTGACAGCACTCCGATTCAGCGATTGTCAAGGGAGTTTATTTTTTGTCGTCTTATAACCACTTAATGGCAACGCACCCGTATAAAAAAATACACGGATAGTATGTAATTATTAAAGTAGTTTATTACACAACAGATCACACAATACAGCACAGCATAATATTTTGACTGAAATGCATGACATTGTTTTATCCTTGATACGTATTAGGAACATTTAGATTTTTCTATGCAGTGTTAAGTAAACTGTATACTAATACGGCACCTAATCCAGTAGTGTTGTTACAGTTGAGATTGTGGTATTTGTATCCGAGTGTTCGACATTTTTCAGCTTAAATATAATTTTAAAGTGTGCTTTACGCTAACGATGGCTTTAATGTTAACGCGTTCAACGCCACATGCAATTCTCTGACTTACCTTGCCATTATGCTCACGAGAGCGCTCGGTAGGTGGATAATGACACCGATGATTGTGAGTAAATTCAAGAAGTCTTCTCGCTGGGATTGTTGGGAATGTATTGTATGTAGAACGTCTTTCGCACCGTACGTAGCCAACCGTGCTCATCGGATGTGCGGGGAAAGGACAACAAACTAAACACAAAAGCAGTTCTAAAGAAATGAGTTTGTCAATCTGGATGATCATTTAAAAGTGCACAGCACCTGCGGCTTCCTAATATCTTAAAGGAGAGCGTTCCAGACGACCGCAGAAGCGCATCTGAAAGCGCCGCGCGATGCGGTGACCACCGCCGCCGTCTTTGTTCGATGGCCCAGCCAGAAGCCACTGCTGCTTCGAGGATGAGCACCGCAGTGCCCGTGATGATGGTGTTGTGCTCCTTGACGAGATCACAAAGGTATCGTGGTTCGTTTGTGACAAGCGCTTTGCGTGCCGGTTCTTAACCTGCTGTGCACCCTGCACTGCCTGGGGGGGGGGGGGTGTGCGAGATGCCCTTTATAGGCGTGCGAGGCACGGCCAGATTGTTTTTAGAAGGTAAATCATCGAAACACAAATTAAGCACGGGCACTTAAGTACGCATACTGTCTCATCAAACCCCTACGTGTGTATTAACATTGCACATTTCGCTGACGATTGAGTGAAGGTTACGAACCACGCCCTCGGAGTGCGTCAGTCCCGTCCCCCCTCGCTCATGAACTAATCACTCCACAAGTCACTCGATAGGGACCATTGATGCCTGGTCACAGGTTACTCAGGACCGCGTGCGCTCTAACCCACAGCTGCGCACACCGCGTTAAGCATTCATGCCGTGCATTGTGAGTTCACTCTGTCTCTATCAAAGTATGAAAAACACAAGAATAGGTTTTACCATTTTCGGCACTGAAACAGATATTGAGATGTTCAAACACCCAATAGGTACCTTTTGCAAGGAATCAAGTCTGCATTGGCCACACACAGTGCTTGCAGTGAACATGCAAACAAAACCTGCGTCCGTCCAGTGCCGCTGAGCGAGCACTTGGACGCACGCGGCCCATCGCAGGATCGTCCCCAAGTGCTTCGGCTCCGTTGTGCTGAAACTCCTGAAGGCGCCCTTCGTGCCTTTCGATGTCGTGACATTATTGAGGTGTCCATTCGCAGACATTTCAGCCACCACGACGCCCTTATGCTACAATACTGTGTGTTCTCATGTGATCAAATGCAAGATGGCGAGAGACTGGTGGGGCAGGTCTATTGGTCTCTGTGCGAGTTTATGGGCCTCTGTGTGAATATGGGTAGCTGTGTGAGTCTCTGGGTCTGTGTGGAAGTTTGTAGGTTTCTATATGATTCTGTAGGTCCCGATGTGAGTCTATGGGTCTGTAGGTCCCGATGTGAGTCTATCTAAGAGCAGGTGGTCAAAGACTGTCAGGGCAGGTCTATTGGTCTCCATGTGAGTTTATGGGCCTCTGTGTTAATATGGTTCTCTGCGTGAGTCTATGGGTCTGTGTGCACGTCTGTAGGTTTCTATGCGATTCTGAGCAGCAGGTGGGTGTATGTCAGGGCAGAACTTGGAGGTCCGCTACCTTCATCAGGAAAACCACAAATAAAGCTGTCAAAGTGCAGTGTTGAACATTTTAAGTGGCATCAACCATGGATGAGCAACGAATGATTTGTTGTCAGCTGCAGTTACATTTTCACAATTTTAGGTGCTCCGCCAGAGGTTGATTCCCGCTCAAGGCCAGCATTTGTTACAAGTTGTTGCTGAGCCAAAGATGGGCACCCCTCCACCGATCTGTATTGACCGGCATGTCGAGGTATAGTTAAACCTCCACGATTGAAAGGTTTTGAGAGGCCTTCATCCAGCAGTGGATTTTGGGTCAAAGGTTGTACGGAGACACTCCCCGTGTGTTACAGCATTTTAGTTAGGACGATTTGGCGAGCTCTATGCTCTATGGGATGGTTGACATATTATACTAATGTTTGACAGCTCTTGGAAGACGATTCGACCTTGCTGTCGTGCAGTGTGTAGTTTAAATAGCACGTTTTATAATCAACACCGGTTTTTTTTTTGTTTTTCCATGATATCGCCGTGCTGATCATCTCTCACCCAAACATAAATCAGTTTAACTCCTTCATCGCCGTCGTGAATTTGTACGATATATATTTTTGCGTCTTTTGTTTTGTTTGGAGGGAGGGAGGGATGTATTTTTTTATTTGTGTGGCTGCGAGTCGTGGCAGATAAGCAAAACGGAAGGACGCAGGCGCATGCACGGTGCTTCCGCGACGAGCCTAAAATAAAATAAAGTCTAACACCCTTGAAAGCCACGCACCGTTTTTTATTTATTTTACACGGACAGACAAGGACGTCCAACGCGATACTTTCGAATGTTGGAAACTTCTTTCGCACCGTGCATGAGCGACCGTGCTCATCGGAGGTGCGGGACACGATACATTCACGATTGATGTTCGGGGCTGGGTTCGTGCTAGGCCACACGCAGGAGCAGGTTCTGGTTGCGAGGGTTGCGCTTCGACGGACCGGTTGGCGAGCCGAGGCGACAACGGGAGCGTCGTTCAACGCTCGTGCACGTCACAATGCGTTTGCCTGCGCCAGGTGGCGGAGGGTCTTACGACAAAAAAATTGGCCGGATCATGACGTGGTCTGAACCAAGAATCTATGACGAACCACAGCAGTGGCTGCTTACACCTTTGGTGTTAAGTTCTTGAAGTTTAATTCCTCGTCAACACGAGAGACGCTCTCGCGGCTCCCTCAATAGACTGGGCTGCCCAGGTTGCAGAAGCGTTGACGGCAGCTGAGCAATACAAATACTGCCCTGATGGAGTATGACTGAACATCATATACCCCAATCATGACAGCATTAGTACAGCTCAGCCTGAGGGCCCTCTGCTCACCACCACGGTCACGTGGGGCGCCAAGGTGACGAGATGTGAACTCCCTCACCTGGTGTGCAGGAGGTCGTGGGTTAGATCCCGACCCTGATGCCTGCTGTATATTTGGAGTTCGCATTCTCTCTCTCTCTCTCTCGCCGTGATCGCGTGGATTTTTTTTCCAGGTCCTCCGGGTTTTCCCCTTACATTTAGAAACATGCGTTTAAAGTATTTGCTGGCTATAAAATGTCCACGGGATAAGCCACTTTGATGAAGTATCATTTGTGGCCAGGCCGCTTCTGAACAACAGCTGTTATAGCTCAGTGGACCTTACCTTGTAAAATAAAAAAAAGGTTCGTTTAGTGCCAGGTGTTACCATGGCCAAAGACCTTGGTGCCACCACACCTCACTTACACTTTCTCCCCTCCACCAGATCCCACAGCTGCTGCTATGCAGTAGACACGCAACATTCCAAGATCTGCCGTGGCTGGATCCCACCATCTGCTCTTAGACTCACACAGAGACTCACCTAGCCCCATAGACTCACACACACACAGAGATCTACAGACTCACATATATAGAGACTCACGTAGCCCCATAGACTCACACAGAGATCTACAGACTCACACAGAGACTCACGTACCCCCATAGACTCACACAGAGATCTACAGACTCACACAGAGACTCACGTAGCCCCATAGACTCACATACAGAGAGGTCTACAGACTCAGACAAAGACTCACGTAGCCCCATAGACTCACACAGAGATCTACAGACTCACATAGAGACTCACGTAGCCCCATAGACTCACACAGAGATCTACAGACTCACATAGAGACTCACGTAGCCCCGTAGACTCACACAGAGATCTACAGACTCACACAGAGACTCACGTAGCCCCATAGCCTCACACACAGAGATCTACAGACTCACACAGAGACTCACGTAGCCCCATAGACTCACACAGAGATCTACAGACTCACACAGAGACTCACGTAGCCCCATAGACTCACACAGAGATCTACAGACTCACACAGAGACTCACGTAGCCCCGTAGACTCACACAGAGATCTACAGACTCACACAGAGACTCACGTAGCCCCATAGACTCACACAGAGATCTACAGACTCACACAGAGACTCACGTAGCCCCATCGACTCACACAGAGATCTACAGACTCACACAGAGACTCACGTAGCCCCATAGACTCACACAGAGATCTACAGACTCACACAGAGACTCACGTAGCCCCATAGACTCACACAGATATCTACAGACTCACACAGAGACTCACGTATGAAATCTGTGTCTTTGTGTTCTCTGCTCGTGTATCTGCCTTTGTGTCTTGAATTGGGTTTATGTCGCTGTGTTGTCTCTACCTATAGTTGTGTGCCTGGGTGTTTCTAAGTGTGAGCTATGGCGCCCTCTCTGTGTGCCTGACAACTTATATCATGATAATTTGTGTCCCATTGTCTCTGAGTCCCAGCCCCTCCATCTCTGGCTATTTAAGGCGTCGGTACAGAGCTGCTTAACCTCTTAACTGTGTGCGTGTCTCCCCCCATAGGTCTCTCCACGGTATGTAGTCTATCACTATCTTAAATTTCACACTTAACTTACAATTTAACAATCTTTGAAATAACGTATTCAACCAGACCATGCGTTAATTGTGTTTTAACCGACCGTTTGTGTTGCTTTACATAGTTTCCCAATTTTGCTAAACCCTGTTTGATTTAGTGTGATGCTCCGTCTCTCTGTATCCCCTGGTATATCTGTGTTAATTCCCTCTACTTAAGGTCTGTATATATATCTGCGGTTATGTGTTTCCTCTACCTGATCATGATTGCTTGGGTTGCAATCGAAACGTCGTATATTATGTAATTTTTTCTTATTTCTACGTGACTTTGCCGAAAAAAAACAAAGATTAATTCCCCTCCTATAATATATAAACATAATCAGACAATACCCCTCCTATAATATATAATACATAATCAGACAATACCCCTCCTATAATATATAATCAGACAATACCCCTCCTATAATATATAATACATAATCAGACAATACCCCTCCTATAATATATAATACATAATCAGACAATACCCCTCCTATAATATATAATCAGACAATACCCCTCCTATAATATATAATATATAATCAGTCAATACCCCTCCTATAATATATAATCAGACAATACCCCTCCTATAATATATAATATATAATCAGTCAATACCCCTCCTATAATATATAATATATAATCAGTCAATACCCCTCCTATAATATATAATCAGACAATACCCCTCCTATAATATATAATACATAATCAGTCAATACCCCTCCTATAATATCTAATACACAATCAGTCAATACCCCTCCTATAATATCTAATACACAATCAGTCAATACCCCTCCTATAATATCTAATACACAATCAGTCAATACCCCTCCTATAATATATAATACACAATCAGTCAATACCCCTCCTATAATATCTAATACACAATCAGTCAATACCCCTCCTATAATATATAATACACAATCAGTCAATACCCCTCCTATAATATCTAATACACAATCAGTCAATACCCCTCCTATAATATATAATACACAATCAGTCAATACCCCTCCTATAATATCTAATACACAATCAGTCAATACCCCTCCTATAATATATAATCAGACAATACCCCTCCTATAATATATAATCAGTCAATACCCCTCCTATAATATATAATCAGACAATACCCCTCCTATAATATCTAATACACAATCAGTCAATACCCCTCCTATCATATATAATATATAATCAGTCAATACCCCTCCTATAATATATAATATATAATCAGTCAATACCCCTCCTATAATACATAATCAGACAACACGGGGTAATGCAGCATGTCGCTCTGCTATGCGGTACGATACGTAACGACACTTTAGTATGTTTGGTGAACTGGTCTCCGCAGAGCTTCCTCTATAATACCGGCTTAGTTCATCAACTGGAGTCCTTCAGACAGCCAGCCTTACACTTGCAAAAATAACCCCCCCCCCTGAAGAGTTCCAGATTCCTTTATTGCTGCTTTGCATATCCTGTCGCTCAACTTTGACCCCTCCATGTACACTCACAAAGACAAAGTTCCCCCGTGTAGCCTTAGTGGACTGCTGGGGCGAGTGCGGTTAGCGAGTACCAGCAGCTACACCCGGCCGCCTTTGTCTCCCTCGTGGCGATGTTTACACATAGCACGTCAACTGTGCTGTATCGTCACACCGTTACCCGTGAAATATGCTATCGAACTTTCTGTCCTCTACCATGCTTTATTATTGTGACAACTTGTTCCAAGTTCTGTATAAGGGAGACCCTTCAGTATCGCGGGCAACCTCTGCATACCAATTGATCTGTCGCAGTGGTGTTGGCCTTTCGCGGGTGTCCTGTCCACAGAAGTACTCCATCGTCGGTTTGTGTTCGTGTTTAGGTTGTTTGGCATACAGGACAGAACTTATTTCAACTGTGATGAGTATATTTTTAGATGCCATCTCCCTAACCCCATTGTTGAGGTGAGGCTTCAGGTTTGAATATCGCGGTTTCGCCTTTCCACGGCGCTCTCCAAGCCCCGCGATTATTCGAGGGTCTCCTGTGATATCGTACGGGTGGCGAGTTTGTGTGACTGTGTGACGGGGTCGCCGTTGCCCCTGGGGATCGTATTGCGATGCCGAATGCGCACGTACTGTTATCACTTGGTGTTGTGACAGTCACTCAGTGGCGTGTGGTTGTGTCAATGCCGGTTGTGGGTGGGAGGGGGGGAGACACAGCCCATCATCCTCTAAGATTGATAACATTAGTACGGAACCAACTTTTCAGGGAAGTCAACAGCGGCTGCCCTATGGAAAGACTCGTCCCCACCATAACAATGTGGAATGTCCACCATTGGCTAAGGGTTGTAAACGAGCGCCAACGGAGAAGGCAGATACAGAAGGAAAGAGAACATAGACAGGTAAAGCACGGCGACAAGGTCACGACAAGGGCAGGAATCTGCGGTGTTTCAGAATGAATGGGGCCTGGCCGGAGAAGATGGTGAAGGACGCTGGAAGGTTGTCTACGGCCATCTCAAACCTCGCCGCGACTCCCCTGTCCATCCCGCGTGCCCTTCATTGGCTGCCCATTCCGACCAGAATCACCTGCGAGGTCGCTTGCCTCTGCTTAGCGCGCCCTAAGAATCGGGCTAACCCTCCGTACCGAAGTTCTCTACTGACCCCTTAGACACTGCAGTGGATCGTAGACAAAATGTTGCAGTGCGATGCAGAACCTCCTTGGTACTCCCAGGACAAGGGCCGTCGTTGTTTCTCGTCGTTTCTCCGTCGCAGCCCCCCCCCCCAAAGCGTCACCTGGAACGCCACCCCCCTCCCCCACCCCCCCTATTCACATCCGTAACGATCAATGATTTTCTTCGTTCAAAACCCCATCTAAAGTCGCATCTCTTCAGCTTCACATTTAACCACCGACTCTCACCGATCTGATACTGAGCTTAGCTCTTCGGTCCACAACATTTGCGCACGTTACAATTTGTATTATTGAGGTTCCGGGGGAAGGGGGGAACGCTCCAAACTGACTGGAGGTCAAACACCAAACACATGACAGGGTGGAAGGCACGGTCGTGTGAGAGGTGCGGTGATGGAGAGAAGTGGAGAGACACCTTGCAAGGATGTTAGCTCTGTTGGCTACGTACGGTACGAAAGAAGTTCGACATAATACGAAGGTAACGGGCACGCCCCGACGGCCCCACAAGACCAAAATGACCGGAGCAAGAAGTCCTGGGTTCGAGTCCATCCTGACGATGAGCGTGCGCCTCTGCGTAGAGACTCGTTGCTTGGGCTGCTGTGGCGTGGACAATGCTACGTTGGCAGGGCCACTGAGCAATGCACGGAACCCCATCAACGATAGCATTAACCTCGACACAGGCGGCTCGTCCTCGCCTGGAGCGTCGGGCAGGCAGACGGACAGATGTCCGAGCGATTCATCATCAGCAAAAATAATCAAATTTGAGAAGTTACTTACACGTC